>NC_138942.1:36557368-36649868 GCF_965226115.1 Aulonocara stuartgranti
AAACACAGTGAACACAGAGCTCCAACTGTCTGACAACAACAGGAAGGTGACATGTGTGGAGGAGGTTCAGTCATATCCTGATCATCCAGACAGATTTGATGTTCGTCAGCTGCTGTGTAGAAATGGTCTGACTGGTCGCTGTTACTGGGAGGTCGAGTGGAGAAGAAACGTTTATATATCAGTGAGTTACAGAAGCATCAGAAGGAAAGGAGGCAGTGATGACTGTGAGTTTGGATGGAATGATCAGTCCTGGAGTCTGATCTGCTCTGATGATGGTCCTGGTTATGTCTGGCACAATAAGATACAAACATCCATCTCCTCCTCCTCCTCCTCCTCCTCCTCCTCCTCTGTCTCTAACAGAGCAGCAGTGTATGTGGACTGTCCTGCTGGCACTCTGTCCTTCTACAGAGTCTCCTCTGACACTCTGATCCACCTCCACACCTTCAACACCACATTCACTCAAACTCTTTATCCTGGGTTTAGGTTCTGGTCTGGTTCCTCAGTGTCCCTGTGCTGATCCAACAGACAGTTTCCATGACTGCAAGTGTTGAGTGGAAAAATGCTACATTGCATTATTGCATCCTCTCACCACAGGAGGCGCTGTTGGCACCACTGATTGCTGATCAGCTGTTCTCTGATGATCTGATTGATACTGTGAATAACGGGACTCACTGAACTCTGTGACACAGTGAAGATTACAGAGTTTAACTTCACCCTTTAAGACTGACCACAGAACCAAGTCCGCCAGAGCTTTTGTTATATTTTTACATGCTGTGGAGCCATTTGTGGGAGCATTTCAAGTTGCTATACATCAATACAACTGTTATAGCCCTAATTTTAATAATATGTGTGCATTAAGTCCATAGTAACTACATAAACTGCAAAAAAAACCTCTGCTCATCCATCTCTGTGTGTATCAGGATACATTTGGTTCATAATACACAGAAAAATCAGAGTTATTACCTGTAATAAATGTGAAAGATTCCTGCAGTGATAACCAGGCAGGACTGAAACACATCCAAGCTGTCACCACGGTAACAGCACCGCCCATCCACAGGTGAGGGGAGGAGCAAAAAGAGGGACTTTGACCATTTTATACTAAAAACACTCAACTAATGTTTCTAATATGAAACAAATAAGCCCACATTAATGTGAGCGTTTATTAAATAATAATAATGATGATTTCCTCCTGATCTCATTTCCACAGCAGAGAAAACTGTGGTGTATATTGAGGTGGAGGGTGTGGTCTGTGGCTCAGGTGTAGAGTGAGGGTGGGGTGCACCACAGCAGCATGCTGGGACTGCTGAGGGTGGAGGAGGGAGTGATGATGACATCAGAGCTGCAGCACAGAGACCAGTGAACACACAGTCTGTTCATCTTTGCATAGATACAATATACAGCACAATATTGAATGACAGACACGCTGTGGGAGCTTCCACAGATACACTGACGTCAGCATCCAGAGTCCTCCTGCTGCTCCCCCCTCAGAGCCCCGTGATCAGCACCAACACATTCAGTTAGATGACAGAGTCCAGCTGCAGCTAGAATCAGCTCCCCTCTGTGAACAACAGCACAGCGTCAGTGTTTCACACTCAGTGAAAGGAGGAAACAGCAGAAGAACACCATGTGTGCTACGTTTCCCAGGACACACTACAAACTGCACAAATACAGAGCAGCACGTGGAAGGACCTGGAGCTGCATTTACAGAGCTGCAGACAGCGTGATGTCCTGTATGGACAGGTGGAAGGAACCAAGTCCTCAGCTGGAACACTCGTGTTTGTCCACAGACAGGAAACACAGCAGGAAACTTCCTCACAGAAGTGCAGCTCATGGATAACACACTTCCTGTCAGTCAGAATGAGGCTGCAGCCAAACACAGAAAGGTGTTTTTGTCCAGATGAGCCCAGAGAAGAAACACGAGTGTTCACAGACATCAGAAGCTCAGAGAGGTGAAACATGAGGTTGGAGTCCTCGTCAGCATCCAGAAGAGCTGCTGTGAAACCCTGAGTACTCATGACAGACTCTGATGGCACAAACACATCATGATTCAAACAGAAAGACAAACATGGAGCTCCTGATCCTCCTGCATGAGAACAAGCTGACATGAGCGCTGTGTCTGAGAGTGTCTCCCTGTCACAGTGACAATAACACAGCTGCTGCTCACAGTCATTAAACTGACCTGAGGTCAGCTGTGCTCCTTACATATGAACCATGTGACCTCACATCAGTGCTGTGGATGACTGTAGTCATAGAAGAGTAGAGCTGTAGCAGGTGGTGTGAGGAGGAGGTGGTGTATTCTAGTTAACGCAGTACTGAAACACTCCAGCAGAGGGCGCTGTTAAGTCCTTATTGTAACACAGTTACTGTGTGCAGTTAGACTTCATACATAATCTGCACTTATTTCCATCAGACATGCTGTCAGGAAATGATTGGTTTCTATTGATTCTACTTCCTGTTGACTCGTTTGATGACAGTGAAACAATCACAGCTGATTGTGTGATGATGTAAACTGTCACTGTTACATTCAGTGTGTGTGACATAATGTTAGTGCAGGCTGATAACAGCCTGGTTCTGTTAGAAACACATGAACGTGTCCATAGATCAGTGTGTGTTTAACATGAGAGCTTCAGCCCTGCTGATGTGTTAAATAAAGACATGCAGGAAAACTGATGAGACTCTGAAATAACTCTTTATATTTATAATGTAACTCTGCATCAAAAGAACAACAAAGGATCCCAGACAGCTTTCTGTGAACAAAGACCATTCTGATGTTTCTGTGTTTCTAACACTTTGACATTATTAGTAAACAGACTGCAGTGAGCAGCATTTATAAAGAGCTTCTATATAAAGATATGACAGCTGTTTGACAAGTTTATCACTCTGTGTTTGGACCTGATCAGTCCAGCTGTTTACTTGAAACATGTTCATTTACCTGTTCTGTTATATTCATGTTCTTGTCTCTGTTGAAAACACATTTTAATGTCCCTCAGATTTTTCTCCCAGATGAATAAATATAAAAATGACACAAACTGACTGCAGCTACTTTTTGTCCTTTCTGTCAAAAACCTTCATGTGACTCATGAGAGACACGTTTCAGCTGTTTGTGACAGATCAGAGGCCAACAAGTCATTTATAACACTTTCCATCATTGTTTAAAGTTCTCAGTGTTTCTGTGTTGCTGCGTATAGGATCTCCCAGCATCATCACTGTGCTGTCCAATCATTGTGTGCGAGGTTACCCTTATAGTGCGATGTGTGTTTGCACAAAGAGAAGCATGTGTGTCAAATATAAATAAGCACAGAACAGAAACAGCTGCTCGTTTCTTCTGTTTAGAGTCAAGTTAGTGTTTTGTGTCTTTGTTTGAGGCCTGATGTCGAGCAGAGGTGTGTGTAACTGCACTGCTCTGTTATATGTGTGAAGTGTGTGCTTCTCTTCAGCATCATCTTTGTCACTGCTGATTCCTTTGTGTCATCATGTGTTGAGAAGAGAGAACAGTTATAACGGAGGAGCAAAAGGAAGCCCTGAAATCTGCATCAACAAGGAAGTGTTGGCTCACCAGTGATCCCAGCAGAGCCACTGGTTTGGCTCCAGTTGTTCTAGATTCAATGATGTTGTTGCTACAGAAACATGTCAGCATCTTTATTGAATTTTATATGAAGCAGAGATGGTGTCATTAGGAGAAGAAGAGGAGAACAAGTCCGGCGAGGAGGCAGCAGCTCTTAAAGATGAAACAGCAGCTCAGCCCTGAGCTCAGAGAGCTGCACATGAAAAAGCTCCTCAAGCAGATCCTGTCAGAGGTTTGTCATCAACAGGAGGAACTGTTCACATCATAGGATGAAGATGCTGTCAGCTGGATGAAGAAGGTTATTTAATGCAAACGTTCACACTGAAGTCAAATTGTTGTCGTGTTGAACAGATTCATGTACTGATCGTCTCCAGAATGTTAGAAGAGCTTCAATGAATCATTAGAAACAACTTACAGCTGCACAGCTGTGTCAAACACATCTGTGTGTCATTGTGGGATTGTTGTGTTTCTACATGTGACACACGTCTAAAACATGCACACAATCTGAACACAAACAGGGACTCATGTGTTCCCACAGCCAGATGCTGAGAGCCATTTCCTTGTAGTCCTGTGTCTACATACATGTACCATTAGATGTTATTGGAATGATTGTCAGCTCTGATAGTTTCATGTGTGTTTAGCTGGACGCTGTTTGATCCTCGACATGTTTAAAGGTGTCCAGTCCTGAGACACTGGGGCTGGAAACAGCTGTGATGTCATTGGACTGTCACACAGACAGAAGTGCATGAAGTGAGCAGCCGAGGAGCCGCTGATGTTTTGGATTCAACAGCATTTGAAAGGTCGACACAGACACATTTGCACACAGAAAGCTGAATCTGTCATATGCCACAGTGAACTCACTGTTCAGTGTTTTTCAGGAAGCTTCTTAACTGCCTCTGCTGCCAAACAAGCAGCTGATGTCCTTGAGAAGAAGCTGAAGAAGTCTTCAACAACAAATACAGGAAGTGGACTTTCAAATACTAGATTCACTTTAGACTCACAGAGAAATGACTCAACCAGCTGTGTTTGACTATATGAAAGGTCAGTGTGTGTCTGCACACAGACTGTTGTGTTGGACTGTTATTCAGTTGTCTGCTGAATGGTTTCAAATGTCTGCATCTCAGCTGTGATGAGGCTGGGGGTCATGGGAGGCCACCGTAGCAGCCTCTTCAACATCATGACATCATCATAAATGCTGCTGGACTGTCTGATGGGCTGACGGTGAAAAAGCCGTCGGGAAGGAAACAGAAGACGTTTCAGAGGCTGCAGCAGATTTCTTTGATTCGGGGCCTTTTTCAGCTTTATTGGACAGAGCAGTGAAGATAAGTGACAGCAAAGCAGAGAGAAAGGGGGCGTGGCCCGGGTCAAAGCCAGGCCAGCTGCTCTCCACCTCGTGGTCACCTGCTCATCCTAGTGAGCTCCACCAGCAGCCCTTTCACACACTTTACACTGTCAAACACTGTGTGTGGACCTCAGCTAACAACAGGCTACATTTAAGTCTGGACTACATGCTTTTATATTGTTTTTATTCCATCAGCAGCTCAACATCATGAGCAGCTTTGACATAAAGACATCAAACTCAAGCTGACTTTAAGCTACTTTTAATACAGGGGCTCAAAAACAACAACATCTTTATTATATATCAGGACACAAAGTCATTTCATCTCAAAGGGAAACAGCTTTATTTGGAATAACCAGCACTATCAACTGGTTTGGGATCTCCACCAGTTTCATGTCTTTGCAGCTTCTCCAACAAAGTTCCTGTAAAATCAGCATGTTTGTCTTTATTGGTTTGATAGTGATTGATTATTCAGTCCCAATCTGCTGTCATCTAAAGAACAAAATGATGTTTCTATGAGTCACAAAGCTCCAGATGTTGTCGGCTTCACAAAGAAAACAAAGAACTTAAACACAAAGTGTTTGGAGCCAAAATGTTCCCAAGCTGCTCTTTTTGAAATGGCAGAGGTACAGTGGTGTCTAACAGCACACTGTGGAAGGCAAACATGTTATTGTTGGATGAAACTTCATGAATCCTTTGTAGATTTGAGCTGTTGGAGCCTTTCTTTTCTCTTCAGGTGTACAGATGCTGAGGAGGCAGGTGAAGCAGGTGGAGCTGTTGTGATGCTGGCAGAGGGTGTGTCTTAGTAACTCTGTGAGGCAGAACTGGATCCAACATTGTGGATGTGTTGATGTTGGAGCCATTAAGAGTCTCTGGCCACACTGTAGGATTTCCCTTTGATCCACTGTGGGGGCATTTTGGAGTCTGTCAGTGAAACTCTTCATGTTTGTGTTTGACTCCAGTTTATAGAAACAGAGAAATGTGTCATGCTTTTGTTCGGCCTCCACAAATACACACATTTGTTCATTGGTTGGACTTTTTGGAAGGAGACACATTGAAAACCATGTTAATAAGATCTTGTTGTTTCCTGTGGATCCGACACAGAGAGTGGACTTCAGACAGAAAGCGTGGAAGAGATTTTAGAGGCCGTGTGTGGCAACAGGAAGTTTCTGTGTGTTTGCTGATCTTACATGTGGAAAACAACACGTGATGTTTGTGAAGTCCTACAATGATCATTGTTCTCACAGCATTTTGAGTGGGAACAGTTCAAACTGGGAGTAGTGGGAGTTATTTACTGATTGAAACAAGCTGAATGTTTCTGTGACGATGAAGATCAGCAGCTCAGCTGATCAATGAACTGACATCTATCAGTCGTTTCATGAGATGAAGTCATCAGCAGACATTTGTTCTGACTGTGTGATGAATGTCAGAAGGTCAGGGCTCTGCTTTAGTCACTGCTTGATGATCATTGGCTCATTGTTGAATCCAGGGCCCAGTCTGACCTCTGACCTTTGCTGCAGGTCTTCTGTGTTATCTCCACTTTCATGTCTGATCTTCTGCTGTATCGTCCAAAATAAACATCTGGATCATTTCCAACACTTCAGCAGATCTTTAGTTTGGGCAGTGCAGCACAGAATAACACATATTGTACTATACTGCCCACTTCCTGATCTTATTGGATCTGTGTGTGAGGTTGGTGAAGGAAACACATGTTTACTGAGTGAGTCGCTGCCATTAGGAACTAGTTTTTATATCACAGCCTGGAAATCACACAGGACCATTTCTGCAAGTGAAAAGTCGTCATTGGAGGAAAATGATTGTGTAGTTTGTTCGACTGAAGAATTGTCCCAACTACATGTGCTGCTGACCCTTGACCTTTTCTTTAGGTGCACAGAGGAGTCTGTGGGAACATCCAGAACTGAGGCATCTTGTGTACAAACGTGTTCAGACCAGATGTCAAATGATGTCAGATGTCATCCGTGAATGGATGCAACTGTGGATCGTTCCAATAAAATGAGGCAGTTTTGTAAGTACAAGCCCACTACAACCCATCATCAACATTTTAAATTACATTATACATCTTCACTGATATAAAGCACCACTATTTTAACCTGATTCACTTTTTCCACCCTAACAGTTCATTCCTCAAATCAAACAAGATATTTGACCCTAAAAAAATGCATCAACAAATAATTTTGTAATAAAATATTTATTCTTCAACTTTTACAAGTGAAATCAAACAAGTGTGTTTAAGAGTGAAACCAGAGTGGAAGCTGCTCATATAGAGTCCAACCCAGGCTAAAGTAAGCTGAGTAGAGCAGCACCATCAAAGTGTCGGCTCTCTGAACACGGTGCAAGATCGCCATCTGCAGGACAAAACTAGTTTTTCTCGCCCTCCTCGTCAACATCAAGATGATGTCATCGTACAGCAACTGATTCCCTGTCCGTCTGGAACAAAGCATTTACATTAAAAAAGACATTTACAGAAAATACAAACACCAACAACACATCTCATCATCACATGATATTTTATTATTTATTATATTATATATTTTTATTGTACCATCAACATCAACAAACACCAGCATATTTTCTTTGAGATTGAGTAGAGTGGACCTTTCCCTTGGTTCACTTCCTGCTCGCAGCATCAGCTGACCTCTGACTTCCTGGTTAAGGTCTCTCAGCGTTGACTGGAATATCAAATCAGACTCACACCATGTTCTTGTAATGTGGTCATGTCTGTCCGCTGTTTGAAGAGCATCTCTGGCCTAAACACAATAGGAAGAACAACAACACGGCAAAAAAACAACACATTTCCATATTAGATGAAGGGCGCCGTAACTGGAAATGGTAACATTCATCTGATGCTGCTTTGGATTTATCTTCTGTTTTAGACCAACTTTGATCACTTCGAGCCATCTTAAGTCCGTTTGTTCTAACTTCTCACTAACATCTCGTATGATTTCAGATCCCTGCTGTTCCTCACCTGCCCTGTAGGTTTGTGCTTTGACCTCCAGAGGGCGACAAATCAGCACAGACAGAGAGCTCCATTCAAACTTTGCTGCCATCAGGAATAATTCTTCAAATATAATCATCAGTGTTTGAGCAGTTATGATATCAGGGACAATCTAGACATGTGTGACAATACTGAACATGTCACATGACAAACCTTAAACATCATGTGATCCACTCTCAGTCTGCACTTTCATTCATGACTTCAACAGGTTGAAATGAGCTTTGAAGAAACATTCAGTGAAATAAATCTTTCATGGATTCATGTGAGCAGCAGATGAACTTTACAAAGAATCAGTGGATTTATCTTCTGTTTTAGATTAACTTTGATCACTTCGAGCCATCTTAAGTCCGTTTGTTCTTCTCACTCACTAACGTCTCATATGATTCCAGATCCCTGCTGTTCCCCAGCTGCCCTGTAGGTGGCCTCAGTGTGTCTCACACCATTTACAGATGATTACAGGTCATTTACAGTTCAAACAGGTCCAACATAAGAAATATGTAGAAAATATCCTGCTATAACAGTTTGGGTCAAAGTGCAGATGTTCCAGATGTTCTGAGTCTGTCTGTGTTTCATGTTAACATGTAGATGTTGGACCAAAGTGAAGCTTTAGTTTGGGCAGCTGCTGAAGGAGAGGAACATTGCGTTCAGGTCTGGCAACAGGGATTACTACACCACAGCCCGATCCAACCTGAAGAGAGGCATCAGAGAGGCAAAGGGGGACTATAGGAGGAGGATCGAGGACCATTTGAAGAGTAATACCAGCTGGCAGGTGTGGCAAGGCATCCAGCACCTAACCAACTATAAGATCAATCTCGGAGCTGCGGACGGTGACCTGGAGCTGGCAGAGGAGCTGAATATCTTCTTTGCCTGCTTTGAGACCAGGGTACCGGAGGTATTGGAGCCACAGCAGCAACACGCCACCCATAGCAGCACCACCCTCACCCTGGAAGAGCACGAGGTGAGGCGCATGCTGCAGGCTGTTAACCCGAGGAAGGCGGCGGGTCCTGATGGTGTGCCAGGTCGAATATTGAGGGATTGTGCAGGACAGCTGGCTGGGATCTTCACCAGGATTTTCAACAAATCCCTCGCACAGGCGACTGTCCCACTCTGCCTGAAGTCCTCCACCATAGTCCCCTTGCCTAAGAAGCCCCACATCACCGGCCTGAATGACTACAGACCGGTGGCACTCACCCCAGTGGTAATGAAATGCTTTGAGAAGCTGGTCCGCAGACACATCACAGCAGCCCTGCCCCGCAGCCTGGATCCACACCAGTTTGCCTACAGAGCAAACCGATCCACGGAAGACGCTGTAGCCACAGCACTCCATGCTGCATTAACTCACCTGGAAGAGCATGGTAGCTATGTGCGGATGCTCTTCGTGGATTACTGCTCAGCTTTTAACACCATCCTTCCACACAAACTGGTGGCCAAGCTACAAGACCTGGGGCTTCCATACAGCACCTGCATGTGGATCAACAGCTTCCTCTCGGGCCGTAGACAGAGAGTCAGAGTTGGCCATCACACATCCTCAGCCCTGAGTCTCAGCACTGGCTCACCCCAGGGCTGTGTGCTCAGTCCACTGCTCTACTCTCTCTACACACACGACTGCACTCCTCGCCACCACAGCAACATCTTTGTGAAATTTGCAGATGACACCACAGTGGTGGGGCTCATTTCCAAGGGAGACGAGTCTACGTACAGAGACGAGGTGGAGCAGCTGACGTCATGGTGTAAGGCCAATAACCTCCTCCTCAACACTTCAAAAACCAAAGAACTCATAATAGACTTCAGAAGGAAAAAGGCAGAGATCCAACCACTATTCATAAATGGGGACTGTGTAGAAAGGGTGGCAAGCTTCCGCTTCCTGGGAGTCAATATAGAGGAGAACCTTTCCTGGAGTGTGAACACCTCCGAGCTGCTGAAAAAGGCCCAACAGAGACTGTACTTCCTGAGAATTCTCAGGAGGAATAACATCACACAGAGACTGCTGGTGTCCTTCTACAGAGCCACCATTGAGAGTGTTCTAACTTACTGCATATGCATCTGGTACACTAGCTGCACAGGGGCTCAGAGGAAAGCACTCCAAGGGATCATTAACACCGCCCAAAAGATCACTGGCTGCCCTCTCCCCACACTGGAAGTTCTACACAACGCCCACTGTTTTAAAAAGGCCCAAAACATCATAAAAGACACCTCACATCCTGGCCACTCCCTGTTCGAACTGTTGCCCTCAGGCAGACGGTACAGGGCAATCAGAGCAAGGACTAATAGACTCAAACACAGCTGTTATCCAACTGCAATAACACATCTGAATACTACAAAAAAAATGTCCATCACGCCACTCTTGTGTTAATCTATGCACGGTCTGAAGCATGTGTGTGGGAATGTATGTGAATGTTTTACTGTTATATCTTATTAGTATTTTAAGTATTCTATCTATTTTATTTATTGAATTTTATTGTTTTATTTATATTTTGATATTGCTAGGGATGATGCAATGATCGGGGACCATTCTTCATTTTGTTGTTCTCATGACAATGACAATAAAGTTTCTGATTCTGATGTGACTGCAGGAATGTGAAGTGTAACTCTGAGCTCTAGGAAATGAAACTAAACGGACTTTTTCTCCTTTATTTATAGTGTTAAAAATCCCAATTCTTTGAATCTTTGGGCTGAAGGAAGGACAATACTCGGTGTATAAATGCTCAATCAACAATCATTTATTTCCATACAATTCAACACATAAGAGCATTACAACGTCCGGACGGGAGAGATGCCTGCAGAGGGTCAGCAGCATGTCTCAAAATGGTGACGGGTTACTCAGCTTTTTATACTCTCTAGTGGCCCCCACCTAGTCGTAAAAGCCTAAACATTCACATTCTTTCTCTCTTACGGCGCCTAAATTATGACCTCGGCTCCCTGTCTTCTCTGCTCCCTGCAAAGGTGGGGGTATGGAATGTTGTCTATCTCCCTAGACACCAAGTCTCCTGCTTACAACCTTCTTTTGATGATTCAGCAGTAAAGCATGTCAAGAAAACAGTAAAGACATTCACAGCCGATCAAGGATACAGAGTGATGCACATTTATCTAATGAACTACAAAATGATTATGTTCTTTTAACTCAAAAGTATAATGAGGACTAAACTACATACTGATCACACACTCTATATTAAAGGGTATAATATGATCTACAGCAGTATCATAATTCAACTACTTTGATTACATATATAAGGTAACATATGATAACAGAATAATCTCAACATTCCCCCTTTGATCTCTTTTCTCAAAGAGATCACTTACAACATACACTCTAATGTTGCAATGTCCACGTCTCCTTGGTCCTGAGGCCCTCTGTCCCCCTTTAACGGGTGGACCATATGTGTGATGACCTCTGTGTTTACGCAGTTCAGATGCAAGCAAAGTTAGATTTACAACCATACCATCAGTTACAGATGACTCTCCCATCACTCCCCAATTTTCCCACAGCTTTATTTTTTATTGCTGCAGCTACCAATATCTTCCAGTTGGGTGATTCTCAGCTTCTTCCTTCGACCTCCGGGGTTAGACCACCCTTTAGTCGTTGCACAGTTCTGGGGATTATTCTGCCCCGATTTCAAACAAAGATCTATGGGTTTGTGGTCACCGCCGTGTCCCCCTTTTTGCCAAGAGCCTCTCGAACCTCGTTGGTCTGGTGTTCCTGGTTTCCGCCAACCCCTTCATGGTTATTGCTGTGTTCATGGGATCCATCTTCTCAAGGAGCCCAAACGTCATGACACTTGACCCCAGTTGCTGTCTCGGCAGTCCCTACATCTGTCTCTGCTGTTAGGGGTCCTCATAACTCCGTGTCCCCGTCTGGTGTCTGTTCCTTTCTCTGCAAGAGACAGAAAAACAAAACACCTCTCTCCCTAGCCTTGATAATCTAATATTGTTATCCATTGTTCTTCTAATGATTCAAATTTTGGTTCAAAATGTTATATTCCGGACTTATTCTAATCATAATCTATGTGTGTGTAGAAGAAATCAAAGATTAATGAACCATTTCTAAGTCTAACACATTATAAGCTTAAGTCTTACCATAGCTAAATTATTAAACACACAAATAAACTCATGGAAATTTTCATATCACCAGTGTTTCATGTTCAAACTCAACTTCCACTTTTATTAGTATTCCTCCCTCCAATATTTGCAATTCCCCTCCTTTGGTGTGAAAACTGTTGGTGTGGTCAAGTGGGTGCTATAAAAAACAAAAGCTCAGGACAGAACAGTTATCAGTCATGTGCTTCATACAAAATTGGCATATCTCTATTTTGAATATGGCAAGTCTACCATTCCCCTGTTATTCATAAACATTGTTAAGGTTTTGGCGATCTTCCTCTATAAACTTTAACTGACTTTTTTTACAGTGACCTTCTATGGTCAATAGTAACATATTCCAGTCATGAGTGATATCAAAAGTTTTTTCCACTGTATCATTTGGCATTCCCAATAATATAACATGATACCTTAATCAAAACGAAGCTACTATAGCACAGTTTTTCTTAATGCAAACATCAGTAACTCAAAATTAACAACCAACGGTTTAAATCTCAGTTCCACACTCGCCTGTGAAGCTACAGTCTCCTCCTCCAGTCTCTCTTATCCTCCTGCTCCTGCAAGAACAAAACAAAACAAAGCGAAGCATCCACCCTTCTCTTGCCGGCTGGGTGAATTGTTTGTTGGCATTTACTAATCCTAAAGTTGGTGCAGTCATTGTCTCAGTATCAAGTCAGTCAAAACTTTTAGTCGTCAGTCCATCACAGTCCATTCACATGCATACCTCCATACACATTCATACCAGATGTTGCTGATAATGGAGTCTCACGCGCAACCTATTCGAGCCTCCATCACCAGCAAGATGACGTCATCATTTTAAAGGAAAACATTTCCTTGTTGTTTTTTGGGCCGGATTGACTCGGTGCAATCCTTTTAGATCAGTGTTCCCTATAAGTGAATTTCTCCCAAGCCAATTACAATCATGGAGAAAAATACTTTGCAACTGTTTACAGTAATAATATTTTATAGCGCTTTAAATCTCAATCTTTCAGGCCTGGTTTAAAGAGCTGATTGTTAAATCATGAACTCACAAAATATCACCA
Organism: Aulonocara stuartgranti; assembly: GCF_965226115.1. Taxonomy (NCBI): domain Eukaryota; kingdom Metazoa; phylum Chordata; class Actinopteri; order Cichliformes; family Cichlidae; genus Aulonocara; species Aulonocara stuartgranti. The sequence goes on from NC_138942.1 coordinate 36,570,424, forward strand.
CATCACCACTGGTGGATCTCAGATGTGTTTTTTCCTCAGTGCACTGTAACAAAAAGGAAAACAGACGTAACAAACAAAATACTAATAAAAGTAACACAAACTAGGGCCCGTTGCAGACATGTCCAAGCATAAAACTATCCCTCTCTCGCTTACGAGAAAGAACACAAGCCAAAGCTCACTGATAAAATCAAGCTAGCGCTGAGCAAAACCAAACAATCAACCAGAAATTCACAGGAACATTTTGCTTCCTGCCGGGACAATATTGTGTGGGAATGAGAACTTCAGGTGCCGTAACACCTTTTGTTCCTCCTTGAATTAAAACTCAATCACAGAAAATGCCGTACTCCGACCTAAACTTACACTATTACTTCATCATTTTCACTCTGTGCCACTGTTCCTCATCAGGGCTGTGTGAAGCACAGCAAAGAATTCAGTCAAGGCCTTGAGCCATAAACAGACATCACGCACAGACATTGTTTTCATAACCAAACCGTTTTAAACCTTATTAACTCTACCTGAATGCCCTCTAGGTGACATATAACACATTCTAAGTAATCAATGGTAATCAATGGCTCCTCATAAAAATTATGTATTGGGATGTTTGTGTGCAGCATTTTGCATATCAGCATAAGCAAAGCATTCTTCATTGCATCAGCGTGTATGTGTGTGCATCACTCTCAGTGAATCAGCATTCCAATGTGTGTGTGTGTGTGTGTGTGTGTGTCTGTGTGTGTGTGTGTGTGTGTGTGTGTGTGTGTTCATCACTTCCCTGTTCTGGTGTTCTGGGTAAACCACGGCCTGAAGCATGCCCTGGGGTCCTGCCCCCCTCCTTTTCAGTCTGTTTGCGACCATTGCTGCTGCTGCTGCTCAAAGTTCAGTCCGTCCTGGTTCTGACCCCAATTGGGGCAGTCCTTTCTCCAGTGTCGATGTTCACCGCAGGTGAAACCTGCATCTTCTTCTGTGTTTTTGTCCATTCTGAGGTGCCTTCTGACCTCAGTTACTCCTCCTGTCTCGGTCCCGCCCTTTTTGCTGCCCGATGATCATTGTTGGTCCATCACTGTCCTGCACAGTTTTAATGCAGAGTTATCAAGGTCAGCATTCTTTTGCTCGGCCTTACTTTTCATTCGGGCTTGGCGGGCGTCTCGTCACCGCTCTGTCAGCTGAAGCTGACTGAGAATTTTCCCCCGTGTAGTGAAACGGGCCTTGGGTTTAGTGCTCTCCGTCTCTGCTGCATGAGATCACATTCCTGCAGCACTGTTGACATTTTCAGGTCGTTGTTGTGGGTCCAGCTGTTGCAGCATTTGGTCAGGGTCACGTAGAGGGGAGAGCAGGAGTCCAGTTCAGCCTCGGCTTTCAGGGCCGCAAAGCAGCCTGTAATTAAGCATAAAGAGAAAAAACAAAAACAGAACAAAACAAACGAAAAACAAAAACAAACGAACAGGAAAATGATGTTGTGTTGGCTGTGTCATTCAGAGAGGGGAGAAACACCGGGACCAGGCCCTGTGTCAGCCTTCTCTCCCCCTTTTTTTGTTTTTTCTCACCATATAATCCACTCATGACCCGCCAAGCTGACAGGACAACACAGGTACATATTAAAATTCTTAAGATCATGTTCAAAAGCCCAAAAATGGACTTTTCTTTCATTCAGAAATCACTTGTATTAATCAATCAGCAGAAAACATGTCACAATTTGACTCTTTTTACCACTAAATTTGTTGTGTCTTGCCTGGTTGGTTAGACCAGTGTTTCTTTTTTCTTTTTTGTTAAATTGTTGTCCTGCAACCCAGAGAGTTTCTTTGTCAGTAATGTATAAACTTTATTATTTAACAACAGAAGTATGTTAAGTTTCGCTGCTTTAAACTTGCTGTAAAATCTTCACGTGTTCATGAGTGTAAGCTGTTTCTTCATTGCATGAGTGTGCATTTTGTAGGCAGGCAGGTTAATTTTAACTTTTTCTCAAACTAGGCGTTACCTTAAAAGGAGCCTTTCTCTCACATTTCTCTGCTTGTGTGTGCTTTTGTTTCACCTTTTGTTGTGATGCTCCGGACGCCTTCCCAACCTCCACAAGTCCGTTGGCCCCAAAATTCAACCGAATTTCATGTGCTCTTAAAACCTTCATTCCTCCTCTAATTCTCTCCTCGCTGCTGTCTGTTTCACAGCTGCTGATTCGTGCTGGGTGTGGTTCCCATTACCTATAATTTTGGTTCGGCCGCTGTGCTTGTGGGGGCAGTTGGTCCAGGTCCGCAGCTTCCTGTATTAACACACTAAGAGATTTATTTAATTTCATTTTCATCACTGTTAAACAGATAAGCAGGCAACACGCCCACCTTGACAGCGTAAACTGTACGTCAGTCTCCCAACACATTCCTCTCTCTATAATTCTCCACTACACACCTCTTACCATCTCTCTTTTTATTCTTATTTTTCTTATTACACCACAGAGTAATACACCCAATTATGCCCGTCTATCTCTATGTGGCTCCAAATTCCCTCTTTATTTAATTTCACACTCGTCAGGGGACAGGCACACAACAATTTCAACCACTGAAACGAGGAATTCAACCTTTTTATATTTCACCTATGATAGAACTCAACCTTAGATGTAAAAGCATTCTCTTGTTCTATTCCAGAATAATTGTGAACCCGTGATTACACGGCCGTTCCAGAGTTATTCTGCAGCTATGCGGGAGTCCTCAGTTCCCAAGTTGCCATCTTGGCATCCAGACGCCGCTGGGCCTGGCCGCGCGTCCACGACCAGGAGGGTCGCCACACCTTGAACAAATTAGTTTCCACAGGTACACCAGGCGTCAACCTTAGATCTTAAAGCATCCTCTTCGCACTAATGTCCTCCTATTCAAACACATCAACCGTCACTGTGACTGTGTTCACACTTCACACCCAGAAACACACTCAGAGCGCGCGTCACACAAAACAGCACCCAGAGCGCGCTTTGCACACACTCACCCACAGTGAGACACACAGAGAGCGCTCCTCATCAGCAGAAATTTGCACAGAAACCTCTGAGCTCAACTGTTAGAATTCTTTTGAAACACAACAACCAAAGACCAAATACCCCTGTCTCTGCGTTATGACCGCCACAACGGGGCAAAATCGCATCATAAAAGTGATGCCTGCGTCCCCTGAAGTTATACCCGACACCATAAACCAGGTTTTGCTCTATGTACTTCTTGGCAAGTAAAATTTTACTTTATTTTACGGCCGCAGCCCTTATGACTCGACAGACACCATAAACCACCGTCAAACCTCTATTCAATGTACTGAAACCAGCACCAACCACTACTGCACTTCACGGCCGTACCACCGGAACACGCCGTATCATAAACCAAAACCTACGGACGTGTTGCGCTTTCGGCGTTGCCAGCGTTTAACTGCACCGTGAGCCAGCATCTGCTTTTCCTTAAACAACTTCTATTTCATAGCCGGCAGGAGCAAGGACTTAACAGTAACCATAAACAAACTTCGAAACCTCGACTTCAATGTACTGAACTTATGGCCGCGTCTCCAGAAGAAATTCTAATGTATTATTGCTACAGAAGCCAGTTTTAGACTAAGTTAAATGTGGAAGGTAAAGTGGGCTGCAACTAGTCCAATGTAGTATGTTATTAGTATCTCGGTAGAAGCAGTTTATTTAACACACTGGAATTTAGCCTCAACTTATGTTGTTAGTATCTTGCGCCAAAAACCAGACACCGACAATTTAATGTGAAAATACGTGTAACTCAGCGAACAGATTAATTTGGAAAGCCCAATATGCACATTTGGTATAATACAACAGGCTGTGCCTTTTTATTTTTGGACATGTCCTCTGTTCGCCTCGCCCCACGATCTCACCAAAGGCCAAATCTGCACCTCCTCAGCACACCAAAGATCCGGGTCACACGGCACCAAGTTGTTGAAATCTCCCAATTCTTTGAATCTTTGGGCTGAAGGAAGGACAATACTCGGTGTATAAATGCTCAATCAACAATCATTTATTTCCATACAATTCAACACATAAGAGCATTAGAACGTCCGGACAGGAGAGATGCCTGCAGAGGGTCAGGCACATGTCTCAAAATGGTGACGGGTTACTCAGCTTTTTATACTCTCTAGTGGCCCCCACCTAGTCGTAAAAGCCTAAACATTCACATTCTTTCTCTCTTACGGCGCCTAAATTATGACCTCGGCTCCCTGTCTTCTCTGCTCCCTGCAAAGGTGGGGGTATGGAATGTTGTCTATCTCCCTAGACACCAAGTCTCCTGCTTACAACCTTCTCTTGATGATTCAACAGTAAAGCATGTCAAGAAAACAGTATAAGACATTCACAGCCGATCAAGGATACAGAGTGATGCACACTTATCTAATGAACTACAAAATGATTATGTTCTTTTAACTCAAAAGTATAATGAGGACTAAACTACATACTGATCACACACTCTATATTAAAGGGTATAATATGATCTACAGCAGTATCATAATTCAACTACTTTGATTACATATATAAGGTAACATATGATAACAGAATAATCTCAACAATAGGAAAGTGTAGGAGAGCAACAGATGAACAAGCGTTACTGTAACAGGAAACACAAGCACGTCATCAGAGGATCTTTATGTTCATCATCATCACTGTTTCCTTGTTCTGTCACAAACACACAACACTTCCTGCTCTCTCTCTGATGGATCTGATTGGCTGTTTCATTCACAGGAGGTCAGGGCGTCACACCAACAGCTTTAACTGCACAACGACACACTTTAAATCATCTGCAGACAAACCTGTGTGTTTGATTTATGAAGAAATAATAAAGACGTGTGTACAGCTGTCCATGAAGCAGCTTCTCACACAAACTCTGACACTTCAGCCACTTTAATTCCTGCAAAGCTGCGTAATAAAGAGCTGTGACTGCTATGAACTGCTGATGATGACTGCATGAAGCTCTCAGCTGAAGCTTCTTTCATTTAGTTTAATGTTAATGTCGCCTTTTTAAGTCTGTGTGAGGATTTTAATGACACACATTAAAGGAGCTTCTTTGATTAAAACCAAATTCATGTTGATTTTCAGCCTGAAATGATAAAAACTTTAATAATTCTGTTTATAATCATCAACCTGGAGACTAATGAAAAGTATAATAGTGAAAGAAAGCCTTTATTATTTGAGTAATGCCTGAATCTGCTCAGAGACGGAGACAACACAGAGGTGTTGATGACAGTTTGACATTAACTGAATTAAAAACAAAGTGCTCTTATTGTGAAAATCTGCCTCCTACTTCTTTAAATCATTTTTATGTATTTTTTAACCTCACAGTGAAACATTGAGGCATTAATCTGACACAGTTTGATCAGCAGCTGTGTTTTCACTGACGTTTCACTTTGATTTGTTCAGACTGAGCAGAGAGGATCGGTTCTCTGTGTGCGCACTGCTGAGAAACACAAGCTCATTTCTGCTGTTTCATGAAAACAGTGTTATGGAGGAACAAGAAGTTCAGCCTCTAAACTCTCAGCGTGAGGACTGAGTGAAGAGTTTCAGAGCAGAGAGTTTTGGCTCACAGATTTTAGCGTCTACACAAAGAGACGATTACGCACTTGATCTGAGAACATCTCCACCTCCTACAAACAAACTCTCCTACGAGCAGCTGTAACAACTAGGGATGGGTATTGATAAGATTTTCACGATTCCGATTCCACTTTCGATTCTGTTTAACGATTCGATTCTCTTATCGATTCTTTTTTAAAAAGGAGAACACTAAGGTCGATTAGCTTAGAGCTTTGTTTTATATCGTCTCTTTGAACAAGATAGAAATTTAGGAGTAACATGGCCTTACAAACCCAACAGGGAGATCTTAAGAGATCCAGCCTGCGGCTCTTCAATGGGGTGTCACAGGATCCCCAGGAAAAAAAATTGTAAATGTAAAATAATAAAATAAATATTCTTCTGTAGCAATAACAAAGTGTAACATAAATTATTCTGTAGCAATTACACAAGAATATTCAGTAATGTCCCTGCCTACAATTAAACACATTCACTTACTGAAAATCATCTGCTGTGGCAAATGGGTGCAAGCCTTTGACCACAAACTGAGTCACTGCTCGGTGACATTCGTCTATCCTGCCTGAAAGGAGACGCTACCGGTAGACTGCAGCAAGAACTGCCAGCATCTGAGCCAGACTCTGTCTCTCGTCATGGTCACCTAAATGCACAGTAATAGCAGGTTTGTAATAAGGCAGATCGCGCTAACATAATATGCACTGTTAGTTGATTATTTACCTGCCGCATTAACGGGAGAGGACGTGCAAACGTTACCGCTGCTGCTGGGTTGAGATTCACGAGACCGGAGCGGAATTAAAAACACGACATTCATTTAAGGTCATCGCGTGTTTTGTGAGCAAATGCTTTTGCATATTCGTAGTGTTTCCTCCCTTAAATGAAATATCTACTTTGCAAGTATTGCAAGTTGCCCTGTTGTCATCCGTTCTCGTAAAGTATGACCAAACTTTTGAGCGTTTGAGCCGCTTACGTGCCGTGTTTCCTGCCAGGTAAATGACGCTCCGCAACGTGGTGACGTCATTCGGGGCGACTGGAATCGATAAGGGAATCGTTTGCAAAAATGGCAAACGATTCCAAGGAATTGAAACAGTGGGAACCGGTTCTCAACAAGAACCGGTTTTCGATACCCATCCCTAGTAAGAACCACAACAGGCAGAAGACTGGATTTCTTCAGGTCAGATTTCATGCAGTTTGCATAAATTGTGTGTCACAGACATTGTAGTTCACATTTGTGTGACTCGTTTAAATCTTCTCCTCCTGAAAGTGAAACTCTTACAAACACATAAGGACACAAAAATCCTCGTGTCCACAGCTTTCAGTCCCAAACTGACTCTGAGCCTCGTCAGTAAATCCGTCAGCTTTTTACCATCTAAAGAAGTCTTTGTGCTGCTGCAGACGTTAGTAAATCTGACCCGAAATGTTCTTTTTTCTTTAAACTCACAGGCTGCTCTCCTTTAAATGACCTGCAGGAATCAGCAGGGTCAGAACATGTGTGTGTGGCAGAGTCTGAGCAGAAACCTGCTGCAGGTTGATCAAACTAAAGTCATATTAAGGAGCTACTGGCACAGAATTAAAGTTATAAATGAAGTTTACAGAACACTGTTTGCCTTTAATTCTCTAAGCACAGATAAATGAACACCATTGGACTTTATCAGAAATGAATGAAATATCACTGGGATCAGGTGTAAAGTGACACGTGGAAGACTGGGTTTGTTTTTTAATACTTAAAGTTTTTTTTTTTTTTTTTTTTTTTTTTTCTAAATGACATCAGAAACAGCAGTATGCGACATTACGTGATGGCAGAGCTTCAGTTCATCCTTTGTCATTTTTTTTTTTTTTTTTTTTTTAATAAATAGGACAGGGGGAATGAATGAGAGAGAGAGGGGGAGAGAAAGAAAGAAAACCAAAGGGGAGAAGAGACGGTGAGAAGGGGGGGAAGAGAGAGAAAAAAAAACAAAACTCCTGGGTCACCTGTATGGAGAAAAAAAACAAACAAACAAACAAACAAAAACAAACAGAGGAGACAGCAAACAACAAAGAGCAACATAATAATAGAGAAAACAAAGCACCATCACAATAAACTAGCTAGCCATAGATATCAATATTTACTAAATAATAAACGATATTGTGCAGCACGCAAGATAGACAGCGCACAGTGTGCTTTGAGGCAGCAGCCAAGAAAGCTTTAGTCCGCGTCTGTGAATACCCATGTGTGCATACCTGTGTGGATCAGCATGCTTGCATTCCAAAGGTTTCTCCATGTAATGATCTGCTAGGGAGTGTGGGGGGGCCACAGCCCCGTCCTCCAGGGTGTGAAGCGGGTATGGAGGAGATCAAAACTCCAGACATCCAGAGGCCCCCAGAACACAAGAGACCATGGAAGACCAACAGAGGGGCAGCCGCGCCACTGTTCCAGTAAGAGCTGAGGAGAGTCCCAGATGAGGGCTCGCCCAGCAGCCGCGGAGCAGAAGTCAGGGGGAGTTGCAGTGACGCGCCCGTGAACTCCGCCGGCCCCCAGCTGCGCCTGAGTGACCGAGCCCTAGGCCGAGAGGCCGGGGGCACCCCACCTCCAAAGGGGCCCGAGCGAGCCCCAGGCCCCAGGCCCCGACAAGCGGCCGCCAAGGAGTGAGCCGGTGTGTACCCGGACGCCCACCCCCAGACACAAAGAACCACTTTAATACTTTAATACTTAAAGTTATCAAACAGAAACAACAGAAGTCCAAATGGTGCACTTGAATACAGAGAGAACAGAAATGATGGAGGAATCATTTAGTTCCACTCAGAAATATGAACGTCAGGTTAATCAGACGATGGACTGAAGAACAATCAGAGTGTTTCCATATAGAAACATCTGTTTGTTCTTAATCACTCACTCAAAAAAGAGAAACTGGATGCCTGTTACATTTACAGGAGTTTGAAGAAAACATGTTTCTGAAATGAACATAATTAAATCATACAGGGAGTGCAGAATTATTAGGCAAGTTGTATTTTTGAGGAATAATTTTATTATTGAACAACAACCATGTTCTCAATGAACCCAAAAAACTCATTAATATCAAAGCTGAATGTTTCTGGAAGTAGTTTTTAGTTTGTTTTTAGTTTTAGCCCCCCCACACTCCCTAGCAGATCATTACATGGAGAAACCTTTGGAATACAAGCATGCTGATCCACACAGGTGTGCACACAGGTGTACACACGGGTGTTCACAGACGCGGACTACAGCTTTCTTGGCTGCTGCCTCAAAGCACATTGTGCGCTGTCTATCTTGCGTGCTGCACAATATCGGTTATTATTTAGTATCTACTGTTATCTACTGCTAGCTAGTTTATTGTGATGGTGCTTTTTTTTTTTATTATGTTGCTCTTTGTTGTTTGCTGTCTCCTCTGTTTTTTTTTTCTCCATACAGGTGACCCAGGTGTTTTTTGTTTTGTTTGTTTGTTTGTTTTTTCTTTTCTTTCTTCCCCCCTTCTCACCGTCTCTTCTCCCCTTTGGTTTTCTTTCTCTCCCTCTCTTTCTTTCATTCTTTCTCCCTGTCCTATCCCCCAGTCATGTCTGTCCCGTTTGTAGCAACTGAAAATAAAATAAATTCATAATTATAATAAAGGTCAATCAAATGGACCAATATGGCAAGGCCATGATGATCCACTTGGTAAAATAAATCCGCTTGGCATCTTTCTTGGCCTTAAGACAACAATTCTGATGCTAAAGATCCAAACGGGACACAAAAAAAAAAAAAAAAAAAAAATACATTTCTGACATTCAAAAACAAAACAAAAACAAATCAGCGACCAATATAGCCACCTTTCTTTGCAAGGACACTCAAAAGCCTGCCATCCATGGATTCTGTCAGTGTTTTGATCTGTTCACCATCAACATTGCGTGCAGCAGCAACCACAGCCTCCCAGACACTGTTCAGAGAGGTGTACTGTTTTCCCTCCTTGTAAATCTCACATTTGATGATGGACCACAGGTTCTCAATGGGGTTCAGATCAGGTGAACAAGGAGGCCATGTCATTAGTTTTTCTTCTTTTATACCCTTTCTTGCAGCCACGCTGTGGAGTACTTGGACGCGTGTGATGGAGCATTGTCCTGCATGAAAATCATGTTTTTCTTGAAGGATGCAGACTTCTTCCTGTACCACTGCTTGAAGAAGGTGTCTTCCAGAAACTGGCAGTAGGACTGGGAGTTGAGCTTGACTCCATCCTCAACCCGAAAAGGCCCCACAAGCTCATCTTTGATGATACCAGCCCAAACCAGTACTCCACCTTGCTGGCGTCTGAGTGGGACTGGAGCTCTCTGCCCTTTACCAATCCAGCCACGGGCCCATCCATCTGGCCCATCAAGACTCACTCTCATTTCATCAGTCCATAAAACCTTAGAAAAACCAGTCTTGAGATATTTCTTGGCCCAGTCTTGACGTTTCAGCTTGTGTGTCTTGTTCAGTGGTGGTCGTCTTTCAGCCTTTCTTACCTTGGCCATGTCTCTGAGTATTGCACACCTTGTGCTTTTGGGCACTCCAGTGATGTTGCAGCTCTGAAATATGGCCAAACTGGTGGCAAGTGGCATCTTGGCAGCTGCACGCTTGACTTTTCTCAGTTCATGGGCAGTTATTTTGCTCCTTGGTTTTTCCACACGCTTCTTGCGACCCTCTTGACTATTTTGAATGAAACGCTTGATTGTTCGATGATCACGCTGCAGAAGCTTTGCAATTTTGAGACTGCTGCATCCCTCTGCAAGATATCTCACTATTTTTGACTTTTCTGAGCCTGTCAAGTCCTTCTTTTGACCCATTTTGCCAAAGGAAAGGACGTTGCCTAATAATTATGCACACCTGATATAGGGTGTTGATGTCATTAGACCACACCCCTTCTCATTACAGAGATGCACATCACCTAATATGCTTAATTGGTAGTAGGCTTTCGAGCCTATACAGCTTGGAGTAAGACAACATGCATGAAGAGGATGATGTGGACAAAATACTTATTTGCCTAATAACTCTGCACTCCCTGTATTCCCAGAACCACCATGTAATGAAGACCACTTTTTGTCTACATGAGGTGCAGGAACAGTCTGTGGAGCAAGAGACACCATACTTCTTACTCCTCTCAAAGGGAACAAGGTGGGATTTTACATCTTTTAGAAACTTCTCAAACGTGATTATCAGTAGAGATCTCATTTCAACTGATTTAACTGATTTATTCATTCCATATTACTGGTTTATTTCCCATTCCCCCCCCCCCCCCCCCCCCCCCAAAGAGATTGGGAACTAAGAGAAATCAGTCTGTAATCCTACAAAAAAAATCTGTGAAAAGAAAATGTTTTGTTGTTCTTCTGCTTCTTTTATCTGGAAATGTGCAACCTAATCCTGGTCCAGATTGCAAATTCTTAAGTACTCCTTGTGATTTTAAAACTCGAACAGGTCTTGGTATCACTCATTTAAATGTCAGAAGTCTTCTTCCCAAACTTGATTTTGTGAAAATTTGGATGAAAGTTAGATACTGATATTCTTATATTATCAGAAACCTGGCTTACTAAATCAATTATTGACAAAGACATTGCAATAATGGGCTATAATCTTTTCCGTTGCGACTGCCCCAGAAAGGGTGGCGGTGTTGCAATTTATGTAAAAAGCAAATTCCATGTTACTGTCGATTCATCGGTACCTGTTCGTAAACAGTTTGAACTTCTTGCCCTCAAGCTCCAACTTTTCAAGGGCTATTTTATTACCATTGTGGGCTGTTATAGACCCCCCTCTGCTAGTAGTGAGGCTTTAGTTTCACTTAGTGAAAAACTATCTACTTTAGATTTTAATGGAATTGTGCTGGCCGGAGATTTCAACTGGGACTGGTTGTCCTCTGCCTCAGACAGTTTTAAATCCATGTGTGATTCATATAATCTCACACAACTAATTTACAGCACATCTCGTCCAAATCTTAAATGCCCAGAAAAGTCATCACTTATTGATTTATTTTTAACTAATATGCCGTATAAATATTCTCACACTGGGGTTTTCGCAAATGATATCAGTGACCACTGTGTGGTAGCTGTAGTCAGACAATTGAAGCTCCCAAAATCAAGGCCACAAATAGCTTTTAAAAAGATGTAACAATGTGACATAATGCAATATAATAGTGTCAGTTACACATTGTGGGTTGCACTGTGGCCACACAGCAAAAATGCCAGTGTTGATTTTTCAGTGTTAGCAGAATTCAACAGAGTTCCGAGTTAGTTCAACACTTAATCGAGTTAAAATAACACATCGGGAGTTGATTCCTGAAAAGTGTTAGTGTGGATTTTAGTCGTTACTGCATTTTAACACTGTGGGTGTTAAATTAGACCACACCTTCATTTCCTGTGGAGCTCCGCATTCCAGAATCTTCGGTCGCCACTTTTTCTTGCTGCTGCGGTAAGTTTTATTCGGTTAAATATTAAGTTTTAGATTGATGTTAGAGCAGGTAACATGATAACTAGTAAAAAAATATTATTTATATCAAAATACATCATCTTTAAGTGTCATATTTGAATTTTAACTGTTTTTGTTAAGCTGGGCTACTGCTAGCTAGAACTCTGCAAAGTACCAGTTTCTTTCCTAATATTCATTTAGCATAATCTGGCTGTTGGCAGACTGTAATGAATATTACTTGTTAATATATGTCACAGTTTTTATTAAATGCCTTTTATTTATTTTCGAATTAAACTGCTAAAGCCTTAGGGTCAGTGGTCTCAAACTCGCGGCCCAGAGGCCACTTACGGCCCACGTCAGGTCAGGTGAGGTGAAGCAGTATAATGCAATTTGGCCCTTAAAGTGACTTTTTTTTGTCATTAGCCAAAAATGATTTAATATGAAGGCAATAAGGGCAGAGTGTTACGGGCCCTCATAGGCAGCGTAGTCCGTGCTGCGGGGAGAACGTGGAACTGCCCCTCCCGTTGTGTGTTTGAGCGCGAGAGAGGGAGAAAGTAGGAGCTGTTACCGAGGAGAAATGGAAGAAGAAAGCATGTAAATATAATAATAACCACTGCCGCCAAAATGAGTGCCTGGTTGTAAGAAAGCTGTTAAGACTCGACTGTACACTGTGTTCGCTGACAGTAAAGCTACAAGCCCGACAACCCGACGTATTAGCCAGAGGTGTCATTACCACGGTTCAGAGCCGCGGACCTGGCCGAGGTAACAAGAGAGTACAAACAGGTGGTTTGATTGGCTTTGTTAGTTCAGCGAGAGTCAAAAACTAATGTGAACACTTATTTCTGCATTTTTATTTTGTTAAATATGAACACAATTAAAGCAGAAGTGCTGCAAAGTGTCTGACCAGAAAGAGAGGACCATTGTGTTCATTTGGTAGTTCAATTAAAGGCATCGGTTAGTTAAGAGTGAGGGGGGGGGGGGGGGGGGGGGGGGGGAATGCGTTCATATTTGCAGTTTTGTCTTGTGATACAATATTTGAAATTTAAAAACGAACAAACCAAACGCTACATTGTCAGGAATATTTGTGGGTGTTTTCTTTGTGGTTTCTGTTTTTTTGAAGTAGCCCTCCAATGAGATGACAGCTCATTTAAGTTTGAGACCCTGCCTTAGGTGAACTAGGATGCTTAAGGGTAACCTGGGAGTTACATTACACTATAATGGCCCCTACATCTTGTAAATTATGGGAATTTCATCATAGTGCGCATTTCTGTAGCCAGTAGGTATTTTTCTTTTTTTTTAGATTTACATTTGTTTGTGGTACATTAAGCATTTTCTAGTCTAAAAATGAATAACAGGGTTATATTAGGGTTTGTTAGAGAGTGGGGAGGGGTTTTATGGCGTAAAATATATAAAAATAATAAAATAGAAATATGGTTCCTACTAACCCCTGTGATAGTTGAGAGAATACTGTATTGCAGTCATGTTACACAGCTTGTACTACTTAAAAATGGACCAAGGATGTTTTTTCTTAACAAAATTAATTTAAGCTCAGTCTAAAGGGACTAGACATGCTAGATATTTTGCAAAGAAATGGTGTTATATGCTGGACCTTATTTTACTCTTGGAAGGTGGTGATATGCTGGTTCCTGAGAAGAGATGAAGTAATCAAAGTCAGCTTTTCAAGACAGCCCCAAGACTCTTCGCAACTTGTGTTCAAATGTGAGGCCGTTGTCAGGTGATAAATGCAAGGAAGAGGTACTCAACTGACATGAAACGTGTCAAAGACAACATGAAGGTGACATTTCAACATAGGCAAAAACTGGTTCAAGAACCTGCCACAGCTTCTGCTGTCCTGGACCTTTTCCCAAGATTTCTGGATACACCTGGCTTGGTAAGGCATAAAATGATTTAATGACCGCTTTGTGGTTCCTTTGTTTGTTTTCTTGTTAAAGTGTTGTTTCTGTTGTTACACTTTGTGTTTAAGATTGACCAAGACTTCACAATGCTGTTTGTTGGGGAGGAAGTGTCTGCAAAGTTCTTTGCAAAGTGGCCAACATTCTTCAAGCCAAGGATCATCAAAGACTGCAAAAATCTGTCTCAGAGTACAGAATTGGATCAGCTGCTCATTTCTGCACAGCGTTACTCTGACGAGGGTGGTAAGTGTAAGTTGGAAATGGTAGATTTTGCATGCCTTTACAGCATTTGCTTAATTCCCACAACACAATATATCACTGGACCATACTGGTAAACCTTTACTACAAATTGGAATACAGCTGTCCATTTTCTAAATCACATTGGGTTTCTGTTCATTTCTGTATGGTATGAAAACAAGCTTACAAACATGTTAAACTTGAAATGACATTTAAATGGTAAATGGCCTGCATTTGTATAGCGCTTTTCTAGTCCATAGGACCCCAAAGCGCTTTACACTACATTCAGTCATCCACCCATTCACACACACATTCACACACTGGCGATAGCAAGCTACATTGTAGCCACAGCTGCCCTGGGGCACACTGACAGAGGCGAGGCTGCCGGACACAGGCGCCACCGGGCCCTCTGACCACCACCAGTAGGCAAACACGGGGTTAGTATCTTGCCCAAGGATATTTGGCACGGAGCCAGGGTGCAGCCTGGGATCGAACCACCGACCTTCTGATTAGTGGCTGACCTGCTCTGCCACCTGAGCTACAGCCACCCTACATTATTATTTGCGTTATATCTGGAACCATTGCCTCAATATATAAGACAAAATAAAGAAGTAGAAGGTATTAATATCCATGAAAAGGAGCATAAATTAGCCTGCTATGCAGATGATATTTTAATATTTTTGGGTCAACCATCAAACTCTTTACCTAAATTAATGCAATCATTTGAATACTTTGGTCGACCATCTGGATATAGGGTTAATATGAGTAAAACACAATTGCTTAAGTAAGTATAAGTATCAATTAGCATGGCAAACAGAGTACTTTAAATATCTAGGAGTCATAATACCTAAGGATCTTACAGAACTATTAGAACGAAATTATTTACCAATACAGAAAAAAATTAAGGAACATATAGCGAGATGGAATCTAATTCCATCCATCCATCCATCTTCATCCGCTTTATCCGAGGCCGGGTCGCGGGGGCAGCAGCCTGAGCAAAGAGGCCCAGACCTCCCTCTCCCCAGCCACCTCCTCCAGCTTATCCGGGGGAATACCAAGGCGTTCCCAGGCCAGCCGAGAGATATAATCTCTCCAGCGTGTCCTGGGTCTGCCCCGGGGCCTCCTCCCGGTGGGACATGCCTGGAACACCTCACCCAGGAGGCGCCCAGGGGGCATCCTTGTCAGATGCCCGAACCACCTCAGCTGGCTCCTTTCGATGTGGAGCAGCAGCTGCTCTACTCTGAGCCCCTCCCGGATGGCTGAACTTCTCACCCTATCTCTAAGGGAGAGGCCAGCCACCCTTCGGAGGAAGCTCATTTCTGCCGCTTGTATCCGCGATCTCGTTCTTTCGGTCACTACCCACAGCTCGTGGCCATAGGTGAGGGTAGGGACGTAGATCGACCGGTAAATTGAGAGCTTCGCTTTTACACTCAGCTCCCTCTTCACCACGACGGACCGGTGCAGCGTCCGCATTACTGCAGCTGCAGCCCCAATCCGTCTGTCGATCTCCGGCTCCCTTCTCCCATCACTCGCGAACAAGACCCCGAGATACTTGAACTCCTCCACTTGGGGCAGGAACTCATCCCCGACCCGGAGTGGGCACTCCACCCTTTTCCGGCTGAGAACCATGGCCTCAGATTTGGAGGTGCTGATCCTCATTCCCGCTGCTTCACACTCGGCTGCGAACCGTTCCAGTGCGAGCTGGAGGCCCTCACCCGATGAAGCCAACAGAACCACATCATCCGCAAAAATCAGAGATGAGATTCTGAGGCCACCAAAGCGAAAGCCCTCCGCCACTTGGCTGCGCCTAGAAATCCTGTCCATAAAAATTATGAACAGAACCGGAGACAAAGGGCAGCCCTGGCGGAGCCCATCACCCACCGGGAACGAGTCCGACTTATTGCCGGCAATGCGAACCAAGCTCTTGCAACGGTTGTATAGGGATTGAATGGCCCGTAGCAATGGGCCAGACACCCCATACTGCCGCAACACCTCCCACAGGACACCCCGAGGGACACGGTCGAATGCCTTCTCCAAGTCCACAAAACACATGTAGACTGGTTGGGCAATCTCCCATGCACCCTCAAGTATCCTCGAGAGGATAAAGAGCTGGTCCAGTGTTCCACGACCAGGACGAAAACCGCATTATTCCTCCTGTATCCGAGGTTCGACTAGCGGACGAACTCTCCTTTCCAGCACCCTGGCATAGACTTTCCCAGGGAGGCTGAGGAGTGTGATCCCCCTGTAGTTGGAACACACCCTCCGGTCCCCCTTCTTAAAGATGGGGACCACCACCCCGGTCTGCCAGTCCACAGGTACTGCCCCTGATCTCCACGCAACATTGCAGAGGCGTGTCAACCAGGACAGCCCTACAACGTCCAGAGCCTTCAGGAACTCGGGGCGGACCTCATCAACACCAGGGGCTCTGCCACCAAGGAGCTGTTTAACTGCCTCAGTGACCTCGCCCCCGGAAATTGGTGGGTCATTCCCCTCATCCCCAGACTCTGCTTCCTCCTCGGAAGACATGTCAGTGGGATTAAGGAGGTCCTCGAAGTATTCCTTCCACCGCCTGACAATTTTCTCAGTCGACGTCAGCAGCGCTCCGCCAGCACTATACACAGTGCAGGTAGAGCACCGCTTTCCCCTCCTGAGACGCCTGACGGTTTGCCAGAATCTCTTCGAGGCAGTCCGAAAGTCTTTTTCCATGGCCTCTCCGAACTCCTCCCACACCCGAGTTTTTGCTTCAGCCACTGCCCGAGCCGCATTCCGCTTGGCCTGTCGATACCTGTCGGCTGCCTCCGGAGTCCCACAGGCTAACCAAGCCCGATAGGACTCCTTCTTCAGCCTGTTGGCTCCCTTCACCTCTGGTGTCCACCATTTGGTTCGGGGATTACCACCACGGCAGGCACCAACCACCTTGCGGCCGCAGCGCAATGCAGCAGCTTCGGCAATGGAGACGCTGAACATGGTCCATTCGGACTCAATGTCCCCAGTCTCCCTCGGAATGCTGTTGAAGCTCTGCCGGAGGTGTGTGTTGAAGATCTCGCGGACTGGGGCCTCTGCTAGACGTTCCCAGCACACCCTCACTACGCGTTTAGGTGCACCAGGTCTGTCCAGCGTCCTCCCCCGCCACCTGATCCAACTCACCACCAGGTGGTGATCAGTTGACAGCTCAGCCCCTCTCTTTACCTGAGTGTCCAGAACATATGGTCGCAAGTCTGGTGATACAATTACAAAATCGATCATCGACCTACGGCCTAGAGCGTCCTGGTGCCACGTGCACTTATGGACACTCTTATGTTCGAACAGGGTGTTCGTTATGGCCAAACTGTGATTAGCACAGAAGTCCAATAACAAAGCACCGCTCGGGTTCAGATCAGGGAGGCCGTTCCTCCCAATCACGCCCCTCCAGGTCTTGCTGTCATTACCCACGTGAGCATTTAAGTCTCCCAGCAGGACAACAGAGTCTCCAGGTGGAGCACCTTCCAGCACCCCCCCCCCCCCCCCCCCCAGGGACTCTAAGAAGGCTGGGTACTCTGAACTGCCACTCGGCGCATAAGCGCAGATGACAGTCAGGACCCGTTCCCCGACCCTAAGGCGCAGGGAACAAAACCTCTCGTCCATCGGGAAAAACCACAACGTACCGGCAGCAAGCCGAGGGGATATTAGAATACCCACCCCAGCCCGCCGCCTCTCACCAGGGGCAACTCCAGACTGAGACAGAGTCCAGCCCCTCTCCAGGAGACTGGTTCCAGAGCCCAAGCCATGCGTAGAGGTGAGCCCGACTATATCTAGCCGGTACCTCTCAACCTCACGCACTAACTCAGGCTCCTTCCCCACCAGAGAGGTGACATTCCATGTCCCAATTGCCAGTCTTGGCAGCCGGGGGTCAGTCCGCCAGGGCTTCCGCTCCTGGCCGCCACCCGGCACACAATGCACCCGACCCCTATGGCGCCTCCTGCGGGTGGTGGGCCTGCCGGAGGATGGGCCCATGTCTCCTCTTCGGGCTGTGCCCGGCCGGGCCCCATGGACTAAGGCCCAGCCACCAGACGCTCGCCCTCGGGCACCCTCCCCGGGCCTGGCTCCAGGGCGGGGCCCCGGTAACCCTATCCCGGGCAGGGTAAACTGTTCCCTCGATATCCTTTTCATAAGGGTCTTCTGATTCTGATCTAATTCCATATTTAAGTTTATATTTTAGAATAGACTCAATTAAAATTAATATTCTTCCTAAATTATTATATTTATTTCAAACATTACCAATAGAAATTAACCAGAAACAGTTTAATGAATGGGATAAAATTTTGTCAAGATACATATGGCAAGGAAAAAGGCCCCGAATTAGATTTAAAACCCTACAACTTAACAAAGGAAAAGGGGGTGGGGCTTACCTTCTCTTAGGGAATATTATTGGGCAGCACAATTAAGGCCTATGATATGCTGATGTAATCCTTCATATGACGCTCAATGGAAAGTTATTGAGGAGAGTCTGACCTCCATCCCCATATAAGCTATTATAGCAGACAGAAGCTTGCAAAATTTAATAAAAACTATTGAAAATCCATGGATCAAGTTGACTTTTAAAATTTGGGAAACAGTAATAAAAGAATATAAACTAGAAGAGGATATAGCAGTTCTTAAGTGGTGTGCATATGACACACATTTTGCTCCAAATAAATTGGACACCAGATTCAAAGATTGGACATATAAAGGATTAACAGCTTTATGTATGGTAATGGAGGAAGGCAGACTAATTAGTTTTGATAAAATGAAAGACAAATATTCATTAGAAACACAGGATTTTTATAGATGTCTACAGATGAGGCATTTTGTCAATAAAACGATAAAAGCTAAGGCTGAATTGAGTAAACAGCTGCTAGATGTATTTAAAAGGGCAGTTCAAATAAAAATAGAGGTATTATAGGTGACCTCTATAAAGGATTAACAAATATGAAATTACACTCAACCTTGTATATCAAAACAAAATGGAAAATGGAGGGAGGAATAGAGATAAAGGAGGAAGAATGGACAACAATATGGGCATATCAATGGAAATGTAGCAGCTCACAGAGCTGGCGGGAATTTGGGTGGAAAAGCCTGATAAGATATTTTATTACACCTCACCAAAAATCTCACTATGAAGGTAACCCTCCCGCTTGCTGGAGAAATTGTGGAAATACAAATGCAAATCACTATCATATTTTCTGGGACTGTCATGTTATTAAAACTTATTGAAAGGGAATACATGCAGCGATACACGAGACATTTGGAAGATATTTACCTTTGGAAAGTAAAACTCTACGTTTTGGACTTATGCCAGAAGGATGGACAAAGAATGATAAATACTTGTTTAATATTTTACTGGCAGCAGGAAAAAAAGCCATCACAAAAAAATGTCTTTCTTCAGAGAGCCCAACTATGAACACGTGGATGAACATCACACTGGACATTTACAGAATGGAGAAAATGACAGCAGATGTGAACTACAAGAGCGACCTGTTTGTATCATGATGGAAGAAATGGATGGACTACATTAGAAAACGCAGGCCAGTTTTTGATTTTGCATTAGATTTTGACTTTGTTAACTACTAGAAGACTAGAGGAAAAATTAGTTACATTAATGGAAACAAAAACACACTCCCTATATTTATTTATTTTTCTTTCCTTTTTCTTTTTCCTCATGTATTTTTTATTTATGTTGTTTGTTGTTTCCTGTTTTGCTTCTTTTTCTTTTCTTCTTCTTCTTTCATTCTTATTGTATGGATATTTTAGTTGTTTAAATATAGAAAAAAAGAAAAAAATATATGTACTGAAAGAAAGCTGAAGTTGATGGTATTGTATAGTGATTCTAAAATGTCAATAAAATAAAAAATAAAAAAAAGCTGGAATCAAATGAGTCCAAGTCTTCTGGTGATTCAGCATCACATTCATCTTTGCTCCTTGTTCTGCATCCCCACCATGGACTTCATTCCTTTCCAAGCCAGCCTTGAGTGTCCTTTATTCAGCTCATGCTCTGCTTTACTTTTACATCTGATTTTAGCTGCTTTTCTGTTTTCTCTTTGCCAGAGGTTTCCTCAGCGTCATGGATTCTTTTCATTTTACTCAGCATGTGTCTGGTCCCACACACACCAAAGGACACACACTGGACCTTGTTTTTACTTTAGGTTTAAACATTGATTTTATTTGTACTGAGGACATTTTTATTTCGGATCATCATTGTATTCTTTTTAATCTGTCTTTCCATTTGTCCCTCTCTCCTATTCGACATGTGGTTAGCTCTCGCATCTTAACTTCGTCTAGTGCTGTTAAATTTTCCGATGCTTTTAATTTAGTTTTATCTCCTTATAATGATGTTCATTTTTTAACAAATCTTTTTAATAATCATTGTCTTTGTATTTTAGACAATGTTTGTCCTGTCAAAGTTAGACTAGCTCCGGTTTCAAAGTCGTCTCCCTGGTCAAATGACAGCATTCACTTCTTAAAGCGTTGCTGCCGTAAGGTTGAGCGTTTATGGAGGAAAACGCGTTTGCATGTCCATCTCCTTCATTTAAAGGACCTTTTAGTCTCTTTTAACACTTCAGTTCGAGATGCGAGGGCGGCCTATTTCTCAGACTTAGTGTCTAAGAGCAGAGGTAACCCTAAGGTACTATTCGACACCATTAGTGATATTGTTGCACCTGCTCCACCTGCTGTCCCAATTTCATCAAATGAATATTGTGAAAAATTTCTTTCTTTCTTCGTTGAAAAAGTCAGTAACGTGAGGAACAATATCTCTCCTTCTGTGTCTCTCTTGTCTGATCCAACTCAAGCTAGGCCTGTAATTTTAGAAAGATTTTTACCTGCGTCCTTACCTGAGCTGGTCAAGTTGGTTAATTCAATGAAAGCATCCTCCTGCTCTCTTGATATTTTACCTGGATCTTTGTTTAAAAATGTCTTTCAGTCTATTGGTCCCTGTGTGCTCACAATTATCAATACCTCACTGGTTTCTGGTCAGGTCCCTGTTTATTGTAAGAATGCTGTTATTCACCCACTGTTAAAAAAACCTAAGCTTGATGCTTCTCTTCTCAGTAGCTACAGACCGATTTCAAAATTACCGTTCATTTCTAAGATTTTAGAAAAGGTTGTGGCTAAGCAGCTTATAGCTGTTCTAGATGAATACAGCATTCTGGATAAATTCCAATCTGGCTTTCGTAGAGCTCATTCTACTGAAACTACACTTCTTAGAGTCTCCAACGACATTTTGATGAGATGTGACGCAGGAGAATGCTCCGTTCTGTTGATGTTGGACCTGACCTCCGCCTTTGATACTGTGGACCATCATATTCTGCTAGATAGGCTGAGAGACTGGGTGGGTATATCAGGGGCTGCTTTGGACTGGTTTGAATCCTATTTGCATGAACGATCCTTTTCTGTGGCTACCTCTAAGTACAGTTCCTCTTCTACTTTTCTTACCTATGGTGTGCCGCAAGGTTCAGTTTTGGGGCCTTTATTGTTCTTACTGTATTTACTTCCTCTTCAACACTTATTAAGCACTTTTAAGGACATTTCGTATCACTGCTATGCAGATGATATTCAGGTATACATCTCCTTTAAGCCCCATGATGTTTCCAAGCTACAGATTTTGCACAAGCGCATAGACTCCATTAGATGTTGGATGGCTGGAAACTTTCTTCAACTAAATGAGGAGAAGACTGAAGTTCTTGTTTGTGCTCCTAAAAATTTTGTACCTGGTGTTATGGAAAACTTAGGTCCACTTGCTACATTTGCAAAACCGTCTATCAGGAGCCTTGGTGTTAGTATTGACTCAGCTCTGACTTTGGATGCCCATGTAAAATCTTTGGTTCGCTCCTGTTTTTATCATTTGAGAAACATTGCTAAGCTGAGTCCCATTGTATCGCGCTCCGAATTAGAAATTGTCATTCATGCATTTGTTTCATCTCGTCTGGACTACTGTAATTCTTTGTTTACTTGTTTATGTAAAGCCTCTTTGGAGCGTCTGCAAGTTGTTCAGAACGCTGCTGCAAAGCTTCTGACCAAGTCCTCCAAGTTTTCCCATGTCACACCCCTGCTGATTCAGCTGCACTGGCTCCCCATTAAATTCAGGATCCAGTTTAAGGTTTTGACCTTGACTTTCAGGGCCCTGCATGGACAAGCACCAACATATATAAGTGAACTTTTACATCCATACATTCCCAGCAGGTCCCTGAGGTCATGTGACCAGGGCTTGCTTGCTGTCCAACACACGAGGCTGAAAACAAAAGGCGACAAAGCTTTTGGAACTGTGGCCTCCAGATTGTGGAACTCTCTCCCTTTGAGCCTGAGATCTGTGGACTCAGTGGTCGCTTTTAAAAAACAGCTAAAAACCCATCTTTTTAAACTTGCTTTTAGTTGATTTTTATTTTTAGGTTTTAGCTTCTGTGAAGCACTTTGTGATTTTTATCTTGAAACGTGCTATATAAATAAAGTTTTACTTACTTACTTTTCTTCTCTCCCTCATAACAAGACAGCTTCTTCTGCCTGAGAACATGTTGGAGTGATTTACTAATCCAGGGCTGATTTTTGGGGAAAATAGTTCCCTTTTTCAAAGTAATCCCCATTTTTCCCAGAATGAAATGTAAGTAGAAATAAATGATCTAAGTGAGAACATGAGCCTTTAAAAATGCTCTTCTGAGGCTGCTGCCAGTGGTCAAAGCCTCCAACAAAGCTCTGTAAGTACATATGTGATCATAGCTTTAGCTTTTAAATGTTTATTTTAGTTAACACAGATCAGGTGGAACAACTCAAATAAAATATCAAAAATATTAAGTGGTCATCGGTACTCGGTTTGTTCAATACTGAATACAATGGAGCACAAATTGTCCACGTTTCTGAAATATTTCTGGGTGTAACTGTCACCAAAGTGCAATTTAGACCTGGCCTGTGGTTGTTATCTAAGTGATAATCATCAATTCTACTAAAACAAATACAAAATAAAGAAATTTGACACATTCTGTTGATATCAAAAGCACACTGAACAATTCAGTGTTGTTTTACTGCTGTTCTCTCTTCACTTCTTCTCCTCTGATTCTCTCCACATGTTGCTCTGCATCAGTGCTCAGTTTCCTGACAAAACAAGATGAAATATTGCTAAATATAATAGTATCTCATTACACTTCAACATAAGTGTTTTATTTTTGTAATTGTTTATCTGTTATTTTTCAGACTGAGTCACTGTGACCTGTCAGAGAGAAGCTGTGAAGCTCTGGCCTCAGGTCTCAGCTCTCAGACCTCTAATCTGAGACAGCTGGACCTGAGTAACATCAACCTGAAGGATTCAGGCGTGAAGCTTCTGTCTGAAGGACTGAAGAGTCCACACTGTACACTGGAAACTCTCAGGTGAGATCAAGCATTTTTCTTTCATCAACTGACAGAATTAGCAGATTAATAAGGCAGCCCTCTAATAAGAGGAGAAGTGGAGGTGTTTTGAAGGGCAACATACTCTTATGTTAACAAGACAGGAAGTAGTTCCTGGGAACTGCTTCCTTTGTTATTGTCTAAGTAGAAACATGATGGTGAAACAGTGATGAGTTTGCAGAGGTGGATCCACAGCACACAACACAACAATGCTGTTGCGAGCTGAAAGCAGACTTCTCACAGATTCTGAGGCTGCAGGTTTCATCACTGTCCAACCAAAATTCACTGAACCAGCAGTAAATGAACGTCCAAAACGACGCTTCATGTTTAAAAAACAGATGATCAGGGGGATTTGTGTTTACATCTTTTTTGTGTGATCTGTTCACCTGCTGTTTCAGCTGTTTGGTGGTTGTTGAGATGGTTTTGTGAACTTTTAGCTGAGATTCTGACGTTTCTGTAGATACCACACATGTCTAATTACTTTGTATAGCATGAATGGCCATAACGAGGTTTTTAACAGTCAGAAAAGTTGTAAAACTTGAGAAAATATAGTTAAAAGTCCAAAACCTTCTACGTCTGGTGGCTTGTGGTAAGGAGCAGATCAAACGAGTAAAGAATTACGTTATAATTATAAATGGCTTCAACAGCACATTCAGGTCTGTGAGACTCATTCAGACACTGAGCCGTGGCTCTGTGCTACATGCACATATTTCTGCATCTCTGCCATTCAGACACACTTTATATATAGTTTATTTTATGTAGTATTCAATACTGAACTGTACATTTAGTCTTTTTAAAGGCAGCAAGTTTTATTCAGTGTTTTCATAAAAGCCTTATTTCTATCCATTTACTGCTATTAGGAAGAACACGTGAGGTTTAAGACCTGGACCAGTTTGAAACCTTTTGTCCTCCACAATGGAAAATGGGTGGAAATAAAAATGGGTCTCACTTTAGCCAGCTCCTAATTTTATCAGTTCCGCTCTCAGCGTCTCCTGTATATCTCCTATATAAATGTTGCACTCAGCTTTGTGCTCTCCAGTATCACTGAAATGCAGCCAGATGCTGCTCATTTTGCCTTTTCACTCTTTCCTGACACGCTTGCATTTCAATACAGCTCCCATTTCTCTGTGTACTGGTCTCTACCACTACCCTTGCTGTCTATGGGACATTTCCGTCTTCTTTAACATAATGGTATGATCCCAGTCTGTCTCTTAAAGTGTTTGGCCACATGGTTTGCTCATCAGAATAACATCTCAGCCGTGCTCACATTGATTATCAGCAAGCCTGAAAATTCATCAATATTTGACATACGAAATTATCTCAAGGCCTGGATTTGGCCCACGGGCCATATGTTTGACACCCCTGGTTTACACGGTTTGGTATTCAATGTACAACTGAGCTAGCTCTCAGCTAACTAGCAGACAAGCTAACTGCTGGGACTGCGTCTTTCTAACAAGAGAAGAACAAAAGAATTTATTGGTAAATCAGGGTGGAAAATAAGTATTTGGTCACCTCAAACAAGGAAAATCTCTGGCTCTCACAGACCTGTAACGTCTTCTGTAAGAAGCTTTTCTGTCCCCCACTCGTTACCTGTATGAATGGCACCTGTTTGAACTCATCATCTGTATAAAAGACACCTGTCCACAGCCTCAAACAGTCAGACTCCAAACTCCGCCATGGCCAAGACCAAAGAGCTTTCGAAGGACACCAGGAAAAGTATTGTAGACCTGCACCAGACTGGGAAGAGTGAATCTACAATAGGCAAGCAGCTTGGTGTGAAAAAATCAACTATGGGAGCAATCATCAGAAAATGGAAGACATACAAGACCACTGATAATCTCCCTCCATCTGGGGCTCCACGCAAGATCTCATCCCGTGGGGTCAAAATGATCATGAGAACGGTGAGCAAAGATCCCAGAACCACACGGGGGGACCTGGTGAATGACCTGCAGAGAGCTGGGACCAAAGTAACAAAGGTCACCATCAGTAACACACTACAACGGCAGGGAATCAAATCCCGCAGTGCCAGACGTGTTCCGCTGCTGAAGCCAGCGCATGTCCAGGCCCGTCTGAAGTTTGCCAGAGAGCACATGGATGATATAGCAGAGGATTGGGAGAATGTCATGTGGTCAGATGAAACCAAAGTAGAACTTTTTGGTATAAACTCAACTCGTCGTGTTTGGAGGAAGAAGAATACTGAGTTGCATCCCAAGAACACCATACCTACTGTGAAGCATGGGGGTGGAAACATCATGCTATGGGGCTGTTTTTCTGCCAAGGGGACAGGACGACTGATCCGTGTTAAGGACAGAATGAATGGGGCCATGTATCGTGAGATTTTGAGCCAAAACCTCCTTCCATCAGTGAGAACTTTGAAGATGAAACGAGGCTGGGTCTTCCAACATGACAATGATCCAAAACACACCGCCCGGGCAACAAAGGAGTGGCTCCGTAAGAAGCATTTGAAAGTCCTGGAGTGGCCTAGCCAGTCTCCAGACCTCAACCCCATAGAAAATCTGTGGCGGGAGTTGAAAGTCCGTGTTGCTCGGCGACAGCCCCAAAACATCACTGCTCTCGAGAAGATCTGCATGGAGGAATGGGCCAAAATACCAGCTACTGTGTGTGCAAACCTGGTAAAGACCTATAGTAAACGTTTGACCTCTGTTATTGCCAACAAAGGTTATGTTACAAAGTATTGAGTTGTATTTTTGTTATTGACCAAATACTTATTTTCCACCCTGATTTACGAATAAATTCTTTACAAATCCTACCATGTGAATTCATGGATTTTTTTTTTCACATTCTGTCTCTCACAGTTGAAGTGGCCACGTAGGCGGGGTCATCATCTGAGCTCTCCATCACCTGAGAGAGATGACAAAACACAGAATCACAGAGCATGAAACCAACGTTTCTCCTCCCAGAAGTTCAGTCACAGACCTGCAACAGAAACAAGAGTCAAAGATTCAAATGACGCAGAGCTTTCATTTACTTATATCCACAAACATGTCCTCTACATATTCATGCTGTATTTACACACACATACAGAGGCTGTTTGTCTCTCACACACCGACAGGACACTGAGAAATACATCATGTTAAATATACCTGCAGGCTTCCAGCTGTGCACTTTGTCCCTGTCAGCTGTGATTGCCATGGCAACCTTGGTGTTGTGCGCGATGCAGGGACGTGTTCAAAGGCAGACGTCTGGCAGCAGCATCATATTTGATGCACTATCTGTACTGAGTGTGCTGACTTTATTTCAAATGTCCCACTGCTGTGCAACATGAATCACATGTTCTGCACGTTTCTGTAACTCCCAGGTAACCATGGTTACCCAGCCACGCCCAGTAGTCTCCAGAGAGACCAACAGCTGGTTCATGTTGTAACGCCGTGGCTTTCGTAGTCTCTCCTTTTTCTACAGCTCATGTGTTCTTCTTGTGATGCTGCGTCTTGAGGCTCATACATGCCGTCATTTGTTGATCCTAAGAACGTTCCTCAGACCGACTTCTTCAACAACAGATAACTTTAGTTGTATCAACACTGCCTCCTGGAGCAGTTTAAAATGAACATGTCAAAGCTCTGTACCTGTCTCCATGTTTCTGTCCCCGCCCCTTTCTCTCTGTCCTGGGTCATGTGAGCGCTGCAGTAGTATTAGGCCCACCCTCAATGCTCCCATTGGCTGAGACGCATAATGACGCCCATTTCAAGCCAGCACTGATCAACATCCCTCCTGTGACCCATGGCTTTTATATTCAGAGCCAGTGAGCACTTTCACAATAATCATGATTTTAAAAACTGTGATTAAAATAATTTCTGACGTTAATCAGTTAATGAGTTAACGAGATTATAACAGGTTAAGTTGCCCTAATAATTAGACTTTGGTGACAAACTGATGTGATCTCCATGTTTCCTTTGTTGGACTGTGGGCGAGTGTCAGAGCTGAATGTACTGAGTAACATGTAGAGTTTAAATATGTGTCAGTTCCAGTTTTAGAGCTCTAAAGTGCAGCTATCATGTTAGGAATATGTTAGGAATAGACAGGAACACTGAGCACACTGAGGTCAAATCTTTATTTTACCACTCGCTGCATTCTTGATGTTCATGAATTCAGCAGGTTCATGATTGTCTGCAGCATTAATCTCATATTTCCATTAAAAGTGTTGAATTTGACTGTTTGATGTTCTTTATGATCTCTGGCACCAGTTCATCTGTAGGCTGAGCCCAGTCCATCCATTTAGTGAAAGGTCTCCTTGTTCTGTGAGCGTGCACAGATCCTGAAGCAGAAAGCCTGGGTTACAGAGAAATGATCATCACTGTGATGATGCTCATCATCTCTGACTGGGATTTGAGGTTTTGTCAAAGCAGCAAAGAAAGCCTGGCTATGTTGGACTGGGTGTGGAAGCAGCTCCCAGTTTGAGTTCAGGAGACAGACACCCTCTCTACTTTGAAGATCAGCTTCAAACTTTCCTTTTTGATAAAGCTTATAGTTCGAGCTGGATCAGGTGACCCTGAACCATCCCTTAGTTATGTTGCTATATGCTATAGGCTGTTGGTGGACTTCCCATGATGCTCTGCTTTCTTCTCCCCACTTTTCACTCCTGATGCTTTTATATGTCACTACTGCATGTCCTTAACTTTTGTCTCTCTGTTTTGTTCTTGTCTCTCTGAGCTCATCTCTTCTCTTTCCCCTCACCCTGCAACCAGTCATGGTAGATGCTCCTCCTGGAGCCTGTTTTCACTGGGAGGATCTTTGTGTCAAAGGGAGTTCTTCTTCCCACCATCACCAAGTGCTGCTCACAGTGGAGGCGGTTACCTTACACTGTTAAACAGCTTCAGATGACTGTTGTTGTCTGTTGGGTATTGTCACTTATAAATAAATGGTAAATGGCCTGTATTTATATAGCGCCTTACTAGTCCCTAAGGACCCCAAAGCGCTTTACATATCCAGTCATCCACCCATTCACACACACATTCACACACTGGTGATGGCAGCTACATTGTAGCCACAGTCACCCTGGGGCGCACTGACAGAGGCGAGGCTGCCGGACACTGGCGCCACCAGGCCCTCTGACCATCACCAGTAGGCAACAGGTGAAGTGTCTTGCCCAAGGACACAACGACCGAGACTGTCCAAGCTGGGGCTCGAACCGGCAACCTTCCGATTACAAGGCGAACTCCCAACTCTTGAGCCACGATCGCCCTAAAGTTACAATGGACGGATAGATGTTATTGTGACAAAGAGAAAACAACTGTTGACAGATAGATTGTTGTTTTGTGTGTCTGCAGTCTGTCAGGCTGTCTGATCACAGAGGAAGGCTGTACTTCTCTGGCCTCAGCTCTGAGCTCCAACCCCTCCCATCTGAGAGAGCTGGACCTGAGCTACAATCATCCAGGTGACTCAGGAATGAAGCAGCTGTCGGCTGGACTGAAGGATCCAGGCTGGAGACTGGACACTCTCAGGTATGAAGAATGTCTGATAGAGGAGGAAGAGCTGGAAACATTTCCTGTGTCTTTCACTCACTTCCTGCAGATGACACATGAACAATCACACATGCAGGAATATTTTCAGGGACAGACACACTAGTCTAGCTGGATAGTTCATGGATATTTATGTAGGGGTCTCCAAGGAGTCTGTTTGCAGGAACATTTAGGTCACAGGTGTACCTGATATAGATACCAGTGTACCTAATAAAGTGTCAGCTAACATTTGGAAATGGAAGCTTAAATAATGACAAACTGTACATTCACAGCTGAATTCACAATAAATTTGTTCTCAAGTGCACATTTTTCTGTTATTGTTCTCAAACAACAGAATGAGAATGAAATATTGATTCTAACAGGGCCCATAAACAGCATTAGCTTAGCAGCATTAGCTTATCAGAGTTTCCATCATGGTCACACAAATCCTTAGCAGAGAAAAGTGTCACATCATTATAACACAAGATAAAAGGGTATTAGCATAAGCTACTAATGCTTATTCACCTCAAATTAGCTTTCGCTGCTAATGGTAGCCTACTTAGCATTAACTCCTCACTAATATAATGCTAATTCACATCAAATTAGCATTAGCTGCTCATATTGTTATAAGGAAAGAGAAAACGGTATTAGCATTAGCTACTAATAATTATTCAGCCCTAATTAGAATAAGCCTCTAAAAGCAGCCTACTTAGCATTAACTCCTCACATCGTTGTTACCCAACGGAAAAGAGTATTAGTATTAGCTACTATCATTTTTAATAAGTAAGAGAAAACAGTGTTAGCATTATTGAATAATGCTAATTCACACTAAATTAGAATTAGCTATTTACAAGAGCGTACTTAGAATTAGCCGCTCACATTGTTAAAAATTAAGGGAAAACAGTATTAGTATTAGCACATAATGCTAATTCACGTCAAAGTAGCATTAGTTAATAATGGCAGCCTACTTAGCATTAACTGCTCACTAATATAATGCTAATTCACATCAAATTAGCATTAGCTGCTCACATTGTTAAAAGGGAAGGGAAAACAATATTAGCATTAGCTGCTAATAATTATTCACCTAATTAGAGTTAGCCCCTAATGGCAGCCTAGTTAGCATTAATTCCTGACATCGTTATAATGCAGGGGAAAAGGGTTACCATTATCGGATAATGCTAATTTACATCAAATTAACAATAGTTAATAATGGCAGACTTTTCGTATCATTAGCTGCTGTCATTCTTACAAAGCAATGGAAAACAATATGAGCATTAGCTGCTAATGCTTTTTAGTCTAAAATTAGCATTAGCCACTAATGGCAGCCTACTTAGCATTAACTCCTCACTAATATAATGCTAATTCACGTCAAATTAGCATTAGCTACTAATAATTATTCACCCCTAATTAGAATTAGCCGCTAATGGCAGTATACTTAGCATTAACTCCTCACATTGTTATAATGTAAGGGAAAAGAATTAGCATTATCTAATAATGTTGACCTTGGCCCACTGGAAAAGTTAAGAACTAAAGATTTAGGAGTGTTTCTCGATAGCTCTTTCTCGTTTGAGAAACAAATGAATTCTGTTATTAAAACCAGCTGTAAGGTTTATATTGTTGATTGTCATTTATGCTTAGAAATATTTACTCATATATGCTTAGAGTTGTATAATCGATTGCATGATGATAGAGGTTTGATCCTTAGTAGTCTGTAAAGACTCTGTGTGCCTTCCAGAGTGCTCTGGCATGCACACACCACTTGGGGCCATGAGAGAGGTCGTACCCTCTCTTACTGATTTATGGTGTAGGACAGGGGTCTCAAACTCAATTTAGCTGGGGGCCGCTGCAGGCAGAGTCTGGGTGAGGCTGGGCCGCATTAGGTTTTCCACAGGAAAGGCATGGTTAAAAAATTCCAATCTTCTCAAATCTATTTTTTTATTTTTTAACACAAAATATGAAAAATAAATAAACAAATTAAGAATTAATAAGAAAATCAATCAATCTGTAATACATAAATAAAATAATAATAAGATATTTTTAGTCAGTGAACTTGTGTTTTTTTCAGTCTTCTATATCTGCTGTATTTAGATTGAAATGTCTGTATTAACAGTTCTATAACCTTCTTCTGAACATGAATGGAACACTGTAGAAAATGAACTGTTCTTCTGAACATGGCTTCTCTTGCCTACTCCTTGCTGCTAGAGACCTGGCAGCGTTTCCTCTCGCATAGCCGAGCCAGATTTGGCCTGAGGGAGGAAGCAGTTGCGACCCTCAGTATGTCTTGAAGATGATCATCCGTAAGTCTGGACCTGTACTTGGACTTATTGAAGTTCAAAGTGGAGAAGAGCTTTTGGCACAAGTATGTGCTACCAAAAAGGCACATGGTCCGCTTGAACATTCGGGAAAGCCGAGGGAAACTAGGGCTCAATTCTCTCAAAAATTGTCCAAGCTTGTCTGCTTTTCCACTCACCTCCCTGAACTTTGCTTTGAGTTCAGAGTTGCACTGCAGCTCAATGAGCTCCATTTGAAGCACAGAAGGGGCATCTTGCACATCAAAGGAGACGGGGTCCGCAAAAATGTGAAAGGTGGCTCTGTGTGTCTTGAAGTCAGCAAATCTGTGATCAAATTCCTCCTGTAGCCTCAAAATGACATCAACATACTCGTCAGCACTGAATGGTGTGCCTGCATCCACGAGTGCCTTGCATGCTGGGAAATGGCAAAGGTTTGTAAGAGCCCTTTGTTAGGGGGACCGCTGGACTCTTAGCACCAGCTTTGGGGTCACAGGGTCACATCTGGAACGAACACACACACACACACACACACACACACACACACACACACACTATGCACAGACTGGTACTCTTTGTTCATACCTGTGTAAGACGTCATAATGAACTTGTGCATATTCATGTAAGCTCAATAAAGAGCAGTGTTACGAGGGAGCAGACGAGAGCGACTGAGGTCAAGTGAAGGAACGGCGCTGTCACAGTTCTCTCCCTCATCAATTGTCTGGTTCCAGCGGTGGGTCTGTGCTAGACGACCCATCACCAGCTTTTTCCAGCTTTTTCCACTGGTTACCAGTACGTGGTAGAATCCACTTCCAGATCTGGTTGTCTTTAAATCTGTGAATGGATTGGCTCCATCTTATCTCTCTTTAACAAAAGAATCCAAGTGGAGCCCTCAGGTCTGCAGATAAGCAGCTTCTGACCAGAACTAGACGTAAAAACAGAGGTGAGCTTTATCGATGGCTGCAGCCAAACTCTGGAACAGTCGCCCTTCACATCAGGTCGTCACCAACACTGGAAGAGAGTGATATTATACCCCTTTCGTCAAACGCAGTGATTTATGACCCCCCTAATTGATTTATGACCCCCCTAATTGATTTATGACCCCTAATAAATTATTCATGAGCTCCGGAAGTCCGGAAGTAGGAAGTAATTAAGTAATAAAAATATGATATTCATAAAAATATGATATTCATAAAAATATGATATTCATAAAAATATAATTGATTATTTAGAAAGTTTCTTATATATCAAAATAGCATTCTTTTATTTCTTTAAGCAATTAAATTTTTATTTTTATTTTTTTTTATGCTCAAAAAACGCCATCTGGTGGCGGGTCAGTGTGAGTGTGTGTGCGTGCACACACTCACACCGAGGCTGTGTGTCTGGGCGCGCGGGGGCGCGCCCGTGTCTCCGGACCGTGCTCTCTCGGGCTCCGTGCTCATGTGTTTAAAAATGTATTAAACCATATTAAAATTGTTTAGTTAAACTTGTGCTTTTGTAACGTTCAGTATGGCCACAAACACATGCTGCATGCCTTGGGGGAAAACTTTATTTAGATTTATATGCATTTGTAGATTTAGAATAAAACTCATACTCAGAAAAAACTCGCGATCCCCTAACCCTCCTTAGATACATAAGCAGGGAAAACTCCTTAAAAAACCCTCCGCGATTTCTCCAAAACCCTACAATAACTTGTTAGGGTACCCCCTCTATTCCCAAAACCTTATATTCGATAACAGGGAAAATCCTGAAAAAATCCTCAGTCTTTTTTCTCAAATTCAGCGCCCGCGGCTCCCTTCATGCTCAGCCAAACAAAGCCAAAACTCCTTTTAAAAATTTAAAAGGTTTTTGATCTTGTAAGTTCTGGCTTTAATATTTTCAGCTGATAAAGTGAACTTCATACAAACTCTGTGTTAGAAAAATCAAACTGTGTCTCGTGCGGGTGTATTGTGACTGCTCCATCACAATGTATAATTTGACTTGTGAGGTACACACAACAAGGCCAACAAGAAAAAGTGAATTAGAGATTCATTACAAAATACAAAAAATAAAAATAAATAGTGCACAAATTTAAAACAAGCAAAACACCTATGCAAGAGTAACTACTAATGATTTACAAATACTTGTCATATACAACCAATACACTCAGAGAATTTTACCATATCAGTATAAAGCTCTCTGTAATTCCTGGACAGTTCGTGAAATAATTTAAAATTAAATCTGCACTTCAGTTAACTATTCTTTTTTAACAACAGGTTTATGTCTTAGCTCTACGGATACAGCTAAAACACTCTGCTTGTATAATGCTGTATTCTCTCCCAGCTTATCCTTTTCTCACAACAGGGTGATTCCCAAAGTACGAGTCAATAAAACAATCACTCTAAAAACCAGAACAGAAAGATAAAGTTGCAAAATAAAAGATTAAGGATTGTGTTTTTATAGCATGTAGTAAACTATCCCCTTTTTCTAACACAGAGTTTGTATGAAGTTCACTTTATCAGCTGAAAATATTAAAGCCAGAACTTACAAGATCAAAAACCTTTTACTTCATGTACAGGGTTTCCAAAAAAGTTTTATTTCAGGTATATAAACCATTACATTTGATTCAAGTAAAACAAATAATTACATTGATTCTTGTAAAGTTTTTCCAAGAAAGTTTTATTTGATGTAACGGGTTTCCAAAATTATTTAATTTGATGTAATGAAACCAATAGATTTGAATGGGGTAAAACAAATAACTCGATTGATTCTTGCAATGCTTTTCCAAGAAAGTTTTATTTGATGTAACGGGTTTCCAAAAAAAAGTTTTATTTCAGGTATATAAACCAATACATTTGATTCAAGTAAAACAAATAATTACATTGATTCTTGTAAAGTTTTTCCAAGAAAGTTTTATTTGATGTAACGGGTTTCCAAAATTATTTAATTTGATGTAATGAAACCAATAGATTTGAATGGGGTAAAACAAATAACTCGATTGATTCTTGCAATGCTTTTCCAAGAAAGTTTTATTTGATGTAACGGGTTTCCAAAAAAAAGTTTTATTTCAGGTATATAAACCAATACATTTGATTCAAGTAAAACAAATAATTATATTGATTCTTGTAAAGAGTTTCCAAAAAGGTTTTGACTGGCAACAACGCTCACCTGCTAAATCCAACAGAACACCACTGGGACATTATGTTTCACTCCATCTGACTGTGCAGGAGCTCAGTGTTGGGTATGGTAAATGGTCTGTTTCATATTTAGTGCTTTTAGACTCTTCCTGGTTGTTGATGAGACTTTGCAGAAAGCAGCTTCACCTCTGATCACACACACACACACACACACACACACACACACACACACACACACACACACACACACACACACACACACACACACACACTCAACTCCACTCACTCACCTGGAGGATCAACACTCAGGCTAATGATGCTGATGGGGTTATTGCTCTGGGGATTTAGCAGGTGAGCTAAATCATGTGTAACATGTGAATTTCCTGAGTGTGGCATTAATAAAGTCTGTGTCTATGTCAAAGCTGACGTTTAAATTCCTTTTTAAATTTACCAACATTTCTGATTTGCGGTTAAGACTGTGACATGTTTTCACCATTTGAAAGCCAGAAGAGTGATCACTCTTGAAGCCTGGTTGCTGCAGAATACTAGGACTACTAGTACTAGTTCTAGTACTACTGCTACTCCACAAAGCACATTGTTCAGGAATTTCACAAGTTTGCTTACGTCTAATGTGTTGGCTTACAGGTAAACTTGTTTTGCAGATGGATAGGATGAAAACTTCCAGCATCACATAATGTTTTCCGATCAGTAGGTTTGGAGTAAAAAAGAACTGGACATATATTTGTCTTCTTTGGGCTACTTTTATGTCAAGAAAGTTAACTTATTTAGAACTGTGATCAAGGATAACACATAAACCCTTGCAAATGTGATGGTAAAAGAGTCTAACATCTAGGTGTTACATGGTGTTGCAGGTGATAAAGATCCATAAACTACTTCCATTTGTTTAGAGGTGATTGCCAGTTTTGTTGGGATTTTTAGAGATACAGAGATCCTGTTCTGCTTTACTTAAAAAAAAAAAAGGATTTTCAGAGCTGTTGATATATTAATCAGTGTTCATAGAAACATGGATCAACCCTGTTTTGACAGTGAGAGTGTTACATTGTGACAGTTTCCATAAAAGTCTGCAAATTCTCTGAACAGGTAGCCATGAAGCAGCCATTTTTTTTTTTAAGATTAATTAAACTTAATATTATTTGTATGGCCATATCACAACAACAGCATAGCCTTAAACCAGGTTTGGAGTAAAGAGAACTGGACATATAGTTTCTTTTTTGGGTTACTTTGAAGTGAAGAAAGTTAACTTGTTTAGAACTGTGATCAAGGATAACACGTAAAACGTTGAACGTTTCAATATAAAAAGTGTACAAACTCCAGAAAAGTGGCAACTGAGGTGGCAAAATTGCAGGCAATTTTCACTTAAGTAGAAGTACAGCTGCTAGTGTCAAAAACACTCGAGTAAAAGCTTGATAAAGTATCGGGTCAGAAATGTGCTCAAATTGAGGAAGTCAAAGTAGTAACCTAACTGAACCTTGTGCTATAATAAAAAAATAAAATAATATTAGTAGATAGAACTACAAACTTAGTCTGGTGGTAAAAGGCACAAAGGCCTCAGGGGGACATTTGGCAGCCAGGGTTAGAGCTCAGACACCTGGAGCCTGGGGGTTGGGGCTAACAACACTGACTGGTAAAAGAATCTAACATCCAAGTGTTACATGGTGTTGCAGGTGACAAAAAGCCATAAACCACTGTTTAGAGGTTGTTGTGGAAGTTTTCCGTTTAATAAAGCCTGCAGACAAGCGATGAGCGGTAGCTAACATTCTTTAATCAAGACAAAGAACAGAAATCGAGCTTGGTGAGGGACTGCCATCGCTGGGGCAGAGGGTGAGCAGAGTCTCTCACTGAGCCTAGCATGGCTCTCAGTTTTGTCTTTCCCGCAAAGAAAGTTTCACACTGCCTTGCTATCTTTTACAGTGGAGAAAAGACAAAAAGACTCTTCCTGTGGAGTTGTCTGCTTCCCCCCAACTTCCTTACCAGACCCCACTATCTGTTAAACTGTTTAAATGGAGTGTGAGGCAGACATGCTAAAACAGTGACCTAAAAGCATTACCAATAAACAATGGGATCAATACATAAATGAAAGAAATGCAGCTGATAAAAAAGCCATAAACTACTTTCATTTGTTTAGTGGTGATTGCCAGTTTAGTTGGGTTTTTTTGAGACACAGAGAGTGAGAGATCCTGTCCTACATTACTTTAAAAAAGAAGATATTTTCAGAGCTGTTGATATATGAAGCTCTGAGCATTGAGTGTTGCATTGTGAGAGTTTCAGTAAAAAGCCTGCAAATTATTGCATTTATACTGGAGAGCAAAGAAAAATTAAATTCTACTTGTACTATGGAAAATCAGTTTCATAAAAGCTACATAAACAGAGCTGAAGAAGACTGCGTTTGTAAAACTAGCGGTAACGTGTGAGAATTATAAGTTATAAGACTGTTTCTGCTATCGATACAATTTGTGTTGTTAATCCTAAATGATTCACGGGGACAACATCATAAGAACAAGGTCATTTTACTCCACACACACACACATTTGGAAAATCACAGTTTGACCATAAAAATTCCCAGAATAATTAGTATTTGAGATTGCTGAAGCAACATCACTAAAGAAAAATATCCTTGCATGTCACTTTCGTTTAAAAATATAAAAAATGTGAAGTTTTTTTTTTTTGTAAAACATAAAAACAACAAAACTTAAGACCTTAAGAATCTCCTTATGAATGTTGTGAATATCTAGATCATTGGTGTTTGGATTTGAGGGTGAACAGGGCGAACACTGAGGCTGGGTATTAGAAATACAACATGGCAACATGAGACATGTTAACTCTGAGAACACTAACATCTAGATTAAGGTGTGAGAGGTAAATACATAACAGAAGCTAAAAAGGAGTTGCTTGTCTCTAGATTAGTTAAAATAAATTGAAAATAAACTGATTTGAACACGTTTGATGCATTATACAAAAAAAGGTTCATGATATAGTTCACATGATCTAAGCAAGAGTGACTCGGAATCTCAAATGTTAAAGTACACTTACTGATTGTACTTTTACTACATGAGCTAATGTAGATGCTCTAAAAGCACGCTGGCTGAAAAAGAACCACACGTTTGGAGAAACTGTGCTGTAACTTCTCATACTGTGAAGTTTTCTGACAAAAGTGAATTGAAAACTTATGCTGTACAGTTTACTAAGGGGTCCTTTGCTGGGCCATGTGCAATTACACAAAAGAACAAGTTAAATTTCACCATAACACTGACTGGAGAAAAGCCAAATTGGGATTCTAATTGAGATTACAACTGAAATCAGTGCTGTGATAGTTAGTTTAAGATCACAACCTGATTTAAAACACAGTCTAACATCAACATTCTTGCCCCTGAAAATAGGTCAGGATGGCCGAAAAATGTACTTTAAAAATGAGATTTTCTTTTTGTTTCATTGGAACAGTAAAGTACCATTACAAAGAAATGAGTACACCTTTGTAGATATCACTGATATGGAGTTTTTCATGTTTTACATACAGACTTTCTCATTTAAACCATGGTGACTTAAAAGTTTAGCAGCAAGACACTTGTTTCCTTTGTTCCATCAAACATTTCTTTCAGCCATCTGTGTTTATCAGAGCGATATGTGACTAATTTTTTATTGAATCACCAGAAAGTACACAAATACAAGATTAAATATTTTATTTATTTATCAAAGATACATAATTACACATTGATACAATGAATAAGGTGTCTATAAAAATTACACATGGTGTAAGAAAAACATTATAACATACAAATAAGTGTTTTAAGATAATCTGACATACTTTAAAAGCATAAGAATAAAAGTTTTTTTTTTTTTAAATCATGTTCTTTGATGATCACATTACATGTATCACATTTTTTAAAGCATAACGTAGGGTGTTCACAAAAACAGTTTTATGATTACTTTTTCCACAGTGCTTGTATGCCTCTTGCAAAACTATGTACTTATCACCATATGACATAATAACTCACGATTATGCAAGACCAGCCATGAAATGTCCGTCGCTTCATTACAATCATTTGTCCCCGCTGCTGCCCTCAGACCCAGTCTGTGGGGTAAAATTGCTTTTTTGGTGGTTCATAAAAAATATCTCAAAAAGCGATGTTAGTGAGGGGACCAGAAACACTGGGTTGCAGAGCAGTTGGTAAGGACTTGTATATTTCTGGAGAGTCTGCAAAATCTGTCTTGCTCGTGCTCCTGATTGGATATGTGGAGCCCGGCTCTGATATCTCACTGGTGGCAGCTAAAGGTAGGCATGCCTTGGAGGCGGAGTTGGTCTCGGGCGCAATCTTTCAAACGAGCCTCACGGCATTTCAGGCAACCTCAGGCCGGAAACAACATCCGGTCACTCGCGGTCAAAATCCACGCAGAGCTGGTGTTTCGCAGGGATCAGGTTAACACATCTGGGTCTAAAAAATAAAGGTGTCCAAGTCAGAGATATCTAGAAAGTTTGATAAAAATGAAAAAAGAGGGTAAATGTTTTGTTTTTCTTGTACAATTAGCTGTTAAGAAGGGGAACAAGAATGAACCAAACCTACCAATTCGATCGAGAGACTCAAAAAAAGAGGAGTTGAGCAGGTTTATCTCAGAGTCTGAAAAGAAATAACATCGAGTATTTACAAACGGGGAAAAAACAGTAAAAATATAAACATTATATGAACAAGAGTGAGAAAAAATGAGGTACCTGATGAGGCCATGATCGCTGCTATAGTTTAACTTACAAACGCACTTTTTAGCTCTGAGTGTTAGAGGGGAGCTTATATATGTTTTAAAAAGTGTATTCCAAGTGTTACAGAGCCTATTTGCATGGCTTTTTTGAAGATGAAAGGATTGACAGAATGGTAAAAAGGAAAATGCGAAAATGTAGTTAGAGAGGAAGATTAACACTTACCGAGTGATATGCACATAGGGCACGCGAAGGTAGTTGTTGATCCCTGGTTTCATGGCTGTTGAGCTCGCAAGCAGTCTGAGCGGCGCCAGTTGTTGATACGTCTGAAGTCAGATCTCTTCTGGGGTTCGAAGATAGTCTTAACATCAGCGGGAGATCGTAAAATCAGAGCTGGAGCGGATTGGCTAACCGGGGTGCGAAGGGAGCGGTGCAAGGGTTATGTGATTGGCAGCGGGGCGCAGTGAGGCGGAGTTGGTCTAAGGGGGGAATTTTCAAACGAGGTAAGCAGCGCATTCGGGAGCGAACAAGCAGGAAAAAATTGTGCTCTGGAAGCTGTTGCGGGTCGGTGCGATTAAGAGCGAGGTAGAACTTAGACTCTGCGTAGAATTTTAGAGGTAGCTAGCAAGAGGCAAGTTTTTGAAGAAAAAAAGAGTAAGGAGCTTTCCCAATGTTTTTGGATTATAGCGCTTTTTTGGGGGGAATAGAGGGGTAGCTAACAAGTTATTCTAGGGGTTTTGGAGAAATCGCGGAGAAATTTTTAAAAGGAGTTTTGGCTTTGTTTGGCTGAGCATGAAGGGAGCCGCGGGGCGCTGAATTTGAGAAAAAAGACTGAGGATTTTTTCAGGATTTTCCCTGTTATCGAATATAAGGTTTTGGGAATAGAGGGGGTACCCTAACAAGTTATTGTAGGGTTTTGGAGAAATAGCGGAGGGTTTTTTAAGGAGTTTTCCCTGCTTATGTATCTAAGGAGGGTTAGGGGATCGCGAGTTTTTTCTGAGTATGAGTTTTATTCTAAATCTACAAATGCATATAAATCGAAATAAAGTTTTCCCCCAAGGCATGCAGCCTGTGTTTGTGGCCATACTGAACGTTACAAAAGCACAAGTTTAACTAAACAATTTTAATATGGTTTAATACATTTTTAAACACATGAGCACGGAGCCCGAGAGAGCACGGTCCGGAGACACGGGCGCGCCCCCGCGCGCCCAGACACACAGCCTCGGGCGCGCGCGGGCGCGCGCACACACACTCACACTGACCCGCCACCAGATGGCGTTTTTTGAGCATAAAAAAAAATAAAAATAAAAATTTAATTGCTTAAAGAAATAAAAGAATGCTATTTTGATATATAAAAAACTTTCTAAATAATCAATTATATTTTTATGAATATCATATTTTTATGAATATCATATTTTTATGAATATCATATTTTTATTACTTAATTACTTCCTACTTCCGGACTTCCGGAGCTCATGAATAATTTATTAGGGGTCATAAATCAATTAAGGGGGTCATAAATCACTGCGTTTGACGAAAGGGGTATAATATCACTCTCTACTGGACATTTTTAAAAGCCGGTTGGAAACACATTTGTACTCTGTAGCTTTCAATCCTGACCAGTCTTTATAGTCATTACTGTGTATGTTTCCTATTTTCTCTCTACTCTGTGCAGCACTTTGGCTCAAGCTGTTTTTAAATGTGCTGATAAATAAATGTAGATTTCTTTGAATAAAACAGTGGAGCCGAGCTTTGAGCTCAGTGTGTAACAGTGTGTGTGTGAGAGCCATGTAATGTCCATGTGTGCATGCTGACTGTGCTGCTCTGACCCCCCTCCTCCTTTCAGGGTGGAGCCTGCTGGAGTCCGATGGTTGAGACCAGGTCTGAGGAAGTGTAAGTGTGTTTTTAATGGGATTCATGAAAACAAAGCAGCACACATTCAACCATCTTCATCATGTCAGGAGTCATCATCAAAGTGTCAATCAATGAACAGATGATGGATCAATAACTGCAGCTGGATTGTGTTTGTTCTCTCCATCAGATTCCTGTCAACTCACAATCGACACAAACACAGTGAACACAGAGCTCCAACTGTCTGACAACAACAGGAAGGTGACACATGTGGAGGAGGTTCAGTCATATCCTGATCATCCAGACAGATTTGATGTTTATTATCAGCTGCTGTGTAGAAATGGTCTGACTGGTCGCTGTTACTGGGAGGTCGAGTGGAGAGGAGACGTTTATATATCAGTGAGTTACAGAAGCATCAGAAGGAAAGGACGCAGTGATGACTGTTTGTTTGGATGGAATGATCAGTCCTGGAGTCTGGTCTGCTCTGATGATGGTCCTGGTTCTGTCAGGCACAATAACAGATCCACATCCATCTCCTCCTCCTCCTCCTCCTCCTCCTCCTCCTCTGTCTCTAACAGAGCAGCAGTGTATGTGGACTGTCCTGCTGGCACTCTGTCCTTCTACAGAGTCTCCTCTGACACTCTGATCCACCTCCACACCTTCAACACCACATTCACTCAAACTCTTTATCCTGGGTTTTATGTCTCTCCTGGTGCCTCAGTGTCCCTGTGCTGAGTGGAGTGTAAAGAGTGTCTCCTGTTACAGAAACACTCTGACTGTTGAACAGATAGTTCAGTCTGTACATGTCTGTCTCTTTCACTCACAAACACGTTTTCAGATTCATGGATTCAATCAGTTGATGTTTGAAACTCTTCTAAATGATTCCTTGTAAACTTCTTCCTCTTCAGTCACAAACAAACAGGAAGTGATGTCACATGTGTTCCTGTCCACACAGCAGAATGAGTCTATTGCTGACAGTGATGTACAAACAGAGTGAGCATTTCTGAGGCCCAAAATAAACTGAGTAGTTCACTGAATGAACAATGGACTGTGAGCTCAGTTCCTTCATCATTAGTATGGATTATATATGTATATGTATTATATTAGTATCATATATATCAGGTGCTGCTGCTTTCAGTCATTGTGCAAATGTGCTGTTTGTAAGCTTGTAAAGCTGCAGTCAGCTGAGACTGAAGAAGTCACCTGATCAGTGAGCAAACGTTTCTGAAAACGTCCAGATGAACAGAATCAACCTTTTGGGATCAGCCAGCAATGCAGCATCATTGTTGTTCAGCTTCAGAGGTTTGCAGGAATGAACTGATGACCAGAAACAGCTGCAAAGTCCAAGAAAATACCAGCTGGAGTTCAGCTGCATTTGAAGAAGTCAAAGAAAAGTAAGGATGGCAAAGGGCGACGTTTTCTTCCAAAGAGCTGCAAACATGGTCGACGCCTCATTAGAAGAATCATCTGGACATTTGTGAGGAACTCTGACCAAGAAAGCAACGTCACACAGATCCAACAGACAGTTTCCATGACTGCAAGTGTTGAGTGGAAAAATGCTACATTGCATTATTGCATCCTCTCACCACAGGAGGCGCTGTTGGCACCACTGATTGCTGATCAGCTGTTCTCTGATGATCTGATTGATACTGTGAATAACGGGACTCACTGAACTCTGTGACACAGTGAAGATTACAGAGTTTAACTTCAACATCTGACTGACGTCACACAGACAGAAGGATGAACCAGTGAGGCACAGAACACAGTTACTGGAGATACTGGATCAGCTCCATGTGAACCTCTGATGGAGAAGCTGCTGAGCCAGAGAAACATCAGGACATGACAGCAGCTGCACTTATCTAACAACATGTAGCAGAGCTGATCTATGTTAGAGGATCTATCACAGCAGCTGAAGCCAAAGTCCAACACTGGATACCAGCTGAGCCTGTGCTGAGTGTAGTGTTACAGGAAAAGGGCAGAAACACTGGTAGCTCCCAGTGATGCTGACTGGGGCACAGAGCTGAATGATGCAGCATCAGGACACTGTTTCAGTCTGACTGACAGAGAAACCTGTAGCTGTATCTACATGTGAGGCAGAGGCCACACAAGCAGCTTTCTATGTTTCACAGTGACTGAGATCTTCAGTGGGGGTGGACATGCTCCTGTACAGACCTCTGAGGAGAACCAAGGTGCAGTCAAAGAGTCCAGTCTGTCCTCACAGATGTGAACATGTGCTTTCATCAGGTCTGCTGTCAGCTAGCAGGCTCACATCAGAATCACTGTTCCTGAAAAACACAGTCTGTGTGACATCATCAGTCAGCTGATGGTCCCAGATCTGAATGGTTTCTGTCTCTACTGAGGAAGTCAGAGAATATCACTGAGGTGTGGATCAGGTCTGAGTGAGCTGTGGAGGGACAGCTTTAAACAGTCCACAGGTCTCACGTCCTGCTCAGTCTGGTAGCAGATACCTCGTATTGTTCCAGATGTGCTGACATCAGCAGCAGCACAGCTGTGTGATACCATGAATCTCAGTTATTGATCCAACACACAGTAAATACAAAGATCAGGATTTCTGAGAGTAATCATTATGAGTCTGAACACATGATCACTGAATGTTAGTCTCCACAATAATAAGCTAACACAAGCAAACACAGCTTTCAGCTCTTATTTTGAAACTGGCTTATTTAGAGAGCTGTGATGTGAGCGTGCCTGGCTCTGAGGCACTTGGGTCAGCCTCTGTTGTTTAGAAGTGTTACAGACTGTGAATGACACAGACCTGTCAGTTTCCATGTTTGTCTGTAACACAGCTCAGGGCTCCATGCTGAACGCATCCATCCAGTGTTATTGATCCAGGACTGATACCAGCATTGGGATCAATACTACAACACACAATCACATGTGTCCACGTGATGTGTTTGACCAGCTTTATTCATTAATGATCAATCAGCTTATTTACTGCATCTGAGTCCAGCTTCATTTAAATGATCCAACCATGAAAATGACATCAGTCCTACAGAAGCACTTCATGCTAACAGGAAGTCATTGATTAAGGTGGAATAACACAGAGACACAACCACTCACAGCTAACCTGACCCCACTAACTGCATGTGTTTGGACTGTGGGAGGAAGCC
Organism: Aulonocara stuartgranti; assembly: GCF_965226115.1. Classification (NCBI taxonomy): domain Eukaryota; kingdom Metazoa; phylum Chordata; class Actinopteri; order Cichliformes; family Cichlidae; genus Aulonocara; species Aulonocara stuartgranti. Next base: position 36,614,462 of record NC_138942.1, read on the forward strand.
GGAGTACCGGAGAGGACGCACACAAACACGGGAGAACATGAAGCTCTGAAACAAAGATGGTGGATTTGACCTCAGGACCAGGCAGGGTTACGGGGGCCATGACCCCCCAATAATAGATCCAGCTACACTGAAACTGTCAATTTCATTTACTTTTACTGTTTTAAAGCTATCAGGCTGCTTTGTGGCTCACTCAATACTAAACTAAGATACTTTCAGTGTGAATCATTTGCAGGAACACAGGCAGGATTTAAAGTGCAGAACTTTACAGTCTCTGTCTCAAAGTTGGTCTGAACATGCTAACAGCTCTTTGTTTTTTTCAGTTTTCACTGGTTTGATGTAATGAAAGAAATTTTAAAGAAGCAGACGATTGTTGTTATTTTAGTTCTATAGTTTCATAAATCGTAGTGTGGATCTAAGTCAACATTCAGAATAAATAAGATAATACAGCACTTTGATGGTTGCCTTTGTATTTTCCCAGCAGTGCTCAGGTTGGTTCTCGGCTACATTTACATACAGATGTTAATGTGTTCAGCAGCTGGACTCATCTGAGGAAGGAACATTGGAAAGGTGCTCAGTGCACAACTGCATCACTAATTTTATGTAAGACCCTGTGTTTTATTGTATTTATATATTTGTAACATTTGACTCAAACACTTTTGGGAAGGATGAAAATGTTTTCAGGAGGAAGTTTTTCCTTCTGTCCGACTGCAGTACACACAACACTGCGTCTCCCTCCCTTATCACAGTTCCTCAGGCTGCTGATGAGCGCCCCCTGGTGTCAGTGTTGATGACGTCATGCACAGTGAAACATAAACAGTGTCTGTTAATAAAAAATCATGTGTCCATTCTCATGTTTGCATCATGTTTCTGTAAAATCATCAGCTGTTTCTGAACCTTCTTCATTGTTTGACTCATTCCAACAGCTGTGAGCTGTGATGGAGTCAGAGCAGCTTCATCACTGATGTTCAGGTGAAGCTGAACTTAATAAACTGTAGAAATGATCAGGATTCAGGCTGGATGTGTAAAACACTTCTGTGTGAGGTCGCAGTGCTTCATATGTGTGTGTGGGCTGAAGCACACACGTGTGAGTCCTCAGAGGTTTCACACACATCACTGCACACACTTATAATCCTAGTTTAAGTTTGTGGATCATATCGGACACATCAGCAGCTCTTTGGAGACAAAGATTTGAGATTTAAGATGAGTCATAGTCTTTCTATCCATGGTAGCTTCCACTGCTGAGGCTCGGGAAACATGAAGAGGATAATTAAGAGCAAGCATCAGCTCTGTCTCATCTAACTACACAGTATTATGATCATGCACTTATGTCTCAAACTAAGACACAATGAGACAAAATGAGTTCTGTGAGTCTTTAGATTATCAGTAATTCTGGTGACAGTTTGACGCTCAGTGGAGCCATTTTTGGTTTGTGATGAGTGTTTTGTGAGCTTCTGTTTTGTGAGTCGCTCTTTGTAATTTAGAAGATGGTGCAGAAATGTGCGCGCCCTTATCTGAGAGGACACGGAGAGAGTGTCGCAGACTCGAGGTGAGGAGATAAACCTCGGAGCTGGACGGCCTGCACGTTACCCATGTGCATCTTTTCAGTGACATCAAGTGAACCCATAATAAGCATTTCTATGTCTTAGACATCATGTCCATTTCTAATGAGAGATTATTTTTAAATGAGGGAAACCTGGTCTAACAACACGCTTCCAACAGAGCTAAAGGTTCACCACAGTGAGACGGTGGGACTCTGATAAGAACTGAAACACTGTGTATGAACAGCTGAGACAAAACTATATATAAACACTCATTTATTCCAGTTTAGTTTACAATGATTTTAAAGTAATGTGGAACGATTCATGTTCGTGAGCTGTTACAAACACAACTATTGATTTGTCTATATATGGTCGGACTACAAGGCTCGTGTTGAGGCTCTTGGAATAATGTGTGAATTACAGCAAGAAATGATGGTTTCCCATTTTACCAAAGTGGAATAAAATCACCACAGCAAAGAAATCATGTTATTGTCTGCAGCTAAAATATATGGTGAACATGGTTTTATAATAATGTGCAAACACAACCTCACTCTGCTCTATACGAGGAGCCAACCACAGCTGTCCGGGTCTTCATCCACCACCTCCACCATCTTTGCTCATCATCATTCACTTAATTGCTGATTGGTTTAAATCAAACTCCATTACAGGTTCAACTCCATCATATAACAGCATGTTGACTTTGGATCTGGTGTGCAGTGCCACCTTAAAAGATGAGGAAACTAAGAGATTACAAAAAAAGAAGTGGAGGAGTTAAAGAGCTGCAGCAGATTAACAGTTTCTGACAGTCATGTGTTAGAAATAGGACGATTAGATGAGCTGAGGGATCCATCTACTGCTCAGTGAAGCCTCATCAGAAACAGTCTCAGTGGAAGGATGGCTCTATTGTTAAGGAAGGACACAGGCAGAAAGACTGGCGTCTGTCACACAGGAACTGGACTGAAAATCAGCTGCACATATTCATCAGTACGTGCAAACATATTATAGGTGTGGAATTCAGGACAGTACCATCAGAAGTTGATCCACTGTGCAAATGTCTGATTGGCAGTGGCTTCATTTTTCACTATGAACAAACTGCTAATGCAGCATCACAGGACGTCAGCCATGGATTGGCCTCCCCAGACCTCAACATTACTGAAACATCTTAACAGAGGATGGAAACAAAGGGAACCAACATCCAAGAAAAGACCAAGACTCCAGGCTGTGCTGAATTATAAAGGTGGACTGACCTCCAGGGTCCTTAGTATCATATAAGCTCAGTTTGTGTCTTATATACTTTCCATTTATATAACAAAATATATAGAAAGGAGGGTGGTTTAAGATGTCTGTAGAGTTTTATTCATTATCTTTAGACAAACAAAGAAAGCACCATCCATTCGTCTCCAGTCTGTATGAAAAACAGGGGAAAGGTCAAATTAAACCTTTGAAATTCCTTTCACAATAAATCCATAAATAAACAAAATAAAACATAGAAAAGTGTTTAAACCCACTTTTCCATAAAGCTGTCAATAGGAAATGTTCCAGTAAACATGTCTGTGTTTCTGCTGTTTTCCTTTCATGCGTCCACAGCTGACAGGTAACCCTATTGGAGTCGCCATAGTGACGGGTGGCGTCTCAGCTTCAGCGTGTTGATGGGCACAGCCATGGTTACCACAGCTGGAGTTGGTGTACGGCGAGCTGTGAGAGGACAGAGATGGAGAACGCACATTTAACTCTTTAACAGGAGATACGTTACGACTAACAGACGACTGCTGTCTACATGATGTCTTTGCAGCCCTTATGCTACATGTTACACAACTTTTCTTCATGCCAACAAGACTGAGGTGCCACATAGTCGACACATACAGCTGATTATGATGCATGTTTTACTATTGCTATGTTCACATCATCTGCTTGGCTTTATTACTGAAAGCCTGGAGATCCTCTGACGTGTGCATGGCTGATGTGAAGTATGATTAGTCCTACATGACATCAACAGCAGAGGCAATGAAAGCTTTGTTGTTAACAGGTTGTAGGTAAAGTCAAATGTCTACTTCTACACTTGTGTTGGGTAAAGTTCTTCTCACTGCAGCAGATTTATATCTGTGCTTTCACAGGGCGTGATGTGGAGCTCAGCGCTGAGGTGCAGGTCTCCTTGGAGACGGCATCCTGGCTGAAATATTATCATGCTTCCAAAACATTTCAGCTTTTATTTTGAAAGAAACAAGACTTGAAAACGAGTCCCCTTCTTCCTCTTTGTCTTTGTTCTTCAGAGGAGTGTCACCTGGACAAACTCAGGGCTGTTCTAGAGCCTTTCTTATTATTTGACTCCATAGAAATAAAACTGAATGGAATCAAACAAAAACTCCCAAACAGCTAAAACACTTTGCTTTATTCTCTTTTTTAACAAATACGTTGAAGTCCATCCACAACAACACAGCTGAGATCTCCTTTGTAATCAAGTGTTTACATCCTTTGTACAGATCTGCATACAAAACAATCATTTACGTCCCACAGAAGTCTAGTTACACGTAACTATACAAGAACTGGTGAATGACAGAAACATGAGACACATGATCACAGGTGATAACAAAAAGAGAAAGAATTCATGTGTTAGTGATGTTTTTCAGCCCTGATGGCTCATGTTGGAGAAACAAGCTGAGGTACGTGGAAAGTTCACACACACAAGTGGGCGTGAGCGCACACACAGAGAGAAACACAACTGAAGCATCTGTTTGCTGTTTCTGCTTTCATCATCTCTGCTGCTGTGTCAGGCTGGGGTCTCTCAGTGACGTGGTTGAGGTGAAGTATGACAAGTATCCCTGATTCAGTCCATCGAGACAAAGGGCAAAGAAAGCTGTTGTTAACAAACTCTATGGTGATGTGGCATTTAGCTCTGACTCTACGCTCTGCTGAATCCTTTGAACCTGCTGATCAGTAAAGCTCTACGTGCTGCAGCAGATTGAGCTCATCTGTGTTCACAGGTGTGGACCTCAGCGCTGAGGTGCAGGAGACTTTCATTCAGTTCTCCCTGCAAACAGCATCCAGCCTGGAAATACTGTCATCTTTCCCAGAAACGGTGCTCTTATCTCAGAGAAGAAGTCTGATGTAAATAACTGCAATCAACAGTGATGTTCTGCACAGATCACTTTTCCATTTTGCTCTCTAGATGAGTCCCAGCTGCCTGACCTTGTGTCCAGGTGATCGTCTCACTGAGGAGCTTTTGTTCTGAAAATCTCACGTCCATCACCTGTTTCCTTTTTACTATCTCTGCTCTTTCTTTATTCACAATGCTCATAATATCACACAATTATATTCATCACCTGCATGTTTTTATCCAGCTGCTGTTAGAACCAAACAAATAAAAAGGATGAAAAGCCTGAAATCCTTTGATTTATTACATTTGAAACAAATATGAGAGCATCCCTAACAGCACAGCTGAGACCTTTGTTTTAATCAAGCCTTTGTATCGACACACTTGTAAAGATTCATATACAAAACATAATAGAATAAATCAATATAAAATACACATAATCACAAAAATGCAGCCATGTTGTGAGTTTGCATCTAAAACATACATGTTTCCCTTTGTACAGGCAGATTTACAGCAGACAAAGCAACACGCTGATCGACTTTGACCGCTGCAAAAACAAAACACCCACCAAGTCTGAAGTCGATCAGAGGAACTGTTGACAGACTGACAGACAAACAGATGCTTGATTCATTAGTGCGATTAAATGTTCTTCTTTAGCAGCATCACTTCATGTGTTTGTGTTCCAGGAATAAAGGTCTGTTTAAACTGGACGTCTCCTCAGCATCACTCGTGCTGTCGTGGTTTCAAAGCTGTGCAGAAAGAATCTGAGGGATGATACAGAGGTGACCAAAGTTACAAACATCCAGCTGTGCTGCAAATGTTTGCAGAGCTCCAAACTCTTTGGCTTTCTGCAGAGCAAGTATGGAAGAAGCACCTGAGCTAACTTCAGTTTAGACGATATGAGGAAAAATGCTGCTTCCCAAAGTTTCCTACAAGTATCCAGTTTATATTTAGAGAAGCGAAGGCTCTTTATCCTGACAACTACTCCCTGGTGGATCCCTGTCCTGTGACAGCAGCAAAGACTGTGTATCAGTATCATCAAAGCCACTTCAATAACCAGTGTTTAAAGCTCTCTAGCAGATGGACTTCAGTGGCAGCAGCCTCTGTCTGCTGTGTACAGAAGGTTCTCTGATGAAGCACACAGCAGATGCTGCACTACAACAGCAGCAGCAGCTCAGCTTCAGTTTGCTTCGACGCCCTTTTTGACCTGTGAAACAGCAGAAAATGAAACATTTCAACACCCGTTTGTTAGCGTGAGCTATTCTGCTGTTTTTCATCATTTCACAGGTGAAATAAAATCACATTTACTTCCTGTAGGAGTGATCGTGTCCAGCCTGACTGAGACCATGTGCTCCATCCTGCACAGGTAATAAACCTCTGACATGAAGGGCTGTCAAGTAGTTTTAGACAAATGGGGGTAAAAGAGACGTTAAAAGCTTAAAGAGAAACTACATTTTCTAAGAACTGTCTGACGTTCACCTCTCACACAGTGGATACGATTCTGCCGCTGCAGGAATAATCTTTGTGCTTATGAAACTGTCCATGTGTTTGCAGAAAATGTCACATGTTCAAAGCCATCCCAGCACCTGGGGTTTGTATAAGTGCAGCTGCTGGTGGGGAGATAGTCTCACTCTTCTATATAAAGAGTCAGCAGGCAGCAGATCTTCATCTGTGATCTCCTCCATCATCACGTCTTCACTCTTCAGCAGCTATGGCTTCACTTCGTGCCCTTCTGGGAGTGGTGCTGTGCTCCTCATGGTTTCTGCTTCTGCCTCAGGCCGACTTTGATTTACAGAGTCATCCATAATATTTTTTATTTTTTATTTTACTGCCCATCTATTTTCATACAAATGTCTCCGTCTTATGGAAAAGGGGTGGAGCTTATCCAACGAGGACAGGCAGGGCCCCCCCAGACAGTTTAGCAGTCTATACAGGAGGCTGACCTTTGCAACATGTACTTCTATAATGACTTCACCATTTAGGTTATTTGGTTATGTTTCACCCTGGATTTTGTGTGATAATATTTATTTTGTCCACTGATTTAAAAACAACAAACTATATGAATATAAAACAGAGTGAACAACAAAACATCAGCTTTGGAAACTTTGATGTAAAATTCTGCAATTGTTTTCTCAGATATAGCATAAATCAAACTAACATACATCAGTGTGTTATTAATGTGCACACACACACACACACACACACACACACACACACACACACACACACACACACACACACACACACACACACACACACACACGTGTTACCATAAACAGCTCTTATGCTTCTGTATGATTCTCAGTGCTTTCCATTTGCGTGTCCACAGGTTGCTGTAAGTGCTGCTTGACTGCAGTTTGCTCTCATTTCAAGTGGTTTGCTGTCACAAAGCCAACAGGAAGTCCGGCCATGGTTGAGCCAACTGAAGATGGGTTGAAGGTGGCGTCCTCGTTTCCTCTGTGAGCGCGAGAGGACAGACAAAGCAAACACCGTTTGGACAGCATTAAAATATTTACACTGATGATTAATGTTGTGTCTTTGCACCTGTAGCGATACATGTTGGAAAATGGAGACTTTAGCCACCAAGACTGACGTGCCTGGAAACTTCCCTGTGAGTACGCCCACAAAGACAGGAAACAGTTTAACCACCGCGGTTAATCCTCCATCATCATCATCCAGTATTTTTCACATCTTTTCTTCTGCTGTTTCCCTTGTTGTCAGTCACGGGGTTTGTGACTGAAATGCGTGTGGTCGACGGGAAGCCTGACGAGTACGGCCTGAATCATTCCATCAACACCGGACGGAGTGAAACCTTTGTTGAAAACAGATTATATGGTAACGTTGCATTTAGCTTCAGTAAACTGTGAAGTTACAGCAGCAGATTTACATCACGTGGCTTCACAGGAAGTAGTCTGGACCTCAGCGCTGAGGTTCAAGCAGCTCTGCTTGCAGACGGCATCCTTCCTGAAAATGTTCTTCATCTTCCTCAAACCAGAACTTTTACATTGGTGCTGAAGTTCTATATAAAAACAGCCTGAAATACAAAGTGATGTTGTGCACTGATTACCTCACACTTTCCATGTTTCCTTCTACAGAGGAGTGTCCGCCTGAGTGTTTTGTCTGATCTGTTGTTGATCGTCTCATTGACACTGCATGCAGATCTGACACCAGGGCTGGACTGGGACAAAAAATGGTCCCGGGCATTTTGACTGGAGACCGGCCCCCCAGGTATTAAAGGAAAAACCATGAAGCCTTTGAATGAAAACAAACGCTGTTGTCTTAGCTCCTCCCCTTTGTGAGTGTGGACGCTTCATCTCTTTGCTCTTAAATGCTTTGCTTCTTATATTGATTTTTATTGATTTTTATGCTGATTTTTTCCCTTTTTTCCGTGTGAGCTTACCTGCGATAACTTCTGGACACTTGTAGATCATTAGGACTAGAGTGTTCTTAACAGAAACAGCAACATTTTATGGTTACCTTGTCCTCAGCGCTCCGTGTGTCTGTGGCCTAGACACAGCTGAAGCCTGATTACAGCGTCTGGGCACCGAGCAGCCTCAATAGCCTGGAAAGGTGCTAACCGCTAGGCTAACTAGCAACAAGATGCCTTCCCTCTCCACAGATGACTACCACAGCCTCCTGCAGAAGATTGCAGTACTGGAGACAAAAATTCATCGCTTAGAAGTAAACGTGGAGGTAAATGGACTGTGTGGAAATGAAACAACCTTACCTTTGATTCAAAACAATGGCGATGAGCAAGCTAGTACACAGCTAAGGAGCACAGATAACATGACCAAGAAAGTAGACTCTGTGCATTATTATAAATCCTCAAGTGATAATCCCCCCTTAGACTGTCTTGGTGCAAAACCAAGACATAAATCATGTCTCCTGGAAGGGGGAGGACGTATCACAGGCAGGGCACAGCGAGCTGAAATCTCTGAAACCGACTGGCCTTCACTTCCTACGAGACAGAGAAGCTCTTCTACCCCTATATACGGGAGGAAACAGGACTGGACAACCGTGAATAGGAAGGTTAACAACAAACCTCCAAAACAACTGAATGTGAAACTGCAGAACAGATTTGCTCCACTATCAAAGGACCCTGGATCTATATCGGACAACCATCCATCTAAAAGCAGCGAAATAAGGTCTGAAAATCTGTTGAAAAGTGAAAGGCCACAGGGAAAGCTAAAGGCTAGGCCTGAAACTCTGATTGTGGGTGACTCTGCCGTAAAGGATGTACAAAGGATGTGCGGTAAGAACACTAAAGTCCTCTGCTTTCCTAACGATATGGTCAACAACCTGAAGGAGAGAATTCTTCAAATTGCAGATGAATATCCAACTGTGACAAACATTGTTCTGCATACAGGGTCAAACGATGTGTCCAAACAACAGTCGGAGGTTCTGAAACGGGACTTTACTGGATTATTAAATACTGTAAACTCTCTGAATGCAGCTGTATTCATCAGTGGACCTGTACCGCCGGTCAGAGGAGGAGACGAGAGATTCAGCAGGTTGTTTACACTGAATAAATGGCTTATATCAGCATGTGCTGACCACTCAGTGCACTTTATCGACAACTTTAATATTTTTTGGGAACGCAGGCATCTGTTCAAAGCAAATGGATTTAATTTTAACAAGTCAGGGGTGAAACTGTTCACCTCCAACTTGTTTTATTCCATACGTCATCCATCCGTGCTTGGTGCCAAGGCTGAGATAAACGAGGAGTTATCTCATAAAGAGGAACAAACAGTACTCCAAGAACAGACAAAGCCCAGCAGAAACCTTGAGGAGGAGCTCCATTTGCCCCCACCCGGGAAGAGCCTCAGAAAGGAGAGACATCCATGGCATCTGAGGAAGAGCCTCAGAAAGGAGAGACATCTAAGGCAAGAAGAGGGGTCCCTATTTGCCTCCAACTCTCTCAACAACACCAACGACCAGGACAAGGGACCACGACCTTCCCCAGTCCCCCAAACCCCTGACAGGCCATCACCCTCCTCCCCCTCCCTTTCTCCCTCCTCCCCACACCTGAAATTCACTGAGGAGATGATGGAGCGGGTCAATGCTGGGCTCAGATCTACCCCCCGTCCCAATCCCTTTTTGTCCCCCATAAACCCCCCACCAGAGCGGCCAAAGGTTCGCCATCGAGCCCCACCCTCAACAGAGCAATCGAAGTCACATTGCCCAGCCTCGCCCCCCTTAGTTCCTCTTCATGCCCTGTCTCCGCAGTCTGATGCGTGATGTGTGAAGGGTCCGGGCTGTGAGGATTATGGCAGTGATGACTTTTCCCAGGAGAAGCTGGGACCCTGTTTACTAGAAGGTTTTAAAATTTCTGTACTTTTAGGTGACAGGAGACATGTGGCCTGGTCAAAACACAGAGAGCTGCACTCTAAAAGATCTTTAAACATAGTAAACATACCTTGTGTGCCACAGACTGCTCCCAAACACGAGGGGACAAGTAATACCTCTAAAACACTTAAGTTGGCTTTATTAAACATTAGATCTCTAGCTGGGAAAACATTTTTAATTAATGATTTAATCACTGAGCACAGCCTTGATTTTATGTTTTTAACTGAAACTTGGTTGGACCAAAGTAACAGTGGAGCTGTTCTCATCGAGACGACCCCTCCTAACTACAGTTTTATCAGTGAGGTCAGGGCGAGCAGGAGAGGAGGAGGGGTTGCTGTCTTATTTAATGAATCATTTCAATGTAAGCAGCTATCTCCTGGAAGTTTTCAGTCTTTTGAATATGTGGCTTTACAGCTGAAGGCCCCATCCAAAGTTGTGTTTCTTAATGTTTACAGGCCTCCCAAATACTGCACAGACTTTTTTAATGACCTCAGTGAACTGCTGTCTGTGATCTGTGTTGATTTTGACTGTGTAATTATTGCTGGGGATTTTAACATTCATGTGGACAACCCTCAGGACAAAGGGACTAAAGACCTGAGTAACACTCTGGGCAACTTTGGGCTGACTCAGCATGTAACAGAGGCCACACATAATAGAGGACACACTCTTGACCTACTGATCTCCAAAGGCCTGAGCATTTCAAAGGTTACTGTGTCTGATGTGGGCCTGTCTGATCATTACTGTGTTTTCTTTGAAAGTAAAATCTCAGCCCACACAAATATATCAACAACAGTGATCACAAAACGGTGTATAACTGAACACAGTAGTGCAATTTTTAACCAGGTCTTCCCATTAACACCTGACCTGCCCAGAGGGTCAGTCAATGAGCTCGTCAATAGCTTCAATGCTAACATGTTAAATGTAATGGACACTATTGCTCCCATTAAGGTGAAGGTTATCTCTGGAAGGAAAAAGTCTCCATGGAGAAACTCCACACTGGTGAAAAAAGAAAAAAGAGAGTGTAGGAAAGCTGAGCGCAGATGGAGAAAAACAAACCTCCAGGTTCATTATGACATTTATAAAGAGAAACTTCACAATTATAATTTACAACTGAGGAATGCAAGGAGGTCCTACTTCTCTGACATCATCACTAAAAACAGCCATAATGCTCGGGTCTTATTTTCTACAGTTGACAGGCTAACAAACCCTCCTGTGTCAGTGGCAGCTGAACTTCATTCGACCATGGCCTGCAATGACTTTGCCAAATTCTTCACTGAAAAAATCCAAAAAATTAGACAAGCAATTGGTACATCAACAGCAGATCCAGGATATGTACTGTGTCCACCAAAAAACTGTTTAAACACCATGAAACAGTTTCAACCTATTAACAGCAAAGACCTGGAGGACATCTTAGGTAAACTGAACTCCTCCTCCTGCTGTTTAGATGTCCTGCCAACAAGTTTTTTCAAAAAGGTCTCAAAGACTTTAGAGTCAGACCTGTTACAGATCGTCAACTTTTCTTTATTATCAGGTGTGTTTCCAGAATCACTAAAAACTGCTGTAATAAAACCTATACTGAAAAAGGACAATCTTGACAAGACACAAATGAACAACTACAGGCCGATCTCAAATCTCCCGTTTTTAAGTAAGATCATTGAAAAAGCAGTTTCTCAACAGCTCAGTTACTTCTTAAAACAGAATAATTGCTACGATGCCTTCCAGTCAGGTTTTAGACAGAACCACAGCACTGAAACCGCTCTGACCAAAGTGTTTAATGACATATGTCTGAATACAGACAGTGGAAAAATGTCAGTCCTAGTTTTACTGGATCTCAGTGCAGCATTTGATACAGTTGACCACAACATATTACTCAAACGACTGGAGAACTGGACAGGTCTTTCAGGAACTGTACTAAACTGGTTCAAAACATACGTAGAAAACAGGAAATACTTTGTATCAATAGGTAACTTCACATCTGAGCAGACAAGTATCACATGTGGAGTTCCCCAAGGTTCCATCTTGGGACCCCTTCTGTTTAACATCTACATGCTCCCACTGGCACAGATTATAAACAACAACAAAATAAACTATCACAGCTATGCAGATGACACACAAATATATATCACAATGTCACCAGGAGACCGAGGCCCTGTACAGGCTCTTGGTAAATGCATTGAGGAAATCAATGACTGGTTGTGCCACAATTTTCTCCAGCTAAACAAAAACAAAACTGAGGTAATAGTCTTTGGCGCCAAAGAAAAACGATTACAGGTCACCAGAGAACTTCAATCTATACATCTAAAAACCACAAACCAGGTGAGAAATTTGGGTGTAGTGATGGATGCAGACCTAAACTTAGAAAAACACATTAAGACAATAACAAAGTCAGCTTACTATCACCTCAAGAATATATCAAGGATAAAAGATCTGATGTCTCAACAGGACCTGGAAAAACTAGTCCATGCATTCATCTTTAGTAGGCTTGATTACTGTAACAGCATCTTTACAGGTCTACCTAAAAAATCAGTCAGACAACTACAGCTCATTCAGAACTCTGCTGCTCGAGTCCTCACTAAGACCAAAAAAGTGGACCACATCAGTCCAGCTCTGAGGTCCTTACACTGGCTGCCTGTCCGTCAGAGGATAGACTTTAAAGTTCTGATGCTGGCCTATAAAGCTCTGAATGGTTTAGGACCAAAATACATCAATGACCTCCTGACCCAGTATGAACCATCCAGATCCCTCAGGTCATCTGGATCCGGTCTTTTATCAGTTCCCAGAGTCAGAACCAGACACGGAAAAGCTGCATTCAGCTTTTATGCTCCTTATATCTGGAACAAACTCCCAGAAAGCCTCAGATCAGCTGAAACACTCAGTTTATTTAAATCCAGGTTGAAGACTCACCTGTTCTCAGCTGCATTTGAATAAAGCACCAAATCCACACTTTAAGCTTAAATTTCAAAACTTACATTTAACTACTGATTTTATCTACTGTTCTGATTTTATCTGTTTTGATTTTATATACTGTTTTGTTTGTTTGTTTGTTTGTTTGTTTGTTTGTTAATTAGTTAGTTAGTTTATTTGCTTGTTTTAATCAATTTTAAATCATGCTTTTTATTTGTTCTTGTTTCTAATGTCTCTGTAAAGCACTTTGAATCACCTTGTTGTTGAATTGTGCTATACAAATAAACTTGCCTTGCCTTGCCTTGCCTTTTCTTCTGCTGTTTCCCTTGTTGTCAGTCACGGGGTTTGTGACTGAAATGCGTGTGGTCGATGGGAAGCCTGACGAGTACGGCCTGAATCATTCCATCAACACCGGACGGAGTGAAACCTTTGTTGAAAACAGATTATATGGTAACGTTGCTGTTAGGTATTTTAGTACCATGGGAGCATTTACTGGATATTGTTTTATAGTGACATTATGCAGGAAAACTCTGTCATTCAATAAGGCCCCTTTGTTTTAGTTATTTTTCTCTTTGACCCAAGAATTGATGTGTGAGAATCACAGGCTGGTACAAGGTTGAAATACCACAGAGATCACTCCCTCAGCTACATTAGTTTCTTAATCTTTTAGACGCCTCTTGAAGGCCAAATGGTTTGTTTCAGATTTCACTAATGAAAGAACTCTTTATTTCGTGCCTTGAAAATATGTCGCTGAGATAATCACAATTGTAGCTGAACTAATAAACTACACAAAGGATGCTTCTTCACCCAAGGGCAGGAAGACGCTGCCTTATCTTGGTCTGTACTGGTTTAAACTGATAAATCTGCTGTCTCATGAATTTTACCCTCTATATAAACTGTTGTACTTGTGAATAAAGTTGAGTCAATTTGGGAAGACAATCTAAAGCAGTCTCTGTTTTCTTGTTCTCCCAAGCTGCTCCCGAGCTCGTACTAACACGCTGAATGGCATGCTTGAATATTACTTGAGAATATATTTGACTGTGTTACAGACTAAGGGACATTCTCTGCTGATAGACGTCCACGCCTCGAAGGAAGTCGATCCACGGATTAGGCCCTGGAAACAGTTTCCTTCAATTTTGGTGTCAGAAGTGGGATCCTGACGAAGGTAGGCACTCGTCTTTTATTTTATAAGACTGTGTTATGCCTTTCTCAGTGATCCACATAGAAACGGGATACGCTGACGAGTCCTTCTTCAGTGGCCCACATAGTAACAAGTGGGATACGCTGAGGAGCCTTCTTTAGTGGCCCACATAGAAACACAGGAAGTTGCCTGTTGTTTTGTAAATAAAAGCAGAAAGGACACAGGAAGTTGCCTGCTGTCATAAACTAAGAAGTTGCTCACCAGCAGAAAGGACACAGGAAGTTGCCTGGGGTCATAAAACGAGAAGTTGCTCGTTAAAAAGTGAGAAGTTGCTCACTAAAAAGATAAAATTGCTAGCAAAAAATCAAGTAACCTCAGGTGTGCCACAGCAAAAATAAAAACTAACTTAAATCCTTCAAGCGTCTAAACCCCTCTGGAAATCACTGACCATGGGTCAGAATAATTCAAAGACCTTAGACGGGTCCGATAAAAAAATCAAAATTAACTGTAAAACCGAAAAAAATTAAATATAAAATCACAAATAGCGGCTCCGTACGACTCCCACTTCCGGTTACGTTTAACCCACGCTCGCGAATCAATGAAGACTTCCATGATTACGTATCCAGAACATGCGGAAGTGCTTACGTGACTGATTTCGTCTCGAACTTAAGAACTATAAGTTTAATGCATCCTAATGTATTTCCGGAGCCCTATCCCGAACGATTATCGCCAGAAAACAGGTCAGTAGAAATGTTAAATACTATTTGTGATAAGGAAAGTAGGCTGATTAAAAAGTCCTGTAAAAAATATATGATAGAATGCAATGAAATAATACCCAGATTTGGAATACCTCACCAAATTAACAGTGATAGAGGACCTTCATTCACATCAGAAGTAATTCAAAAGTGTGCTAAAACTCTAGCAATAGACTGGAAATATCATGTGCCATACCATCCTCAGAGTTCAGGAGTTGTAGAAAGAATGAATAGGACCATAAAAAATCGCCTGACTAAAGCAATGATAGAAACAGGAATGACCTGGATCAAACTACTTCCTCAAATCCTCTGCGAGATTAGAATGACTCCATCCGCAGCAACCAAATTATCTCCATTTGAAATAATCATGGGAAGACCGTTTCCAACACCATGGTCAGCCTCCAGAGGGGCACCGCTATTGGAAGGGGACATAGACACTGCATTGTCTGACTATGTTCATAACCTGGTAGAAACACTGAATAATAACTATCAGAAAGTTTGTCTCTCTCAGCCTCTCCCTTCCATAGATCCAACCCATCCGTGGAAACCAGGAGATGCGGTGTTGGTAAAGTCGCTAAAACCAAGGGCACTCGGGGAGGCCGCGTGTTCCAGCCCCCAGACTGTACTTGCAGTGACGAGAACCAGCATCCTAACAGACGGACAACCTCAGTGGATTCATGCCAGCAGGGTTAAGACCAGCCCCACCAAACCACCTAAGGCGTCGGATCAAGTAGATGACGACTCAGGCGAGCCAACGCCCGGATCCAATCCACCTACACACACACAATCACTGATTAACACACAACGCCTGAAAGAACAACAACAAGGTACTCGAACATCCAGCAGGAACAGAAAGCCTAGAGTACCACACAATGTCTAACCTGATAAAGATAGACTCGTTTCATCCTGATAATGGAGAAAATGAAATGCCCATTGTCATCACACGACGCTTATACGGTGTCTCTCAAACCTGGGACCAGGCCAGGAGACGACTAAAGAACTGTCTTTTTTATATATTTAGGTTATTAATCATATCTACTGCATTAACCTTAGGATTTTTATTTACTATTTCGTATTGTAAACTGCAACCCTGTTCACATTTCTGCAAGCCACATTTTGCTGACAATACCTCATGCTCCACTTGGCAAGACACCCACCTAGTACACTCCTCACGTTCTCTAAAATCAGTAGAAAGCAACACAGACACCACCAATAAACCATGATACCCTGTGTACGTTCAATGATAACCCATATAGCTACTAGTACAGCTACTTCAATGTATTTGCAATTAGCACAAATTGATCCTGAGGATGTGCCAGATGTTACCAATGATGTTCCTGATGTGTATATTGAACATTAGGTTGTGAACTATTACATTTTATGATTTGCTTTTTATATTATGTTATTACATTTGTGATTTTTCCTTTCTATTTGAGTTATTATTTTTAAAAATAATAAAAGAGGGGAACTGTTAGGTATTTTAGTACCATGGTAGCATTTACTGGATATTGTTTTATAGTGACATTATGCAGGAAAACTCTGTCATTCAATAAGGCCCCTTTGTTTTAGTTATTTTTCTCTTTGACCCAAGAATTGATGTGTGAGAATCACAGGCTGGTACAAGGTTGAAATACCACAGAGATCACTCCCTCAGCTACATTAGTTTCTTAATCTTTTAGACGCCTGTTGAAGGCCAAATGGTTTGTTTCAGATTTCACTAATGAAAGAACTCTTCGTTTTGTGCCTTGAAAATATGTCGCTGAGATAATCACAATTGTAGCTGAACTGATACACTATACAAAGGATGCTTCTTCACCCAAGGGCAGGAAGACGCTCCCTTATCTTGGTCTGTACTGGTTTAAACTGATAATCTGCTGTCTCATGAATTTTACCCTCTATATAAACTGTTGTACTTGTGAATAAAGTTGAGTCAATTTGGGAAGACAATCTAAAGCAGTCTCTGTTTTCTTGTTCTCCCAAGCTGCTCCCGAGCTCGTACTAACACGCTGAATGGCATGCTTGAATATTACTTGAGAATATATTTGACTGTGTTACAGACTAAGGGACATTCTCTGCTGATAGACGTCCACGCCTCGAAGGAAGTCGATCCACGGATTAGGCCCTGGAAACCGTTTCCTTCAGTTGCATTTAGCTTCAGTAAACTGTGAAGTTACAGCAGCAGATTTACATTACGTGGCTTCACAGGAAGTAGTCTGGACCTCAGCGCTGAGGTTCAAGCAGCTCTGCTTGCAGACGGCATCCTTCCTGAAAATGTTCTTCATCTTCCTAAAACCAGAACTTTTACATTGGTGCTGAAGTTCTATATAAAAACAGCCTGAAATACAAAGTGATGTTGTGCACTGATTACCTCACACTTTCCATGTTTCCTTCTACAGAGGAGTGTCCGCCTGAGTGTTTTGTCTGATCTGTTGTTGATCGTCTCATTGACACTGCATGCAGATCTGACACCAGGGCTGGACTGGGACAAAAAATGGTCCCGGGCATTTTGACTGGAGACCGGCCCCCCAGGTATTAAAGGAAAAACCATGAAGCCTTTGAATGAAAACAAACGCTGTTGTCACAGTGATGGACGCTGTCTTGTTGGTATACATGCATCAGTCTAATAAACTTAAACCTGCACCATCCTCCCTGTCCTGGTATTCTAAACAGGAAGTAGACTGTTGGTCGAGTTAACCTCCTGAACATCTACAACACACGGTGAAAACCTGACATTAAGACAGAGACTAGAGGTGAGACATGATCATTGCTGATTACTGATGACAGATTTAGATATGTTTTCATAAACCTTTCATTTGCCACATCAATAAACAGCACGGCAGGGCAAAATATGTTTTCTAACATGGCAACCTTTAAAAAGTGAAAGGAGACAGAAAGACAGCTGAGAAAGAATCAAACTGACTTTTTGATGCATTTTACACACAGTACTGGTGCAGAATCTAGAAAATGTGGGAAACACTGGCATCATATGCAGTACTTACTTCTGAAGAAATTATGATGGGACCCTAAAAAATGACTATGTACAATAATGGATTTCTATACATTTTACATCAGATGAAAACGTTTGTTGTAAGATTCAGATAATTATTTATTAAAAGCATTTTAAATGAGAATAAGAAAGAAAAGTATTTCTTTGTGCCCCCCTCTCCCTGTTAATGCCCTACCTGCCCCCCTGGCAACACTTTGCTAGAGCCGCCCCTGCACAGTTACCAGCTGTCAGCTACACAAAAAGGATCCTGGTGTTATTTGTCTCTCAGAAACAGTTCATAACTTCAACTCATTTTTGTTTTGTCATGTTTTGTTCTTTACATTGTCTTTCTTCTATATAATTGTTAAACATTTAATAAATATGTCTACAAAAAGATTTTAAAAATCAGACATTTCACACAGACACCCAAATGATTTCTGACTGATGAAGGGGGCTGAAGGTGCCCTGCTCTTGCCCAGCTTCTGCTGCTCTCTCCCTGCTCACTGTCAGCAGCTGGCAGCCTCGGTCCTGCCTGAGACTCTTCATCTATCAGTGCCAAAGAATATGGGAAATAGCAACGCACAACATGCACATTACAAAACAAGCACATGAATCAGCATTACATTCATTAGTGAAGTGCTGACGTTCGTTCCTAAACTTTGGGCCTTAATTAACATCACTGTGAACTAATGTTTGCTTTGCTTCTTAACCAGTGAAGCAGCGAGGGGCTTTCTGAGGTTCCTGCTCGTAAATGCCCAAAATGAGTCGAGTATTTCTCTGCAACTACAAACTCTGCTTTCATCAGAGGTGTAAATATTACAGCACTGTGTCAGAGTCACTGAGGCTGGAACACAGAAAAAGGAAGTAGATGTATTTATTTTTAGACTTTATTGCCTGGAACCACTTTAAAAATACGCTTTGGGTCACAATTAACTGCAGAAAACCAGGAATCCACATATGAACATTATCTGTGCAGAGATTTATGCTTCTGAAGGTAAACAGTGAAAACTTGCAGCACTAAATGCACAGATAGCCAGGCGTTTCACATTTTGGGACCATCTGCCAGTTTTCATTTCTTAGGTATTGAAGAGCAGAAATGATTGAATTTTATTTACATGCTTAAAAATGTTTGCTTTTGAATATTATTTGAAGAATTACCCACACACTCAGGCACTGTGGGCCTGTTTCCCTTTGCACAACCGAGTGTTGGAAACGGGCCTTTTCTCTTTAAACTCTGAGGGGCTGTAACTTTGGCTTCTATTGGCAGATTTGCATGATTGACCCTCTTTTTAAAATAGTTTTAGCCAAGAGAATCAAGCTAACATCACTGTTTTTACGTCAGCTCACGTCACACGAGCTGTTTCAAGAAAAGTCCTCCTGTCACACAGCAATGCCTACATCAATCACACCACTCTGCTTAAATAATAATAATAATGTTTAGTGAAGCAGGTGAAGCAAAGGGCTGCTTTTAATAGGCTGGGAGACCCAGGTGTGCTGCTTTAGCTGCTGAGCCTCTCATGCTAGCCTCCATCTATAAGCTGGGATCACAGGAGCACTGCAGTCCTGACTAGATCAAGGATTGTTATTCATGCAGGTGACAAAAGTTTACATTCACAGAGTCATAGGATTGAGCCTGGTTTGAAAAGCAGCTGTTTAATGCAGCTGCTTAGAGTTCACACACAGTAGAAGAATCAGACTTGAGTCACATTTCAAACACTGGAAAAATACTCAGCAAGTAACAATGAAAACAGCACAGACTCAGTATATCCTGTTCAGTCCTGTGTTTGATATGAATGTGCTGTTCAGAGAGGATCTCGTGTCCTCTTTTACAAAGCCTTTGTTTCATGATGTTTGTGTATAAATGAATGTAGGTGTGTTTCTAAGTGTGAAGGAGCCCTGGGAGAAAAGACTGAAGCTTGTGCCAAAGAACAAACAGGAAAGAAAGATCAGCATTAATGAAGACGAGCACAGAAGGAGCCCAAGCACGTGTTGCTTTTTCAGATTTCTCTAAAAGTGTGTGTTCATTTGTTCCATCCTTCACAACAAACAACAGCTGACAGACACACATGCACTCTGTGTCACTTCACAGGGGCTGATGAAAGTGGACACAGTAAAGGGAGAGCTGGACCTGCTCTACACATCCTGCACTCTGTTAACAGACTTTATTCTGCAGCATCAACAGATAAAAATATATGAAGATATAGAAACGTTTAACATTGTGACTGTTCACATTAGTGAAGCTGTTACTTTGCTGCCAGGTGGGAAAAGAAGCCTAAAGCTGAGTCTGATTAAACATCTGCTGCACCAGAGAGTTTCATGGCCCTGCTTTATCCTGTGCTTGCTGACCACCTCGTCCTGAAACCTCTTCATCATCCTCACAGTTGTGTGAAGAAAGAGGGAAGCAGGTGGAAACCATCTGTGCTGCTGTGTTCACTTGTGTGTGTGCGTCTATGGTCATATCTAATGTGTACCTACAGACAAACACAAACACCTGGCATTGCACAAGAGTCTCTATGGAGCAACCTGCAGATGTCAGAGATGTGATTAGAGGGTAAAGTGGACTAGTGAGAGCATCTATGTTGTTGTTGTCTGCTGGGGGACAGCATCAGCTCCAGAGATGCATCAGGATCAGCAAACTAATCTGCAAGGCTGCAAGTGTCACTGAAGGAGTTTGAGTCAGTGAGGGACTCAAACTCACACAGCTGGTCAAGAAGGCTCAGCAGCTGCTGTATTTCCTGAGGAGGCTGAGGAAATTTGGTATGTTGGCCAAGATCCTCAGCAGGTTCTACAGCTGCACTGTGGAGAGCAGCCTGACAGCTGCATCACTGCATGGTACGGCAGCACTACTGCAAACCGCAAACGCCTGCAGAGAGTGATAACAACTGTGGAGAAGATCATCAGGACCCCGCTGCCCTCTCTGCAGAGCAGCTACCATCACAGAGTCCAGAGGAGAGACACACCTCTGCCCTCGAGACGAAGGTTCAGAAGTGTGAAATGTAGAACATCCAGACTCAACAACTCCATCTTCCCCACTGCTATCAGACTCCTGAACAGCTGACCGACCTCAAACTGCAGTTTGCACATCAGGTCACTTTGCACACTAAGTTCATTTTGCACATTAAACTCCATGTACATCCATGTACATCGACATCTGCAGACCACACGTGTCTTCAGTTACTTATTTGTACTTATTTGCAGTTATTTATCTTTTTATTTTATTTTTTTAAGTTATTTTTTATCCTTATTTTATCTTTTTATTTATTCTTATCTTGTTCTTTTAACCATTATCTAACTTGGCATTGTGCACGGTGTGTTTAGATTCAGTTTAAATTCAGGGACACGGAGCCCCTGTTGATCCTCTACCTAATCACACGAGCCACGGTGTGAGAACGGGTGTGGGTCTCAATCAGCCAAGGTTTTGGGTGAACCCATTGTGAGATCTAGCCCCACCCCATCATGTGATTTCCTGTGATCAAATGTCCCAGGATGTAAGTGGGCGTTAAGACGTCCATGTCCCTCTTCAAGCAACTTAAAGAAGTCCAGACGCTTTTCTTTCCAAGCTCCTTCAACAACATCATTCATAGAACAACTTCCAGCTTCTTTTGCTCGGCTACAGTTTGGATGGATTTGCAGATGCAACAAGACTAAAATGGTTAGGGTCAGGAGGTCAAAGGTCAGAGCTCCTGTGGGTCTGAGGGCGGCCTCACGCTGGAGAAGGATGAAGGAGTCTGACCTGAGCCAGTGTTTGACATGAACACATCAGCACTGCTGTCAGTGAGCCTAACGACAGCCGTTAGCATCATTTCAGTGTTTCAGTCATAAAAACACTTCCTGTCTCTGTGGTGGTTACAGTGACATCATGCAGTTTGTGCTTTGACCTCCAGAGGGCGACAAATCAGCACAGACAGAGAGCTCCATTCAAACTTTGCTGCCATCAGGAATAATTCTTCAAATATAATCATCAGTGTTTGAGCAGTTATGATATCAGGGACAATCTAGACATGTGTGACAATACTGAACATGTCACATGACACACCTCAAACATCATGTGATCCACTCTCAGTCTGCACTTTCATTCATGACTTCAACAGGTTGAAATGAGCTTTGAAGAAACATTCAGTGAAATAAATCTTTCATGGATTCATGTGAGCAGCAGATGAACTTTGTACCAACAACATCTTCAATAACAGAGTCTGAATGAAGCTCAGGTGTTGATGCTGCTCACTGATTGGACGCTTGCTTTCAGCTCTGCTCTCAGTCTTTACTGCACAGGTGAAGGTAGAAAGTGTGACTGGATCTATAGACTGGAAACAGAGAAACATGCTGAACATTTGAAGCTTTGCAGCAGAAATGTTCATGTTACAAATACAGCAGAGCTGATCTGGGATCAGTGTGTTCACACCTGCAGCTACAACAAGGTTTCATGTCGCCACACGTCAGCATGTGAACTTTACTCTGACTCAGTCTGAGCAGTCAGACGGCATATTTTTAAAGTTAACACATCAGCACACACAGAGCTGAGCCCCTCCCACCTGTGCTGAGTTTCAGGTGGAGTCCCGCCTCCTTCCAGGAAGCAGCTCACCTATGTGTCCGTGTTTAGTGTCCAGGTGTGGAGTGGAGCTTGTTGTTGGTGTGAAGAAACTGTAAGTTTGCTTTGTTTCCTCCTTTAACAGTTTGTCTTTAGGAACTTTACTGTTTGTTCAGCTCGTGTTTGATTTCTTCACACAACAAACTGTGTGTGTTTGTATTTCCGGTCTCTCCATTAAAGTCAGTGTGTAATGTTTCCTGGCTAACATCAGCTGTGTGCAGCTTAGTTCAGCACAAATCTGCCGCTCCATAGTTCACGGTAACGGACTCACAGCTGGACCAACGAGGCCGAGTGTGTCCGCCACTCTGAGCTACGTTCGTGTTTGTGTACTTGTAGTTTGTACTTTGAGTTCACTCAGAGCCCACAGAGGACGCAGCGTACGTGATGACGTCACAGCCCTTTACCTCCACTGTGATTAATATTTACACACGAGACACCTGCAGAGCTCTGACGCTAAGCTAGCACACAGCATGCTAACGCTAAGCTAAAGCTAGGCTAGCCAAGAACCCAGAGTGAGGTTAAAGCTGAGTAAACACTGACCCCAGACCAGCACCGTGATAAAGTGAGCTGCTGCTGCTGAACTTGAACAGGTAACAAAGTGATGAGCAGTCAGGCTGCAGGTTTCTACCTGTTCATGTTTCTACAGTAGAATCACTTTGAAGTGTCTTTGTGCTGTTTCATCTTTGATTTGTGTTCATAAACACTCAGAGAAACATCACGTGACCTCATCAGGATCTGTGTTGGTGTGTGGGGCTGTACCTCAGCTTTATGTTGTTACATGCTCATTTGTTCATTTCACACAGTAACATCAAAGTAATGTTATGAGGAGTAATGAAGTAACGTACTCCATTACTTTTAATCAAAGTGTTCTGTGTAATATGTGTAATAATGACTGTTTTGAGTAATGACCAACACTGATCACAACAAAGAGGAAATGCCTCCAACATGCACAAACATTTGAGCCACAACATGCAGTTAATGTGCACAAATGTCTTTGATATGCTGCTCAGTGATGGTGGTGACTGTCAGAGCAGAGCTACTGAGAATCAATAAGTAATATCAATGATGGGATCAGAATCACTAAATTCTTCTCATCCCTGTCAGTATCATACATGTGCTGTATAATGTGATAAATGTAGAGGTGCTGGCTGTTCTCTCACTCTGCTGTTTAGCTGTAAAGGACGCCTCCCTGCCTTTGTCTCATTCATGACCTTTAATAGTCTCTTCTAACATGCAGAGATCTGTATGATCTGTTTCATAGAGTCTAACCAGCCTGTACAGGTAACAACAACAGTCACTGCATCACTGACACACAAACGTCATCTCTGTCAATAACAACATTCATACATGGAATAAAAACACATCAGTGGATCATTGCTGGAGCTGATGTTTGTGCTCCTGGTGCAAAGGCTCTCAGTTTCCTCCTTGAAATAACATCAGTGGTGGGTCAGCGACATGCTTTCTTTCCCTCTCAGGTTTAAATATCTGGGACTCTCCACCGTTTGGTTTTAGAGCTGAAGAAGCTTCTCAGATGAAACGTCTTCCAGAAACTTAAAGACGTCTCCTTTCTCTCCAAGCTCCTTAGATCACATGACCTGGATGACTGAACCTACAGATATATTGACCTGGTTTCATGGTCACATGACAGGTCAGAGGTCAGCGACTGTAACTCAGTTCCTCCTGTTAATGTGAACTCACTGAGTGTTTGTGGTTTACCTCTCAGACTGACTGAAGATGATGATGGAGGAAGAGGAGGACAGAGCAGAGTCTGCAGGGTCCAGCTGTCCGTCTGTGAGGAGTGACCGGTCCAAAGATCCAAATCCAGGCTTCAGTGGTGAACCTGGAGCAACGAGGTCAGAGAGCTGAACTCACTGAGTAACAGAAATAATTCTGCACTGACATTATAATCAGTGTTGACTCTGGTTGATTGTCTGACTGTGTTTGTGAGCTGAGAGGAAATGAAAATGAGTTTGTAACAAAAATCAGTTTTGTCCAGTTTTCCTGTAAAAAGCTGAACTCTAATCTAAGAGGATGTTACTGACAGGAAACAGCTGCATTATCTGCAGTCTGTGTGATCACAGCTGCTTCAATCATGTTTGTGTCTGCAGAGGTCAGAGGTCACAGTCTGCAGGGTCCAGCTGTCCGTCTGTGAGGAGTGACCGGTCCAAAGGCGACGTTCCATACTTCAGTGGTGAACCTGGAGCAACGAGGTCAGAGAGCTGTGATGACTCCTTTACATGTTTGTGTTTCCTGGATAAATATGACCTGAAACATCCTCAGATTGTTACAAAGATTCATTAAAAAGAAAACAATGAAAGAGAAAAGATCCAAATGTTCGACTTGGTCATTTGCTGTTTGAGGACAGTGATGCTCATATCTGTGGGGAAAGTGTGACCTGAGTGGGTTCATGTTTGTCTTTAAAGAACAGAGCTGCTCTGATTCTCTTTGTGTCTGATCTGTTAAACAGTCTGAGAGGTCACACAGAGACCCAGCAGCTAAAGCCTGGATCATACTGGCTGCTGTTACTCCATCAGGACAACACTGAACCACAGTGGTGTGGATGTAGTGGATAAATCCCACCATACTGATGCTCAGAGTTAACCACAGGGAACAAAACCAGATGTTACCTTCAGATTGTGACCTTTGGAGTGGACGATGCAGATTTCAATAGAGAATAAATGTTGTTGTTTTTCAGCTGTGAAGAAAGAATCTAATTTTCTGAACTTAAGAATTTATGATGCTGGAAACAACATGGAGACTATAACACAACATTTCCACTGTGTTCATAGAATGAATGTAAAACTGTCAGACATTCATTAAATATGCAAAATGTCTACAGAAGCATCAGAGGGTCAGACGTGAAGCACTCAGTGATTTTGATCAAATGACTCATCAGTTATTGATCTGTACTACACTGATCTACCACGTTAGTAAAGCTGGTGTTCTGGTGGTGGAGGGAGACTCGGATCATGTTCTGGTTTTGGAGCAGTGATCTGCTGATGGTTCAGTTTGATGAGCTTCTTCAAAATCATCCCTGACATCACCACTGAAAGGACGTCCATGAAAACAGACTGAAAATTACTGATATGTTCACAATCTGAGAGTTTAAAACTTGACAGACTTGATTCAGATGAAGTTATTTGAGCAGAAACTCCTGGATCTTTATCCTGTGTTGATCTAATCCTTCATGGTTCCTCCACAGAGTGGAGCAGCAGAGCTCAGAGGTTCCCAGTGGTCAGTCTGCCCAGCAGCATCAAACACAGCTGGACTCCATATTTATGGTCTGTACATGTACAACAACTACTGTTACATCTGTTCTGTTCACAGTCATCTCCATGCTGCTCTTTGTAGACCAGTGGATCGTCAGTGTGTCCAACATGGATCTGATGTTTGGCTCCATGATTTCAGTCTGATTGGCTCATTCATAAATATTCTGTTCCAGCTGCTGGAGGACAACATCATCACTTTTGTGAAGAACGAGCTGAAGAAGATCCAGAAGGTTCTGAGTCCAGATTACCCAGAATGCTTAGAGAGTCAGAGGAGCAGCAGCAGAGAGGCGTTTGTGAAGATCACAGTGGACTTCCTGAGGAGAATGAAGCAGGAGGAGCTGGCTGACCGTCTGCAGAGCAGTAAGAGGATTTATCTAAAGATTTAAGCTGCTGGATAAATGAGACATTTTCCAGAGATGGAAGATGGAGCAACATGTTTTAAAGATTAGTTCTTTTTGGAATTGAGTGTTTATTTTTCTTCTCATTCAGAACTTCAAGCTGCAGTTTGTCATCGTAACCTTAAATCCACCCTGAAGAAGAAGTTCCAGTGTGTGTTTGAGGGCATCGCTAAAGCAGGAAACCCAACCCTCCTGAATCAGATCTACACAGAGCTCTACATCACAGAGGGAGGGACTGCAGAGGTCAATGATGAACATGAGGTCAGACAGATTGAAACAGCATCCAGGAAACCAGACAGACCAGAAACAACCATCAGACAAGAAGACATCTTTAAAGCCTCACCTGGAAGAGATGAACCAATCAGAACAGTGCTGACAAAGGGAGTGGCTGGCATTGGGAAAACAGTCTTAACACAGAAATACAGCCTGGACTGGGCTGAAGACAAAACCAACCAGGACATCCAGTTCATATTTCCATTCACTTTCAGAGAGCTGAATGTGCTGAAAGAGGAAAAGTTCAGCTTGGTGGGACTTGTTCATCACTTCTTTACTGAAACCAAAGAAGCAGGAATCTGCAGCTTTGAAGACTTCCAGGTTGTGTTCATCTTTGATGGTCTGGATGAGTGTCGACTTCCTCTGGACTTCCACAAAACTACAATCCTAACTGACCCTAGAAAGTCCACCTCAGTGGATGTGCTGCTGATAAACCTCATCAGGGGGAAACTGCTTCCCTCTGCTCGCCTCTGGATAACCACACGACCTGCAGCAGCCAATCAGATCCCTCCTGACTGTGTTGGCATGGTGACAGAGGTCAGAGGGTTCACTGACCCACAGAAGGAGGAGTACTTCAGGAAGAGATTCAGAGATGAGGAGCAGGGCAGCAGGATCATCTCCCACATCAAGACATCACGAAGCCTCCACATCATGTGTCACATCCCAGTCTTCTGCTGGATCACTGCTACAGTTCTGGAGGATGTGCTGGAAACCAGAGAGGGAGGACAGCTGCCCAAGACCCTGACTGAGATGTACATCCACTTCC
Organism: Aulonocara stuartgranti; assembly: GCF_965226115.1. Lineage (NCBI taxonomy): Eukaryota > Metazoa > Chordata > Actinopteri > Cichliformes > Cichlidae > Aulonocara > Aulonocara stuartgranti. The sequence continues at coordinate 36,641,517 of NC_138942.1, forward strand.
TGGTGGTTCAGGCCAAAGTGAAGAAGGTCAAGTATGATGGAGGAGCTGAGACAGATCCACACTGGAGTCCAGAGAGCAGGAAGATGATGGAGTCTCTGGGAAAACTGGCTTTTGATCAGCTGCAGAAAGGAAACCTGATCTTCTATGAATCAGACCTGACAGAGTGTGGCATCGATATCAGAGCAGCCTCAGTGTACTCAGGAGTGTTCACACAGATCTTTAAAGAGGAGAGAGGACTGTACCAGGACAAGGTGTTCTGCTTCATCCATCTGAGTGTTCAGGAGTTTCTGGCTGCTCTTCATGTCCATCTGACCTTCAGCAACTCTGGACTCAATCTGATGGAACAACAACAAACTACGTCCAAGAAATCTAAACTATTTAACAAACTAAAACTTCAATCTCTCCACCAGAGTGCTGTGGACAAGGCCTTACAGAGTCCAAATGGACACCTGGACTTGTTCCTCCGCTTCCTCCTGGGTCTTTCACTGCAGACCAATCAGACTCTCCTACGAGGTCTGCTGACACAGACAGGAAGTAGCTCACAGACCAATCAGGAAACAGTCCAGTACATCAAGAAGAAGCTCAGTGAGAATCTGTCTGCAGAGAAAAGCATCAATCTGATCCACTGTCTGAATGAACTGGATGATCGTTCTCTAGTGGAGGAGATCCAACAGTCCCTAAGATCAGGAAGTCTCTCCACAGATGAACTGTCTCCTGCTCAGTGGTCAGCTCTGGTCTTCATCTTACTGTCATCAGAAGAAGATCTGGATGTGTTTGACCTGAAGAAATACTCTGCTTCAGAGGGAGGCTCTTCTGAGGCTGCTGCCAGTGGTCAAAGCCTCCAACAAGGCTCTGTGAGTAAATCTGTGATCATGTTTATTTTTAAAATGTTGATTAAAAGTGGTCATAGATTTCTTCCATGACAGATCCATGTCCTAAAACCATGAGACAGCGTAGTTGTATAGTATAAAAGAAAAAAGGAGAACTTTTGACCACAATATTGTAACTTGAATGAACTTTTGATACAGCCTTTAAACATAAAATTTATGAACAGAATCGGTGACAAAGGGCAGCCCTGGTGGAGCCCATCACCCACCGGACTTATTACTATCCAACGTATTGCCGGCTATGCCAACCAAGCTCTTGCAATGGTTGTAAAAGGATCGAATGGCCATAAAATGTTTCTCAGTTTTATTATTTTCAGTCACATCTGTTTTTGATTATTAACTGAATATTTTAAAATTCAGGCTTTTTATGTTATACAAAACATCATATTTTCTTATGATGTCTTGTATTGATTCTGAAGGAATAGTTTTCATCAGTATCGCAGATACCAGCCTGAATTTTACTTTGTATTGGATCAGAAAGGAAATCAGTGGCATCACACATCACTTACAGCAACTTCAGTACCTCTTCATTTTAATAAACTGGGGGGAGGTGCACCAAGATTCAGTATGAGATAAAGAATTATTTTTAACTGTAAGGTTGGAGAAATCTGTTGTTGGAAATTGGAAGAACAGGTCATCTTAAAAATCACTGCATTGTAGTTTTATTCAGGCCCCTTCAATCTGTGATCGCTGTTGCTTTGCATTGTAAATGCTACTATTACAAAAGTCACAAATATTAGTGTATGTGTGTGTTGTTGGGTAATAAACCAAAAGAACAGAATCTACCAGCACCTCATTGATTTCTGCTTAAAAACAATAAAAAAGCAATAAAGCTCTGATTTGTTTGGTTGATCTTGTCTCCCTTCCACCTTGATTTCAGACTGAGTGGCTGTAACCTGTCAGACAGAAGCTGTGAAGCTCTGTCCTCAGTCCTGAGCTCCCAGTCCTCCCATCTGACAGAGCTGGACCTGGGTAACAACAACCTGCAGGATTCAGGAGTGAAGCTTCTGTCTGCTGGGATGAAGAGTCAATACTGCAAACTGGAAACGCTGAGGTCAGATCAAGCAATATCGATTTTTTTTTCATCAATTAACATCATTTAATCAATTTCATTTGGAAAAAATTAACAGTGTTTATGTTTTGTTTTTTTAATGAATCCATCCAAATCACACTAAACTGCCACATTTGTCTTTTGTAACATGAGGCAATAAGGATTCCAGCATGTCCTGAAACAGTGTTGAAATATTGTAAATGTAGTAGCTCCTCATGGCACCATGAATATACTTTAACACAAGTGTTTCATGTCTTCTTGTCATCCTTTCTTCAGACTGAGTGGCTGTAACCTGTCAGACAGAAGCTGTGAAGCTCTGTCCTCAGTCCTGAGCTCCCAGTCCTCCCATCTGACAGAGCTGGACCTGGGTAACAACAACCTGCAGGATTCAGGACTGAAGCTTCTATTTTCTGCAGTGGAAAGTCCAAAGTGTACACTTGGGATTCTCAGGTCAGGATTCAGTCTTTTCTGATGATGATTTAAAACCTGAGTCAGGTCGATAAATGGCTTACTCATTTACAACAGACATGATTTGTCAAATCACCTTATATCTAACCCAAAGGTCCTGTGTTTTACTACTTTGATTTTTTAGTAAAACACAGGACCTCTTAATATTTATCTAAGAGACCATATATAATTTTTTTCCCTGGATCATGTGTGTACCCTCCTGGTTGGAGCTCCAGCAGCCTGTATCAGTGAATGGGACTTTAAATGAAATTGCTGCCCCTGTCAGGAAGAGGTCTGAGTGACACACAAAACAGAAAATATGAGCACTGCATGTGTCTGAGGCTACTCAGATACAGACCTGAATGAGACACTAACTTTGTCTCTGAGAGATAACTTTTATTATTAAATACACTTCATTTCTCATCTGTGTAGAGAATGTAGAGTTTGACATGCTAATATTACAAAATGAAAAATCACACTGAGTCACAAAGAAATTGTTTTGGAGTATTTATGGTTCAGCTGATGAAATTGTTCAAACAAACCAGTAATTTACACCGAAACAGCACAAGTGAAACTTTTTCGAGGGACTTACACTAAGCTTGTCCTGGTACACCTGTAGAGCCCAGCTTCTATGGACCATGAGCTTAAGTTCTGTGCTGCTCTGATTTATTGCCTGTGCTGTCTTTCAGTTCAGCTTTGTCGAGTCTCTGGTAGGATTTCTTTTACATGACCTGTGTAAAAACAAAACAGGAAACACATTAAGCTGAAGTAAGATGCACAATTTGAAAAATGGGGCACAAAAAATGTTGCTGCTTTCTGGAAAGTGCGTCTAAGAAGACCCAATGGAGAAAGTGAAGAGTAAAATCAAAGATTAAGAAGAAGAAAATGGCAGAGGCAGTTTCTCTTGGACTGCCTGCAGATGGGGTGAGACTCTAGAAACAGGGATGATTGGAGAAAATGCAAAGAGGCCATAGGATAAACCAGGAGATGAATACTCTGGTGTTCTGGGGATAGTGGGAGTGAGAGGGAGAGATGCCAGTAAATGATTTCAAGGATAAATTTGAGAGAATCAGAGCTAAGAAACCAAAGCAAGTGGGGAACTACAAACATATGGACAGACTCATAATTAGGCCAAAGACACATTAAAGCAATTATTACAGGTTTAGAAACAGGGATGGATATGAAGGAGCTTAGCATGAATTTGCATTGAGGAAAGAATAGCAACGAGCATCAGAGGAAACAGTTAGGAAAACTAAAAGGATGTACTGGCAGGAATACTGCAGTACTTTAGGAAGAACTACCGTATTTCCCAGACTACAGAGCGCACCTGAATATTAGCCGCACAAGCTAAAATCAGGGGAAAATCCTGTTTTGTACATACATTAGCCGCACCTGACTAAAAGCCGCAGGTGTTTCAATGTTGACTTATCATATGTAAGAGAATATGCACAAAGCGAATTGTCAGGAAAGAGATGGCTGTTTGGAGACACACCCCTTTTATTAATATTTTGAAAAACAAGTTATGGGTACATATTTGCATAACTTTTTAGGTATATGTACAAGTAGCGGTAATTACAAGTACAAAACATGTACTGTGCTTCATAAATGAGTAACAAATGTAGTACATAACAATAACCTACAGCACACCAGAACAATAGATTCGGACTACCTTTTAGGCTCAGGTGCAGTGACACGGCTTTAACAAGAAGAAAAGTCAGTCATTCACCATCTTCCTGCGCACTAAAACCACCAAAGTCCTCTCCTCCAGTGTCGGAAACAAACAGGCTCAGGGTGGCTTCGTCATCCACTCTCAGCTTCTTTCTTTCGTTGTCACTTTCAAAACCAAAGAAATCCTCGTTGTCAGTGTCAGAGTCAAACACCCTCAGAAGGGCCGTGGCGGTGTCCTCCTCTCCATCATGCAGCATTCAGCCCTTCGAAATCTGTTGGTGATCGTGGATGTTTTCACACTTTTCCACGCTGTCAGAATCCAATGGTGGAGTTGGGCATAACTTGCTTTTTGCAAGTTTATCGCCGCTCATCATCCAGGCCTCCAGCTGAACGGGTAGCGCTACTTTGAAGTTTGTTTTTCGCGCTACCTCGTACTGCACTACGTTGCCTGACGGATGGACATGTGACCAACATACCACTCTTGAACCCCGATCCTTCCGCCAGGCAACGTAGTGCCGTACAACAGCGGAACAAACAAAACAAATCCGCTCATGGACAATCCATAGAAAAGCCGCACCTGACTAAAAGCCGCAGGGCTCAAAGCTTGTGCAAAAAGTAGCGGCTTATAGCCCGACAATTACGGTACACCAGTTCAGAATGTGTGGAGTACAGTTAAGAACATGAATGCAGACAGGAAACAACAGCAGCTGTTGTAAAGTAAATTCAAACTCCTTCATTAAATGCAGCTGGTTGAGTTGAAAACAATGGAGAATGATTGTGTTACGTTGTTTATTCTCTATAGAAATGGAGCAGGAGTGCATGCAGAGCTGGACGTGGGCTGTATATACATGCGTGTATCTGTTTTGTCTGTGAGCAGAGAAAACAAAGCGCTGGAAATGTCATATTGAAATGTTAAATCAGGAAAATCCTGGAGAAGAGGATAGTTCTAATGTTCAGTTTGTAATGTTGAATTCAACACAGCTCTTAAATGCATAAAAATGACTTCACCTGACGTCAGACTGAACAATCGGATTAGCTACTGATATTGATTTAACCCGTTTAGACCTACCACAGAACCAAGTCCGCCAGAGCTTATATTATATTTTTACATGCTGTAGAGCCATTTTTGGGAGCATTTCAAGTTGCTATACATCAATACAACCATTACAGCCTAAATTTTAATAATATGTATGTATTAAGTGCATAGTAATTACATAAATTGCAAAAAAGTGCAATAAACTACAAAAAAATTGAAAATCGTTTTTGTTTTTTTAACATATATTTCTAGTTAGAGAAATTTAAGAGGCTTATCCCTCAAAACTGTAAATACAAAAAAGTTGCACAAAATAGTTTCCCACCTCAGGAAATTTATTTTGAGTGCCTTCATAGTTTTATTTTTGAAATACACCAATTTTTATATACTGCAGGAAAAACGAAAATAAATATTATACTGCAAATTTGCAAAATAACAGCATATGCATCAAAATAAACTATTTCCAGCAGAGCAATATGAGTCCTAAGCATATGTGGAAGGAAACTGTAACCTAGGACAAGCTGATGGCATAAGATGTAAATTTTTTAAAGGGTTAAAGCAAGAAAATATGGTATTAGCATTAGATGCCAATTCCTATTAACCTTAAATTAGCATTACCTGCTAATGGCAGTCTACTTAGCATTAACTCCTCACTAATGTAATGCTAATCCACATCAAATTATCTTTAGCTTTAGCATTAGCTGCTAGCTTCAGCCTACCTAGCACTAGCTGCTCACATTGTTAAAAGGGAAGAGAAAACGATATTAGCATTAGCTTGTAATAATTATTCACCCCTAATTAGAATTAGCCACTAATGGCAGCATACTTAGCATTAACTCCTCACATCGTTATAATGCAAATGATGCTAACTTGCATTAAATTAGACTGCTGTTATTAGCTAATGCTATTTAGCAGTAGCTGCTCACATTGCTATAAAGCAAAGGAAAACGATATGAGCATTAGGTTCTAATGCGTATTTGCCTTAAATTAGACGTAGGTGGGCAGCACGGTGGCACGATGGTTAGCACTGTTGCCGCACAGCAAGAAGGTCCTGAGTTCAATTCCACCATCAGGCCGGGGTCTTTCTGTGTGGAGTTTGCATGTTCTCCCCGTGTTTGCGTGGGTTCCCTCCGGGTACTCCGGCTTCCTCCCACCGTCCAAAGACATGCAGCTTGTGGGGATAGGTTAATTGGATAATCCAAATTGCCACTAGGTGTGAATGTGCGAGTGAATGTGAGTGTGAATGGTTGTCTGTCCCTGTGTGTTAGCCCTGCGACAGACTGGCGACCTGTCCAGGGTGTACCCCGCCTTTCGCCCTATGACAGCTGGGATAGGCTCCAGCGCCCCCCGCGACCCTGAAAAGGATAAGCGGAAGCGAATGGATGGATGGATGGATAGACGTAGGTGCTAATGGCGGCCTACTTAGCATTAGCAGCTCAGATGTTGTAATGCTAGGAAAAAGAGTGTTAGCATTAGCCGTTCACAATGTTATAAAGTTAAGGGAAATAGTGTTAGCATTAGCTACTCACATTGTTAAAAAGTGTTAGCATTAGTGCATAATGCTAATTCACATCAAATTAGCATTAGTTAATAACGGCAGCCTATTTAGCATTAGCAGATAATGTTGACCTTGGCCCACTGGAAAAGTTCAGAACTAAAGATTTAGGAGTGTTTCTTGATAGCTCTTTCTCGTTTGAGAAACAAATGAATTCTGTTATTAAAACCAGCTGTAAGGTTTATATTGTTGATTGTCATTTATGCTTAGAAATATTTACTCATATATGCTTAGAGTTGTATAATCGATTGCATGATGATAGAGGTTTGATCCTCAGTAGTCTGTAAAGACTCTGTGTGCCTTCCAGAGTGCTCTGGCATGCACACACCACTTGGGGCCATGAGAGAGGTCGTACCCTCTCTTACTGATTTATGGTGTAGGACAGGGGTCTCAAACTCAATTTAGCTGGGGGCCGCTGCAGGCAGAGTCTGGGTGAGGCTGGGCCGCATTAGGTTTTCCACAAGAAAGGCATGGTTAAAAAATTCCAATCCTCTCAAATCTCTTTTTTTATTTTTTAACACAAAATATTAAAAATAAATAAACAAATTAAGAATTAATAAGAAAATCAATCAATCAGTAATACATAAATAAAACAATAATAAGATATTTTTAGTCAGTGAACTTGTGTGTTTCTTTCAGTCTTCTATATCTGCTGTATTTAGATTGAAATGTCTGTATTAACAGTTCTATAACCTTCTTCTGAACATGAATGGAACACTGTAGAAAATGAACTGTTCTTCTGAACATGGCTTCTCTTGCCTACTCCTTGCTGCTAGAGACCTGGCAGCGTTTCCTCTCGCATAGCCGAGCCAGATTTGGCCTGAGGGAGGAAGCAGTTGCGGCCCTCAGTATGTCTTGAAGATGATCATCCGTAAGTCTGGACCTGTACTTGGACTTATTGAAGTTCAAAGTGGAGAAGAGCTTTTGGCACAAGTATGTGCTACCAAAAAGGCACATGGTCCGCTTGAACATTCGGGAAAGCCGAGGGAAACTAGGGCTCAATCCTCTCAAAAATTGTCCAAGCTTGTCTGCTTTTCCACTCACCTCCCTGAACTTTGCTTTGAGTTCAGAGTTGCACTGAAGCTCAATGAGCTCCATTTGAAGCACAGAAGGGGCATCTTGCACATCAAAGGAGAAGGGGTCTGCAAAAATGTGAAAGGTGGCTCTGTGTGTCTTGAAGTCAGCAAATCTGTGATCAAATTCCTCCTGTAGCCTCAAAATGACATCAACATACTCGTCAGCACTGAATGGTGTGCCTGCATCCACGAGTGCCTTGCATGCTGGGAAATGGCAAAGGTTTGTCTGAGAGAGCTGAGCTTTCCAGAGCGCCAGTTTTGTGGAGAATGCTCTCACGTTGTCATAGGCAGCACTGACAAGTTGCCCCTGGCCTTGTAACGTCTTGTTCAGTACATTAAGCTCATGTGTCATATCAACAAGAAAAGCTGAGTCCATGAGCCATTTGGGATCAGTTAGCACAGGAACACTAACTCCATCCTTCTCCATGAAGGCTTCACTTCTGCTCTCAACTCAAAAAGTCTCTTTAATACATTTCCCCTGCTGAGCCAACGTACCTCAGTGAAGTCGAGCACATCCCCATATTCTGACTCCATTTCCTCTAAAAAAGCACAGAACCTTCGGTGCTTTAAGCCCCTGGATCTGATTTGGTTGATGCATTTCACAACAATAGACATCACATTGTCAAACTTCAGGC
>NC_138942.1:36654868-36822368 GCF_965226115.1 Aulonocara stuartgranti
CAGTGAACACAGAGCTCCAACTGTCTGACAACAACAGGAAGGTGACACATGTGGAGAAGGTTCAGTCATATCCTGATCATCCAGACAGATTTGATGTTCCTCAGCTGCTGTGTAGAAATGGTCTGACTGGTCGCTGTTACTGGGAGGTCGAGTGGAGAGGAGGCGTTGATATATCAGTGAGTTACAGAAGCATCAGAAGGAAAGGAGACAGTGATGACTGTGTGTTTGGATGGAATGATCAGTCCTGGAGTCTGTACTGCTCTAATGATGGTCCTCAGTCTGTCTGGCACAATTACAGAGACACATCCATCTCCTCCTCCTCCTCCTCCTCTGTCTCTAACAGAGCAGCAGTGTATGTGGACTGTCCTGCTGGCACTCTGTCCTTCTACAGAGTCTCCTCTGACACTCTGATCCACCTCCACACCTTCAACACCACATTCACTCAAACTCTTTATCCTGGGTTTATGTTCTGGTCTCCTGGTTCCTCAGTGTCCCTGTGCTGATCCAACAGACAGTTTCCATGACTGCAAGTGTTGAGTGGAAAAATGCTACATTGCATTATTGCATCCTCTCACCACAGGAGGCGCTGTTGGCACCACTGATTGCTGATCAGCTGTTCTCTGATGATCTGATTGATACTGTGAATAACGGGACTCACTGAACTCTGTGACACAGTGAAGATTACAGAGTTTAACTTCACCCTTTAAGACTGACCACAGAACCAAGTCCGCCAGAGCTTTTGTTATATTTTTACATGCTGTGGAGCCATTTGTGGGAGCATTTCAAGTTGCTATACATCAATACAACTGTTATAGCCCTAATTTTAATAATATGTATGCATTAAGTCCATAGTAACTACATAAACTGCAAAAAAACCTCTGCTCATCCATCTCTGTGTGTATCAGGATACATTTGGTTCATAATACACAGAAAAATCAGAGTTATTACCTGTAATAAATGTGAAAGATTCCTGCAGTGATAACCAGGCAGGACTGAAACACATCCAAGCTGTCACCACGGTAACAGCACCGCCCATCCACAGGTGAGGGGAGGAGCAAAAAGAGGGACTTTGACCATTTTATACTAAAAACACTCAACTAATGTTTCTAATATGAAACAAATAAGCCCACATTAATGTGAGCGTTTATTAAATAATAATAATGATGATTTCCTCCTGATCTCATTTCCACAGCAGAGAAAACTGTGGTGTATATTGAGGTGGAGGGTGTGGTCTGTGGCTCAGGTGTAGAGTGAGGGTGGGGTGCACCACAGCAGCATGCTGGGACTGCTGAGGGTGGAGGAGGGAGTGATGATGACATCAGAGCTGCAGCACAGAGACCAGTGAACACACAGTCTGTTCATCTTTGCATAGATACAATATACAGCACAATATTGAATGACAGACACGCTGTGGGAGCTTCCACAGATACACTGACGTCAGCATCCAGAGTCCTCCTGCTGCTCCCCCCTCAGAGCCCCGTGATCAGCACCAACACATTCAGTTAGATGACAGAGTCCAGCTGCAGCTAGAATCAGCTCCCCTCTGTGAACAACAGCACAGCGTCAGTGTTTCACACTCAGTGAAAGGAGGAAACAGCAGAAGAACACCATGTGTGCTACGTTTCCCAGGACACACTACAAACTGCACAAATACAGAGCAGCACGTGGAAGGACCTGGAGCTGCATTTACAGAGCTGCAGACAGCGTGATGTCCTGTATGGACAGGTGGAAGGAACCAAGTCCTCAGCTGGAACACTCGTGTTTGTCCACAGACAGGAAACACAGCAGGAAACTTCCTCACAGAAGTGCAGCTCATGGATAACACACTTCCTGTCAGTCAGAATGAGGCTGCAGCCAAACACAGAAAGGTGTTTTTGTCCAGATGAGCCCAGAGAAGAAACACGAGTGTTCACAGACATCAGAAGCTCAGAGAGGTGAAACATGAGGTTGGAGTCCTCGTCAGCATCCAGAAGAGCTGCTGTGAAACCCTGAGTACTCATGACAGACTCTGATGGCACAAACACATCATGATTCAAACAGAAAGACAAACATGGAGCTCCTGATCCTCCTGCATGAGAACAAGCTGACATGAGCGCTGTGTCTGAGAGTGTCTCCCTGTCACAGTGACAATAACACAGCTGCTGCTCACAGTCATTAAACTGACCTGAGGTCAGCTGTGCTCCTTACATATGAACCATGTGACCTCACATCAGTGCTGTGGATGACTGTAGTCATAGAAGAGTAGAGCTGTAGCAGGTGGTGTGAGGAGGAGGTGGTGTATTGTAGTTAACGCAGTACTGAAACACTCCAGCAGAGGGCGCTGTTAAGTCCTTATTGTAACACAGTTACTGTGTGCAGTTAGACTTCATACATAATCTGCACTTATTTCCATCAGACATGCTGTCAGGAAATGATTGGTTTCTATTGATTCTACTTCCTGTTGACTCGTTTGATGACAGTGAAACAATCACAGCTGATTGTGTGATGATGTAAACTGTCACTGTTACATTCAGTGTGTGTGACATAATGTTAGTGCAGGCTGATAACAGCCTGGTTCTGTTAGAAACACATGAACGTGTCCATAGATCAGTGTGTGTTTAACATGAGAGCTTCAGCCCTGCTGATGTGTTAAATAAAGACATGCAGGAAAACTGATGAGACTCTGAAATAACTCTTTATATTTATAATGTAACTCTGCATCAAAAGAACAACAAAGGATCCCAGACAGGTTTCTGTGAACAAAGACCATTCTGATGTTTCTGTGTTTCTAACACTTTGACATTATTAGTAAACAGACTGCAGTGAGCAGCATTTATAAAGAGCTTCTATATAAAGATATGACAGCTGTTTGACAAGTTTATCACTCTGTGTTTGGACCTGATCAGTCCAGCTGTTTACTTGAAACATGTTCATTTACCTGTTCTGTTATATTCATGTTCTTGTCTCTGTTGAAAACACATTTTAATGTCCCTCAGATTTTTCTCCCAGATGAATAAATATAAAAATGACACAAACTGACTGCAGCTACTTTTTGTCCTTTCTGTCAAAAACCTTCATGTGACTCATGAGAGACACGTTTCAGCTGTTTGTGACAGATCAGAGGCCAACAAGTCATTTATAACACTTTCCATCATTGTTTAAAGTTCTCAGTGTTTCTGTGTTGCTGCGTATAGGATCTCCCAGCATCATCACTGTGCTGTCCAATCATTGTGTGCGAGGTTACCCTTATAGTGCGATGTGTGTTTGCACAAAGAGAAGCATGTGTGTCAAATATAAATAAGCACAGAACAGAAACAGCTGCTCGTTTCTTCTGTTTAGAGTCAAGTTAGTGTTTTGTGTCTTTGTTTGAGGCCTGATGTCGAGCAGAGGTGTGTGTAACTGCACTGCTCTGTTATATGTGTGAAGTGTGTGCTTCTCTTCAGCATCATCTTTGTCACTGCTGATTCCTTTGTGTCATCATGTGTTGAGAAGAGAGAACAGTTATAACGGAGGAGCAAAAGGAAGCCCTGAAATCTGCATCAACAAGGAAGTGTTGGCTCACCAGTGATCCCAGCAGAGCCACTGGTTTGGCTCCAGTTGTTCTAGATTCAATGATGTTGTTCCTACAGAAACATGTCAGCATCTTTATTGAATTTAATATGAAGCAGAAATGGTGTCATCAGGAGAAGAAGAGGAGAACAAGTCCGGCGAGGAGGCAGCAGCTCTTAAAGATGAAACAGCAGCTCAGCCCTGAGCTCAGAGAGCTGCACATGAAAAAGCTCCTCAAGCAGATCCTGTCAGAGGTTTGTCATCAACAGGAGGAACTGTTCACATCATAGGATGAAGATGCTGTCAGCTGGATGAAGAAGGTTATTTAATGCAAACGTTCACACTGAAGTCAAATTGTTGTCGTGTTGAACAGATTCATGTACTGATCGTCTCCAGAATGTTAGAAGAGCTTCAATGAATCATTAGAAACAACTTACAGCTGCACAGCTGTGTCAAACACATCTGTGTGTCATTGTGGGATTGTTGTGTTTCTACATGTGACACACGTCTAAAACATGCACACAATCTGAACACAAACAGGGACTCATGTGTTCCCACAGCCAGATGCTGAGAGCCATTTCCTTGTAGTCCTGTGTCTACATACATGAACCATTAGATGTTATTGGAATGATTGTCAGCTCTGATAGTTTCATGTGTGTTTAGCTGGACGCTGTTTGATCCTCGACATGTTTAAAGGTGTCCAGTCCTGAGACACTGGGGCTGGAAACAGCTGTGATGTCATTGGACTGTCACACAGACAGAAGTGCATGAAGTGAGCAGCCGAGGAGCCGCTGATGTTTTGGATTCAACAGCATTTGAAAGGTCGACACAGACACATTTGCACACAGAAAGCTGAATCTGTCATATGCCACAGTGAACTCACTGTTCAGTGTTTTTCAGGAAGCTTCTTAACTGCCTCTGCTGCCAAACAAGCAGCTGATGTCCTTGAGAAGAAGCTGAAGAAGTCTTCAACAACAAATACAGGAAGTGGACTTTCAAATACTAGATTCACTTTAGACTCACAGAGAAATGACTCAACCAGCTGTGTTTGACTCTATGAAAGGTCAGTGTGTGTCTGCACACAGACTGTTGTGTTGGACTGTTATTCAGTTGTCTGCTGAATGTTTTCAAATGTCTGCATCTCAGCTGTGATGAGGCTGGGGGTCATGGGAGGCCACCGTAGCAGCCTCTTCAACATCATGACATCATCATAAATGCTGCTGGACTGTCTGATGGGCTGACGGTGAAAAAGCCGTCGGGAAGGAAACAGAAGACATTTCAGAGGCTGCAGCAGATTTCTTTGATTCGGGGCCTTTTTCAGCTTTATTGGACAGAGCAGTGAAGATAAGTGACAGCAAAGCAGAGAGAAAGGGGGCGTGGCCCGGGTCAAAGCCAGGCCAGCTGCTCTCCACCTCGTGGTCACCTGCTCATCCTAGTGAGCTCCACCAGCAGCCCTTTCACACACTTTACACTGTCAAACACTGTGTGTGGACCTCAGCTAACAACAGGCTACATTTAAGTCTGGACTACATGCTTTTATATTGTTTTTATTCCATCAGCAGCTCAACATCATGAGCAGCTTTGACATAAAGACATCAAACTCAAGCTGACTTTAAACTACTTTTAATACAGGGGCTCAAAAACAACAACATCTTTATTATATATCAGGACACAAAGTCATTTCATCTCAAAGGGAAACAGCTTTATTTGGAATAACCAGCACTATCAACTGGTTTGGGATCTCCACCAGTTTCATGTCTTTGCAGCTTCTCCAACAAAGTTCCTGTAAAATCAGCATGTTTGTCTTTATTGGTTTGATAGTGATTGATTATTCAGTCCCAATCTGCTGTCATCTAAAGAACAAAATGATGTTTCTATGAGTCACAAAGCTCCAGATGTTGTCGGCTTCACAAAGAAAACAAAGAACTTAAACACAAAGTGTTTGGAGCCAAAATGTTCCCAAGCTGCTCTTTTTGAAATGGCAGAGGTACAGTGGTGTCTAACAGCACACTGTGGAAGGCAAACATGTTATTGTTGGATGAAACTTCATGAATCCTTTGTAGATTTGAGCTGTTGGAGCCTTTCTTTTCTCTTCAGGTGTACAGATGCTGAGGAGGCAGGTGGAGCAGGTGGAGCTGTTGTGATGCTGCAGAGGGTGTGTCTTAGTAACTCTGTGAGGCAGAACTGGATCCAACATTGTGGATGTGTTGATGTTGGAGCCATTAAGAGTCTCTGGCCACACTGTAGGATTTCCCTTTGATCCACTGTGGGGGCATTTTGGAGTCTGTCAGTGAAACTCTTCATGTTTGTGTTTGACTCCAGTTTATAGAAACAGAGAAATGTGTCATGCTTTTGTTCGGCCTCCACAAATACACACATTTGTTCATTGGTTGGACTTTTTGGAAGGAGACACATTGAAAACCATGTTAATAAGATCTTGTTGTTTCCTGTGGATCCGACACAGAGAGTGGACTTCAGACAGAAAGCGTGGAAGAGATTTTAGAGGCCGTGTGTGGCAACAGGAAGTTTCTGTGTGTTTGCTGATCTTACATGTGGAAAACAACACGTGATGTTTGTGAAGTTCTACAATGATCATTGTTCTCACAGCATTTTGAGTGGGAACAGTTCAAACTGGGAGTAGTGGGAGTTGTTTACTGATTGAAACAAGCTGAATGTTTCTGTGACGATGAAGATCAGCAGCTCAGCTGATCAATGAACTGACATCTATCAGTCGTTTCATGAGATGAAGTCATCAGCAGACATTTGTTCTGACTGTGTGATGAATGTCAGAACGTCAGGGCTCTGCTTTAGTCACTGCTTGATGATCATTGGCTCATTGTTGAATCCAGGGCCCAGTCTGACCTCTGACCTTTGCTGCAGGTCTTCTGTGTTATCTCCACTTTCATGTCTGATCTTCTGCTGTATCGTCCAAAATAAACATCTGGATCATTTCCAACACTTCAGCAGATCTTTAGTTTGGGCAGTGCAGCACAGAATAACACATATTGTACTATACTGCCCACTTCCTGATCTTATTGGATCTGTGTGTGAGGTTGGTGAAGGAAACACATGTTTACTGAGTGAGTCGCTGCCATTAGGAACTAGTTTTTCTATCACAGCCTGGAAATCACACAGGACCATTTCTGCAAGTGAAAAGTCGTCATTGGAGGAAAATCATTGTGTAGTTTATGCGACTGAAGAATTGTCCCAACTACATGTGCTGCTGACCTTTGACCTTTTCTTTAGGTGCACAGAGGAGTCTGTGGGAACATCCAGAACTGAGGCATCTTGTGTACAAACGTGTTCAGACCAGATGTCAAATGATGTCAGATGTCATCCGTGAATGGATGCAACTGTGGATCGTTCCAATAAAATGAGGCAGTTTTGTAAGTACAAGCCCACTACAACCCATCATCAACATTTTAAATTACATTATACATCTTCACTGATATAAAGCACCACTATTTTAACCTGATTCACTTTTTCCACCCTAACAGTTCATTCCTCAAATCAAACAAGATATTTGACCCTAAAAAAATGCATCAACAAATAATTTTGTAATAAAATATTTATTCTTCAACTTTTACAAGTGAAATCAAACAAGTGTGTTTAAGAGTGAAACCAGAGTGGAAGCTGCTCATATAGAGTCCAACCCAGGCTAAAGTAAGCTGAGTAGAGCAGCACCATCAAAGTGTCGGCTCTCTGAACACGGTGCAAGATCGCCATCTGCAGGACAAAACTAGTTTTTCTCGCCCTCCTCGTCAACATCAAGATGATGTCATCGTACAGCAACTGATTCCCTGTCCGTCTGGAACAAAGCATTTACATTAAAAAAGACATTTACAGAAAATACAAACACCAACAACACATCTCATCATCACATGATATTTTATTATTTATTATATTATATATTTTTATTGTACCATCAACATCAACAAACACCAGCATATTTTCTTTGAGATTGAGTAGAGTGGACCTTTCCCTTGGTTCACTTCCTGCTCGCAGCATCAGCTGACCTCTGACTTCCTGGTTAAGGTCTCTCAGCGTTGACTGGAATATCAAATCGGACTCACACCATGTTCTTGTAATGTGGTCATGTCTGTCAGCTGTTTGAAGAGCATCTCTGGCCTAAACACAATAGGAAGAACAACAACACGGCTAAAAAAAACAACAACACATTTCCATATTAGATGAAGGGCACCGTAACTGGAAATGGTAACATTCATCTGATGCTGCTTTGGATTTATCTTCTGTTTTAGATCAACTTTGATCACTTCGAGCCATCTTAAGTCCGTTTGTTCTAACTTCTCACTAACATCTCGTATGATTTAAGATCCCTGCTGTTCCTCACCTGCCCTGTAGGTTTGTGCTTTGACCTCCAGAGGGCGACAAATCAGCACAGACAGAGAGCTCCATTCAAACTTTGCTGCCATCAGGAATAATTCTTCAAATATAATCATCAGTGTTTGAGCAGTTATGATATCAGGGACAATCTAGACATGTGTGACAATACTGAACATGTCACATGACACACCTCAAACATCATGTGATCCACTCTCAGTCTGCACTTTCATTCATGACTTCAACAGGTTGAAATGAGCTTTGAAGAAACATTCAGTGAAATAAATCTTTCATGGATTCATGTGAGCAGCAGATGAACTTTACAAAGAATCAGTGGATTTATCTTCTGTTTTAGATCAACTTTGATCACTTCGAGCCATCTTAAGTCCGTTTGTTCTTCTCACTCACTAACGTCTCGTATGATTTCAGATCCCTGCTGTTCCCCAGCTGCCCTGTAGGTGGCCTCAGTGTGTCTCACACCATTTACAGATGATTACAGGTCATTTACAGTTCAAACAGGTCCAACATAAGAAATATGTAGAAAATATCCTGCTATAACAGTTTGGGTCAAAGTGCAGATGTTCCAGATGTTCTGAGTCTGTCTGTGTTTCATGTTAACATGTAGATGTTGGACCAAAGTGAAGCTTTTTGATGTGACAGCAGGAATGTGAAGTGTAACTCTGAGCTCTAGGAAATGAAACTAAATGGACTTTTTCTCCTTTATTTATAGGAAAGTGTAGGAGAGCAACAGATGAACAAGCGTTACTGTAACAGGAAACATCAGAGGACCTTTATGTTCATCATCATCACTGTTTCCTTGTTCTGTCACAAACACACAACACTTCCTGCTCTCTCTCTGATGGATCTGATTGGCTGTTTCATTCACAGGAGGTCAGGGCGTCACACCAACAGCTTTAACTGCACAACGACACACTTTAAATCATCTACAGACAAACCTGTGTGTTCGATTTATGAAGAAATAATAAAGACGTGTGTACAGCTGTCCATGAAGCAGCTTCTCACACAAACTCTGACACTTCAGCCACTTTAATTCCTGCAAAGCTGCGTAATAAAGAGCTGTGACTGCTATGAGCTGCTGATGATGACTGCATGAAGCTCTCAGCTGAAGCTTCTTTCATTTAGTTTAATGTTAATGTCGCCTTTTTAAGCCTGTGTGAGGATTTTAATGACACACATTAAAGGAGCTTCTTTGATTAGAACCAAATTCATGTTGATTTTCAGCCTGAAATGATAAAAACTTTAATAATTCTGTTTATAATCATCAACCTGGAGACTAATGAAAAGTATAATAGTGAAAGAAAGCCTTTATTATTTGAGTAATGCCTGAATCTGCTCAGAGACGGAGACAACACAGAGGTGTTGATGACAGTTTGACATTAACTGAATTAAAAACAAAGTGCTCTTATTGTGAAAATCTGCCTCCTACTTCTTTAAATCATTTTTATGTATTTTTTAACCTCACAGTGAAACATTGAGGCATTAATCTGACACAGTTTGATCAGCAGCTGTGTTTTCACTGACGTTTCACTTTGATTTGTTCAGACTGAGCAGAGAGGATCGGTTCTCTGTGTGCGCACTGCTGAGAAACACAAGCTCATTTCTGCTGTTTCATGAAAAGTGTTATGGAGGAACAAGAAGTTCAGCCTCTAAACTCTCAGCGTGAGGACTGAGTGAAGAGTTTCAGAGCAGAGAGTTTTGGCTCACAGCTTTTAGCGTCTACACAAAGAGACGATTACGCACTTGATCTGAGAACATCTCCACCTCCTACAAACAAACTCTCCTACGAGCAGCTGTAACAACTAGGGATGGGTATTGATAAGATTTTCACGATTCCGATTCCACTTTCGATTCTGTTTAACGATTCGATTCTCTATCGATTCTCTTATCGATTCTTTTTAAAAAAGGAGAACACTAAGGTCGATTAGCTTAGAGCTTTGTTTTATATCTTCTCTTTGAACAAGATAGAAATTTAGGAGTAACATGGCCTTACAAACCCAACAGTGAGATCTTAAGAGATCCAGCCTATGGCTCTTCAATGAGGTGTCACAGGATCCCCAGGAAAAAAAATTGTAAATGTAAAATAATAAAATAAATATTCTTCTGTAGCAATAACAAAGTATAACATAAATTATTCTGTAGCAATTACACAAGAATATCCAGTAATGTCCCTGCCTACAATTAAACACATTCACTTACTGAAAATCATCTGCTGTGGCAAACGGGTGCAAACCTTTGACCACAAACTTAGACACTGCTCGGTGACATTCGTCTATCCTGCCTGAAA
Organism: Aulonocara stuartgranti; assembly: GCF_965226115.1. Classification (NCBI taxonomy): domain Eukaryota; kingdom Metazoa; phylum Chordata; class Actinopteri; order Cichliformes; family Cichlidae; genus Aulonocara; species Aulonocara stuartgranti. Next base: position 36,665,043 of record NC_138942.1, read on the forward strand.
GGAGACGCTACCGGTAGACTGCAGCAAGAACTGCCAGCATCTGAGCCAGACTCTGTCTCTCGTCATGGTCACCTAAATGCACAGTAATGGCAGGTTTGTAATAAGGCAGATCACGCTAACATAATATGCACTGTTAGTTGATTATTTACCTGCCGCATTAACGGGCGAGGACGTGCAAATGTTACCGCTGCTGCTGGGTTGAGACCGGAGCGGAATTAAAAACACGACATTCATTTAAGGTCATCGTGTGTTTTGTGAGCAAATGCTTTTGCATATTCGTAGTGTTTCCTCCCTTAAATGAAACATCTACTTTGCAAGTATTGCAAGTTGCCCTGTTGTCATCCGTTCTCGTAAAGTATGACCAAACTTTTGAGCGTTTGAGCCGCTTACGCGCCGTGTTTCTTGCCAGGTAAATGACGCTCCGCAACGCGGTGACGTCATTCGGGGCGACTGGAATCGATAAGGGAATCGTTTGCAAAAATGGCAAACACTTCCAAGGAATTGAAACAGTGGGAACCGGTTCTCAACAAGAACCGGTTTTCGATACCCATCCCTAGTAACAACCACAACAGGCAGAAGACTGGATTTCTTCAGGTCAGATTTCATGCAGTTTGCATAAATTGTGTGTCACAGACATTGTAGTTCACATTTGTGTGACTCGTTTAAATCTTCTCCTCCTGAAAGTGAAACTCTTACAAACACATAAGGACACAAAAATCCTCGTTTCCACAGCTTTCAGTCCCAAACTGACTCTGAGCCTCGTCAGTAAATCCGTCAGCTTTTTACCATCTAAAGAAGTCTTTGTGCTGCTGCAGACGTTAGTAAATCTGACCCGAAATGTTCTTTTTTCTTTAAACTCACAGGCTGCTCTCCTTTAAATGACCTGCAGGAATCAGCAGGGTCAGAACATGTGTGTGTGGCAGAGTCTGAGCAGAAACCTGCTGCAGGTTGATCAAACTAAAGTCATATTAAGGAGCTACTGGCACAGAATTAAAGTTATAAATGAAGTTTACAGAACACTGTTTGCCTTTAATTCTCTAAGCACAGATAAATGAACACCATTGGACTTTATCAGAAATGAATGAAATATCACTGGGATCAGGTGTAAAGTGACACGTGGAAGACTGGGTTTGTTTTTTAATACTTAAAGTTATCAAACAGAAACAACAGAAGTCCAAATGGTGCACTTGAATACAGAGAGAACAGAAATGATGGAGGAATCATTTAGTTCCACTCAGAAATATGAACGTCAGGTTAATCAGACGATGGACTGAAGAACAATCAGAGTGTTTCCATATAGAAACATCTGTTTGTTCTTAATCACTCACTCAAAAAAGAGAAACTGGATGCCTGTTACATTTACAGGAGTTTGAAGAAAACATGTTTCTGAAATGAACATAATTAAATCATACAGGGAGTGCAGAATTATTAGGCAAGTTGTATTTTTGAGGAATAATGTTATTATTGAACAACAACCATGTTCTCAATGAACCCAAAAAACTCATTAATATCAAAGCTGAATGTTTTTGGAAGTAGTTTTTAGTTTGTTTTTAGTTTTAGCTATTTTAGGGGGATATCTGTGTGTGCAGGTGACTATTACTGTGCAGAATTATTAGGCAACTTAACAAAAACAAATATATACCCATTTCAATTATTTATTTTTACCAGTGACACCAATATAACATCTCCACATTCACAAATATACATTTCTGACATTCAAAAACAAAACAAAAACAAATCAGCGACCAATATAGCCACCTTTCTTTGCAAGGACACTCAAAAGCCTGCCATCCATGGATTCTGTCAGTGTTTTGATCTGTTCACCATCAACATTGCGTGCAGCAGCAACCACAGCCTCCCAGACACTGTTCAGAGAGATGTACTGTTTTCCCTCCTTGTAAATCTCACATTTGATTTTTTTTTTTCAAGGTTCAAGGTTCTTTATTTGTCACATGCATAGTTATACAAGTATAACACACAGTGAAATGTAGCCTGACACGCTCCTCGACATGTGCAAAAATTGGGGGGGGGGGGGGGGTGTAGAGGAAGAACATTATATATATATATATAGTATATACACTGGGTGAATGTGCAGTAGTAGCAGCAAGCAGGTGAATTCTGTACATTAATATGAATAGACATCTGACTATTTTACAGGATAGACAATATAAACATATTTAAATTTAAAGGAATTTGAAATGTACATTGTGCCTTGGTTTAGTGTCTGGAAGAGTCCTGTCTCAGTCAATTATAGATGATGTGAGAGGGCGGGTGTGTGTGTTTAGAGCACGGATGGCTTGGGGATAGAAGCTCCTCTTGAGTCTCTCTGTCCTTGCCCGGATGATGCAGAACCTTCTACCAGATTGCAGAAGTTGGAACAGTTTGTTGCCAGGATGGGACGGGTCCTTCAGTATCTGCGCTGCTCTAGTCCGGCATCTCCTGGTGTAGGTGATGATGGACCACAGGTTCTCAATGGGGTTCAGATCAGGTGAACAAGGAGGCCATGTCATTAGTTTTTCTTCTTTTATACCCTTTCTTGCAGCCACGCTGTGGAGTACTTGGACGCGTGTGATGGAGCATTGTCCTGCATGAAAATCATGTTTTTCTTGAAGGATGCAGACTTCTTCCTGTACCACTGCTTGAAGAAGGTGTCTTCCAGAAACTGGCAGTAGGACTGGGAGTTGAGCTTGACTCCATCCTCAACCCGAAAAGGCCCCACAAGCTCATCTTTGATGATACCAGCCCAGACCAGTACTCCACCTCCACCTTGCTGGCGTCTGAGTGGGACTGGAGCTCTCTGCCTTTACCAATCCAGCCACGGGCCCATCCATCTGGCCCATCAAGACTCACTCTCATTTCATCAGTCCATAAAACCTTAGAAAAACCAGTCTTGAGATATTTCTTGGCCCAGTCTTGACGTTTCAGCTTGTGTGTCTTGTTCAGTGGTGGTCGTCTTTCAGCCTTTCTTACCTTGGCCATGTCTCTGAGTATTGCACACCTTGTGCTTTTGGGCACTCCAGTGATGTTGCAGCTCTGAAATATGGCCAAACTGGTGGCAAGTGGCATCTTGGCAGCTGCACGCTTGACTTTTCTCAGTTCATGGGCACTTATTTTGCGCCTTGGTTTTTCCACACGCTTCTTGCGACCCTGTTGACTATTTTGAATGAAACGCTTGATTGTTCGATGATCACGCTTCAGAAGCTTTGCAATTATGAGACTGCTGCATCCCTCTGCAAGATATCTCACTATTTTTGACTTTTCTGAGCCTGTCAAGTCCTTCTTTTGACCCATTTTGCCAAAGGAAAGGACGTTACCTAATAATTATGCACACCTGATATAGGGTGTTGATGTCATTAGACCACACCCCTTCTCATTACAGAGATGCACATCACCTAATATGCTTAATTGGTAGTAGGCTTTCGAGCCTATACAGCTTGGAGTAAGACAACATGCATGAAGAGGATGATGTGGACAAAATACTCATTTGCCTAATAATTCTGCACTCCCTGTATACGATTTGCATGAAACTTAACTACTTAACAAGTCTCAGTTCTTGTTGAGATGATGTGATCCAGTCTAGTAAGAGTGGTTAGCTGCCAGATGACTCACAATTACACAAGATTAGGTGAGATTTCAGACCGAGGGAAAATCACTGGGGTGATCGCAGGAAGAGGCAGAAAAGCACAGACGTGCTGGACCTCACAGTCATTTGGAAAAGGTAAGAATGAATCTGTCTTCATTCATCTACATGGAAATATATCACCAACAAACAAACCAATAATACAACCAAATCACTCCCAGTTCAAGACTTTGGTTATTTACAACATTTGAAACATACTGTGTAGCTCAGTCAAAACAGCCCAAGGCCAAGTGAAAGTGCTGAGAGGGAAAAGATCATGATTAACGATTTATTTAAACTCATAACTGGGGGCAGCAGCTGAGCTTTGTGAGCTGCAGCTTAAAACATGTAACCATGCTTTCAGTGTTGCAAATTTCCTGTTACTAGCTAGGTCAAATCCAAATTTAGTGTACAGGTCATAAGATCATATAGAGGCAAAATCCTGATACATCATGAATCATTTTTACGTTTTAGTTGTAATAATTATATATTTCTTGTTCATTTTAGTTCTCATGTGGTCAAAAAGTCTAAGTCAAAATTCTCAGCATTTTCAAATTACAGCTTCTTAATTTATATAGATAATTTTAATATTCTACTGCTCAGAAATAATTTACAATTTCCAGCTGTGAATTCCATCTTATTTACATTTTTTAACATTATATACTAGATGGGACTTGATGAAATGACCAATATAGATATATGCCCAGTAGCAGAATATCTTGTAATTATGTTTTACTCCCCTCTGGTGGCCAAATTAAACACGAGGCGATCGTGGCTCAAGAGTTGGCAGCTCGTCTTGTAATCGGAAGGTTGCCGGTTGGAGCCCCGGCTCGGACAGTCTCGGTTGTTGTGTCCTTGGGCGAGACGCTTCACCTACCGGTGTTGGCCAGAAGGGCCGATGGTGCGATATGGCAGCCTCGCTTATGCAAGTGCGCCCCAGGGCATCTGACAAGGATGCCTCCTTAATGTATTTATTTTTAACTTAAATCACTGCAAATATTTGAGAACATTTTATCATTAACGATGCCATGATTGATTCTGTTAGATCTTTATTGACACACATGACATCAGCAGGTCAAACCAAGTGGAGGGGTTTGTTTGTCCATAGAGATGCTTCCTTTTGTTTGTGTTAAGGTTTAAATGGATTTGTTGAATGTGTTTCTTTTCATCAATACTGCCATTTAGTTGTGTAAATGTGCATGTTAGAAGTGTGAAGAGGTTTTGTGTTTTAGATCATCTGTGTAGAGTTTTAGATGCCTCAGTTTGAGTGAGTGGTACTGGCGGGGCAATTGGAGGGAAATTGATGGCCCTATTTAAAGCCAGTCTCTACCAGATCCAAGAGAGAGGAGAGGTGAGCTGTGTTACCAGAGCCATGGTCTGTTGAGTTTTGTTAATACAGTTGATTTGGGGGAAGTTTCACATTAAATTAAGTTCACTGTAAATAAATTGCTCACCCTTGGAAACCTGAAATGTCTGCGTAGTCTGCTTCCCACCACCTTCCTTGACATTTGAGTCTGACTATCTCACATACTGGTTAGTGTAAATGGGACACAGAAACCTTTACATTTAATCCCTTCACCTGATATCTAGTGTCAAAGAATATCAAAGCTGTAAAAGCTGTTTACAGCTATTAAAACAAGCTCGGCTTTACAAAAGAAGACATGCCCTTGGATAAAAGAGTCTATCTTAAACTTAAGGAGAATATGCCGCAAAACGGGACGACTATGGAAGAAAAGCAAACTCCTTAAATGACAAATGAAAACTGTTAGATCAAATATTTTTCTAGACTCATATCAAAAAACAAGAGAAATCCCAAGTTTCTTTTTGACAAAATTAGTGATATTGTCTCCCCAGATGTGGTACCTTTAGATGTACACTTTAAAGTAGATAGTAGTAAACAATTTTTTGTTGACATGATTAAAGAAATCAATGCTGAAATCTCCCCAAAGCTTTCTTGTTCTCCGAGTCAGGCACTCCCTTTGTACTCCTGGTCAACTTTTACAACTGCAAAATATATATTGAAATAGCAGCCCTGGTGGACAAAATGAAGCCACCTACAAGCCCCTAAGACATTGTCCCCACTAAGCTCTTCATCAATGCTTTTGACACCATTGGTCCTTGGGTTGGGAACCTTTTTAATGTTTCTCTTCAGACTGGGGTGTTCCCCAGCTTTTTTAAACATGCCATTGTGGAACCAAGACTCAAAAAACCCAACCTGGATCCAACACTACTTTAAAATGTAATCTCCAAACTCCCATTTATGTCAAAACTCCTTGAGAAGGCAGTAGCTGTCCACCTCACAGCATACTTGGAGAACTATAACTTCAATGAGCGTTTTCAGTCTGGGTTCTGTAAATTGCATTCCACTGAGACAGCACTACTGAAAGTTACTAATGATATTATGATGTCAGCAGACTCTGGAGAATACACAGTCCTAGTCTTGTTAGACCTTACCTCAGCCTTTGATACAGTCAACCATACCATCCTGATAAACAGACTGAGAGACCTGGTTGGGACGTCTGCTCTGTTCACTGGTTTTCTTTTGATATATCTGAAAGGAGTTTTAGTGTGTCTGCAAACCAGATCACGTCGGAATCTACAGAGTTGTTGTGTGGAGTTCCTCAGGGCTCTGTGCTGGGACCTATTCTGTTTTTAATATACAATTTTCCTTTAAGCCAGATAATACAGCAGTTTCCTGAAGTATCTTATCATTTCTTTGCTGACAATATTCAGCTATATTATTCTTTTAAGCCTGCTGAAGCTCATAAGCTCTCCAATCTGATTGACTGTTTAACCAACATTAAACAATGGTTGAACAATAATTGCTTACAGATAAACCCGGCAGAAACTTTGATTATTGCAGCAGACAGTGCCTGATATTAAACGGCGACTGGGTGACTGAGGTTCCTCACAGAAACATAACCTTAGAAACCTGGGTGTTATTTTCGATGGAGCTTTTTCTTTGGAGGGACATTTAAATCAGACAGTAAGAACCTGCTTTTTTCACTTGAGGAACATTTCTAAACTTAGATCCATCGTGTCAACAAGTGAACTTGAGATGATAATACATGCTTTTGTCTCTACAAGACTTGACTACTGTAACAGCCTGTTTACTTGTCTAAACAAGAAAGGGCTAGCTCGTCTACAGGTTGTTCAAAACTGACAGCAAGGCTACTGACCCGCTCGAACAAGGGAGCTCATATGACCCTGTTTTAAAGTCGGTGCACTGGCTACCAATCAGATTTAGGTTCCATTTTAAAATTCTAGTTTTAACTTTTACATTTTACATTACAGGAACTTTTCTCTTTGTGTCCAATATCAACACTGTGACTCCTCAGAGTGTAAACTTTACTTCAGCAAAACCAAAAACTGAGTAGTAGAAGTCGTCACACCAAATGTCTTATGATAACAAGAAAAAAGATGTTTTCAGTACACGGCCTGAACTTCTTCCTCAATTTCTTCTTCTTCCGTCAGCTTATGTTGAGATTATTTCAGTTTGTAGATGATCAGATTACATAATTGTAATTTACATAATTAAACTAAGGGGTAAGATGGCTCCAGTGTGTGTGCTTGCTGTTTACCTCTGTCAGTTTTCTTACTGTTTGTTCTGTTTCTGATGATTCTTGTCACTGAAATCAACTCAAAACTGGGGAACACCAAAAACCTTTGGATCTTCAGTTTTTTGCCATCAGCTTTCAGAGCTCTAATCAGAAGAAACAAACAGGGTATCCTCTGCTCCTGGCTGATGTTCCTGATTACTTGCTACATAAAGTGCCACCACCTGCTCCGACACACCGCCACAGACACCGGGGTAAACGTGCCGGTCGGCTGGTGAAGTTTAAAGCTTGACTTATCTTTTCTTCAGCGGCCGCTCCAGCTGGTTATGGTCCGTTCCGCCACATCCCAAGGCGTCTCCTGGATCCTGTTATCTCCTGTCTGGTTACTGTTGTGGGCTTGGGTGTCCATAACCCTGCTCACCACTGTTTTTTGCATCGTGGGAGTCATGGAATAAACTTTTTGAATTTGGTCCCATTAACTTGGGCTTCACCGACAACTTCTACCCAGGCTCCAGCTCCAATGAAGATGGCTCTAACAAATGCGTGGTCCTTAGCAAATAAAGCTTCATTATAAATTATTTTTCCTCCAATGGATTGGATCTCCTTTTTGTGACTGAGACACAGATGAGAGTTGGTGAGTCTAGCATTATTTCTGGACTGTTACCCTCTGACGGCTCATTTCTTAATGCTCCAAGGATGTCAGGTAGAGGAGAAGGAATATTGACTGTGTTCAAAAATAACTTTCACTGCAAACAACTCCATGTACCTGTTTAAACAAGTGACAATATTCACTAAATAAGCACTAATAATATATTAATTTTGTAACACACTGAAAACAGTTCATCTAACTGTGACTGTAAACATGTTTCCATTTGTCACTTCATTTTTTACTCTGAAACACAGGAAATGACATCATGGCTCAAATCGTTGTCATTAAAATCTTTCTTTATTTAACATTTGAATTTTTTTATTTAACATTTCCAAGATTCAATAACATAAAGAACCCGAACAATAAAACATTTATGTGGATCAAAATACATTAAAACAAAAACTTTATAATAGGAAACAGAGTTTTCAACCAACTGATGAAAAGAAAGCTAACCACTCGACATGAACACTACAGTAGGACAGTTTTGAAAGCTTAAAATGGAACTAGGGGAAGAGTTTGATTCACAGCTGCCTCATCAGATTTTTACAGGAGATTCTATCTGAACTCTGTGGAGCCTGATCTCAAGCTTTTTGAGTCTGACACAGAAACCAGAGGATCTTTCTGTGTCTTCAGATTCACTGTGATCCAGTGATGGGAGTGATTTCAGCCCTGAGTGATTGCGCTGATGTTTGCACAGAGCAGACAATGAGGTGAATGTTTGGGCACATTGGTAACAGTGAAACAGTTTATTAGTAACGTGGGATCGTTTGTGTGCAGAGTATGAACTGAGATTCCTGAAGCTCTTGTCACACTGGTCACAGCTGTAGTTTCCTTCCATGTGTGCACGTTCATGCCTGTTACGATTATGTGAATGTGAGAAGCTTCTCTCACAGTGTCTGCACTTGTGTGGTTTCTCTCCTGTGTGGACTCGTTTGTGTGTTTTAAGCTGACCTGCAGTGGTGAAGGATGACCCACACTGATCACAGAGGTGCTTTTCAACCCCACTGTGAATCAGTTGTTGGTCTATAATATGTGAAACATGTGTCAAACGTCTCCATTATGAAAGATATCAGGTCATCTTGAGCCACAAAAACATTCCTATCATGAGGTAGACGCTGGAATCAGTTTGCTGCAGACGTTTATATATCCGATATTTATCCAGTTAAAAGTTGAAATTCAAAAACGTCTTTTCAAGAGTCGTCTGTCCAAGAGGAGCAGAAGCTGCAACAAATATAACAACAGTTATTTGTGGCTGTTTTAAACGGCCACAAAGGAGCAGATTGGTTATAATGCAGCTGCTTCAGAGGAATAAACACTGTATTTATTTCATGTGTAACACCTTTCAATAATGTGTTGACTAAAGTCTATTGACCAGTATAAGTAAAGACACACACACAAACACACACATGGAAACACTGAAACCTGTTTTTGGTGCAACAGCGGTCCCAGCTGCTGGCCTTTATCTAGACTGGGTCGGCTGCTGATCTCAATATAATCAATGTTTAAAGTTCTCAGTGTTTCTGTGTTGCTGCGTATAGGATCTCCCAGCATCATCACTGTGCTGTCCAATCATTGTGTGCGAGGTTACCCTTATAGTGCGATGTGTGTTTGCACAAAGAGAAGCATGTGTGTCAAATATAAATAAGCACAGAACAGAAACAGCTGCTCGTTTCTTCTGTTTAGAGTCAAGTTAGTGTTTTGTGTCTTTGTTTGAGGCCTGATGTCGAGCAGAGGTGTGTGTAACTGCACTGCTCTGTTATATGTGTGAAGTGTGTGCTTCTCTTCAGCATCATCTTTGTCACTGCTGATTCCTTTGTGTCATCATGTGTTGAGAAGAGAGAACAGTTATAACGGAGGAGCAAAAGGAAGCCCTGAAATCTGCATCAACAAGGAAGTGTTGGCTCACCAGTGATCCCAGCAGAGCCACTGGTTTGGCTCCAGTTGTTACAGATTCAATGATGTTGTTCCTACAGAAACATGTCAGCATCTTTATTGTAGTAAAGTCTTGTAATGTGAAGATAGAAACAAGGCAGCAAACAGCTCCATGATCTGATCTTAATGATGTTTTTATTTGTGTCTCTCAGAACTGGATTGGAAACTATCAAAGGTCTAAAAACAGCCTCGACCCTCCCACAGAGCAAACTTTACACACGTCATCTTTCAGCTACAATCTTTGTTGCAGGGATCTTCTGCCAAACAAGGCTGAGAGAAGATTTCTTACAGCTGTCATGTTGATGCTGTTTCAGTCTTTGGGCAAACACACTGATATTAGGGCTGATATCAGGGCTGCACAAGTTCTTTGTGTTTGTGATCATGAATAATAGAAGTGTGGAAGGCAAACATGTTATTGTTGGATGAAACTTCATGAATCCTTTGTAGATTCGAGCTGTTGGAGCCTTTCTTTTCTCTTCAGCTGTACAGATGCTGAGGAGGTGTGAAGAGTTAATCTAGCTGTGTTTGCTTTTGCAAGAGAACTACAATGTTTTGATGATTGGGTGACAGGTTTTCTTATTTGTGTGAAGAGTTTTGCAAAATTAGCCAATAGTTACAAAAAAAGGGCTTAAGCAATCAGAAAAAACTGTAAGCACAGTAACAAAGTGTTTGTTACGCCCCCTGCTGGATAGAAGGCAGAACTGGAAAATATGGGAAGGACTGGAGACACTAGAGAGAGTCAGCACAGAAAAGGCTAAACAAAGAGCAAAGTTAAGGTGGGAGGACCAGTTTACACAAGAAGGCAGCTTCTTAATAACCTGCATTGTTAGAGTTTCTCATGATTTTATGTGCTTCTGTGTTTCATGCCTTAAATTTCTCTCTCCTCCCTTTGCAAAGCACACAGTTGCCCTGTGCCAAGGCTGTTTGAATAAATCACTGTGATGGTAATAATGACCCTGAGCTCTCCTTTTTGTGTTCAGTGTGTTACACATGCATTGTCAGACACCCACACCTGTTTGTGTGTTTGAGCATGTGTATGTGAGAGAGACCAAGCACTGAAGCTTCATCAGAGTTTTGCTGCCTTCGCTGTACAGTGTGCATATGTGTCAAACTGTCTGAGGGTCCTTCTGTAACTCCAGTAACAGACACATGGACGGAGTCGTTTTCATTTATTATCTGATAGATGCAGAAACAGCTGCTTCCACACATGCTGCAATAGTCATGAGAGTTGAGGCTTTCCCTTTCCTCACCACTGCTGGGTGTACTGCAGAGACTGGAAGATAAATGGATAATAGATCAATATTTGTAATAGATGGGCCGTTACTAAGACGACTGATAAACATAATGAAAATGAGTCATAGCCAGTCTACAATGACAGGCCAAGCCTTATCACAGGAATTCAATGATACCTACTGAGAACCTGTTGGGAATCTTGGGGTTGTGATGGTCATCCATCTTCAGGTCACCTTCACAGTGATGCTGACTTCCGGCTACAAACAGCACATGGAAATGTTACCTCTCTTGTTTACCTCTCATCCCATTAGGCTGCCCCTCCCTAAGCCTAGCAGAGGTCTTCTTCAGATTACTTTGCAGCGTAATCCTCTTCGAGGAAACTGTTGTTATGCGCTGGTGCCATATGAAAACATAAACTGAACTGAAACACAAGCTTGTTGAGAGCTCTAACACAAGGAAACAAGGTCAGACCACAAGGAGCAGGAGACCTGATTACCACCTTAAGACTGATCCCACTCATCACTAATGTGAGTGATTTGCACGAGAGCCAAATCAATCAAACTGAATGGACAGAGCTGTTACGCTGATATTTAAGGTGTGTTCACTAAATGATTTGATTTGTTCTGTGTGTAACCTGTAGCTGTGGCATCGGTGAGGGAGATGCTGTAGGGACAGTGAACCTTCTGAAAAAATGATGTGTGCTTCTAGCTGACCACATGGCTAACTTGCTGCTGCTGCCCTTAGAATGATCTCAGCCAAACGAATGGCTGACAAGGGAGAGAATGAGGCAGTGAATGATGAATCCTTTGTTATCCACTGCCAAGAAAGCATTACATCAATGGGTTCTGATATGTGAGAGTGTAGAGCAGCCTGTGTGTGGCCTGTCATAAATCATTCAGATGCCAGATAATTCAATTCAGTTTTATTTACACAGCGCCAAATCACAACAACAGTCGGCTCAAGGTGCTTTATGTTGTACAGTAGATCCTACAATAATACATACAGTGAAGAACCCAGCAATCAAATGACCCCCTATGAGCAGCACTTTGGCAACAGTGGGAAGGAAAAACTCCCTTTAACTGGTTCCACAGAAGAGGGGCCTGAAAACTGAAGGCTCTGCCTCCCATTCTACTTTTAAATACTCTAGGAACAACAAGTAGGCCTGCAGAGCGAGAGCGAAGTGCTCTAATAGGGTGATATGGTACTACAAGGTCATTAAGATAAGATGGGGCCTGATTATTTAAGACCTTGTATGTGAGGAGCAGGATTTTGAATTGTGGATTTAACAGGAAGCCAAAACAGGAGAAATCTGCTCTCTCTTTCTAGTCCCTGTCAGGACTCTTGCTGCAGCATTTTGGATTAGCTGAAGGCTTTTCAGGGAGTTTTTAGGACTTCCTGATAATAATGAATTACAGTCGTCCAGCCTGGAAGTAATAAATGCATGAACTAGTTTTTCAGCGTCACTCTGAGACAGGATATTTCTAACTTTAGAGATGTTGCACAAATGGAAGAAAGCAGTCTTACATATTTGTTTAATATGTGCGTTGAAGGACATGTCCTGGTCAAAAATGACTCCAAGGTTCCTCACAGTGTTACTGGAGGCCGAGGTAATGCCATCCAGAGGAAGAATCTGCTTAGATACCATATTTCTAAGCTTTTCAGGGCCGAGTACAATAACCTCAGTTTGATCTGAATGAAGAAGCAGAAAGTTAGCGGCCATCCAGGTCTTTATGTCTTTAAGACATTCCTGCAGTTTAACTCATTGGTGTGTGTTATCTGGCTTCATGGACAGATAGAGCTGGGTGTCATCTGCATAGCAGTGTAAATGTATGCTATGTCTTCTAATGATGCTGCCTAAGGGAAGCATGTATAATGTAAACAGAATTGGTCCTAGCACTGAACCCTGTGGAACTCCATAATTAACCTCAGTGTGTGAAGAGGACTCTCCATTTACATGCACAAACTGGAGTCTATTAGATAGATATGATACAAACCACTGCAGCACAGTACCTGTAATACCTACAGCATGTTCTAATCGCTCTAATAGGATATTATGGTCGACAGTATCGAACGCTGCACTGAGGTCTAGCAGGACAAGCACAGAGATGAGTCCACTGTCAGAGGCCATAAGAAGATCATTTGTAACCTTCACTAAAGCTGTTTCTGTGCTGTGCTGAGCTCTGAAACCTGACTGAAACTCTTCAAATAAACCTCTGCAGATGATCTGTTAGCTGTTTGACAACTACTCTTTCAAGAATTTTTGATATAAAGGAAGGTTGGAGATTGGCCTATGATTAGCTAAGACTGCTGGGTCTAGAGATGCTTTTTGAGTAAAGGTTTAACTACAGCCACCTTGAAGGCCTGTGGTACATAGCAGATTATTAGAGATAGGTTGATCATATTTAAGATCGAAGAATTAATTAATGGCAGGACTTCTTTGAGCAGTTTTGTAGGAATGGGGTCTAAAAGACACGTTGATGGTTTGGAGGAAGTAATTATTGAAGTTAACTCAGAAAGATCAATTGGAGAAAAAGAGTCTAACTTAACATCAATGGTACTAAGAGTAGCTGTAGATAATATTACATCTGTGGGATGATTATTGGTAATTTTTTCTCTAATGATAAAAATGTTATTTGTGAAGAAGTTCATGAAGTCATTACTAGTTAACGTTAAAGGGATGGTTGGCTCAACAGAGCTCTGACTGTTTGTCAGCCTGGCTACAGTGCTGAAGAGAAACCTGGGGTTGTTCTTATTTTCTTCAATCAGTGATGAATAGTAAGATGTTCTGGCTTTGTGGAGGGCTTTCTTATAAAGCAGCAAACTATTTCTCCAGGCTAAATGATGATCCTCTAAATTTGTGACACGCCATTTCCTCTCCAGATTACGAGTCATCTGCTTTAGGGTACGTGTTTGAGAATTATACCACGGAGTCAGGTACTTCTGATTAGAGACCTTAGTTTTCACAGGAGCTACAGTATCCAGAGTCGTACGTAGTGAGGAGGTGAAATTATTAACAAGATGATCGACCTCTGTTGGAGCAGCATTCAGATAGCTGCTCTGCTCTGTGTTGGTACAGGGCATTGAAGATGATAACAGTGGGTGGATTATATTCTTAAACTTAGTTACAGCGCTTTCAGAAAGACATCTACTGTGATAAAGTCTACTCTCCACCGCTGTGTAATCAATTATTGTAAATTTAATGTTATCAGGAAATGATCAGACAGGAGAGGGTTTTCAGGAAACACTGTTAAATGTTCAGTTTCTATGCCATATGTTAAAACAAGATCTAGAGTGTGATTAAAGTGGTGGGTGGGTTCTTTTACATTTTGAGAGAAGCCAATTGAGTCTAATAACTGTCGTGGTTCTGGGTCATTTGACCCAGCTTTTGAGTTTATGGTGTTTTTTTCTGTGTTATAATGTTTTAGTTTTCTATTAGTTAGTATTGAGTTAAACTTGGTTATGGCTGCTATGTTTAGTTATATTTCTGTCTCCGTGTTGTCTCGTCTCACCTTCCTGTTTACATGTTTTTCTCCCAGTGTTTTGTTCCATGAGCAATAAATCAGATAAGACGTCTGAGAAATCAGACAAAAACTCAGAGTAAGGATTAGGCTTAGAGATGATAACAAATAAAACTGTTTTTTCAGTTTTCCAGCTTGGCTGGACAAGACTAAGCATCAGGCTTTCAAATGAACTAAAACTCAATCTGGGTGTTTGGGTGATCAATAAGTGGAAGTAGATAATATAGAGGATCGCTGCCCCACCCCACCAACCCCCCGAGCTGTACTTCGAGGATTGTGATAGTTAAAAGCCTGGTCCTACCTCGTTCTTCTTGTGTTGCATTTGATTTGGTTGCATTGGTGTCAGCACAGCTTCTCATGTGCACCAACTGTGAAGAGAAAGATGGACACAATAGCCAACTCTGTACTCATCTGCAGTTTAAAGAATATGTCACGGTTTGAGGAAAGTCTGCCTTCAGTGCTCAGATCATCAGAACAATGTGTTACAGGGAGGGTAATGGATGAGCCAGAGAGTTGGAGAAATGATTTGAAGTTCTCTAACTTCCAACTAAAAGTGTGACAGCTCCTGACTTGAAGCCTTGACAAACTTGGATTGGCATGGATCAGTCAGCAGGACAAAGTATTACGAGCACTGAAACTTAATGAAAGACCTGTATGGTGAAAGACATGCAGTTAGTGGGTTTAGGTCCATTGGTGATTGTAAATTGTGGGTGTGAATGGTCGTCTGTGCCTCTCGCTCTGTGGTAGCTGGGAAAGGCTGCAGCCCTCCTGTGACCCTGATGATAAGTGGAAGAGGATGGATGGTTTGTGATAGGATCTAATTAGTTTCCCGAGTATATACAATCTGGAGATGTTGCCAACATAATGAAAAATGTTCAGATTCTGGTTACACTTGATGTCATTTCATATTTAAAAACACTGAAAGTTTCATAAGTGAACATTTATGTCTGGTTCCTTATTAGAAAGCAGATAGCTGCTTGCTCACCGGCTGCTTGTCTCGGGCCATCCTGCGGTCCAGAGCAGTCTGCCGTCGCCTGGCCTCCCAGTGCATAGCTGACATCTCGAGTGAGTCTGGGCTACGGAGACGTAGACACTGTAAACCTCTGTGGTGTGCCTGCACCGAAGGTCACTTTGGGAAGTACATAAAAAGAGAACTGGGGTAAATGTAGAGATGAAGGTGTGAAGTTTGGAGGACATGGGAAGTTCAGTTGCCATGGAAACCCGTTCCCTTATCATCTTCATTTATGCATGATGTTACATGACATCAAAGCCAGGATGCAGATTGCTTTGGAAATAGAGAGATGGTCAGTGTCAGGAGCAGAACATCTGAAGCCTCTAGTCAAAGTCAAGTCAAAGTCAACTTTATTTGTCGATTCTTCCACATGTACAGGACATACGGAGAATAGAAATTGCGTTACTCTTCAATCCCTAGATAAATAGCAAATGAACATTTAAATATATTTAAATATAAAAGTGATTTAAAAAATGCAAGTAAAATAATTAAAAAGTAAAAATTTAAATAAATACAATTTTACATATAACAAGAAAGCTATACAATATACAATATAATGGGTAAGTGACATTGAGTGTAAACCAGGCAGAGTAGTGCAAATAGGCAAATAGTGCAAATGGAGATTTAGTAATGTACGGTAAGAGAAAGTGTAACAACAAAGTCTTATGAGGTAATGGCAGTCCAATGCTCCACAAAGTGACTGGTAACTGGTGCAGGCCAGTGAGTGAGTCAGAGAGTGTGTGTGTTTGTGTGTGTGTGACAGAGTTCAGTGAGACCGTGGAGGAGAGAGGGGAGAGGGGGCAGAATCGGGAGGGAGTTAAGCTTCCTGACAGCCTGATGGATGAAGCTGTCCTTCAGCCTGCTGAATGACATAAACAACATGGCGGCGCGTGCACACGCAGCGGCTTCTCTCTCTCCCGAACAAACTCTACACCTCATGGATGGAGAGAGGAAGAAGACCTGACCAATGTATGCTGCTCATCTGAACCCATCTGTCCACTCACACCTCACCACCCTCTCATGACTTCCTCATGCAGCACCACAGTTCCTCTCTTGGCAGCATCTCATCTGCTTCCTCTGATCCACAAAGACACAGTGAAGCTCCATCTGTCCTCCTCCATCAGCACAATCCAGCATCGTCACGTCTGCAGTGCTTTTCTTCAACAACTCTCTCTGGTACTTTCATGGTGTCTCTTCAGCTTCAGCCCTTAGTTACTACAGCTCTCACCTTTGTTACGGATAACGAGCATCAGTACACTTGTCCACTCCTCAGACATCCTGTCACACACCAAGCACAGGAGTCCACTTCTTGACACCTCCACAGGTATGTCTCCTCTCTTTATCATCCTCACATTCTCTCATTTTCACGATTCAAACTGACTCGAGCAGCATGTGCTGGTGCTGGGGAGGATTGGATTACAAACACTGTGCTTTATCTCACAGCAGCTACATGATACAGCACCCAACCACTGCCACCAGCTACTCTGATTACTGTGCTGGGTCCTGTCTCACCTGCTCTCAGTGTGAGCCCTGTACGCTTAAAATGAACACAACATTTAAATGATACCACACATCTCGAATACTGATTCACACTGTCAGAGTTTGAAGCTATGGAAAATATCATGTTACACACATATGATATAGAGATTCAGACTTTGTGTAATGACAAAGGAACACCCAGATTTTGGATCATGTTTCCACACTCTTAATGAATGAAGACATGATTAATTTGAACTCTTTTCTTCTGGATTCCTGGACTTTTAGCTGTTAAAGATTACGTGTGTGAATGAATATCAGCGCAGACAGTCGCAGTGGTCTTAATGAGCAAATGAGAGTTTTACTCACCTGACTTGTACTCAGGAGACAAAGCAGCTGTACAGGCTGGGCTGAGCACTGCTGAAGTGTCAGTGTCACTCTGACCTCGATAAGGAGAGCCTCCAGGCAACATAACGCTGGGCTGCTTTGTTACAGAGGAACAGATTGGCGGGGGATTGTGGGTAAATCTGCTGCCTCCACCCTCCATGGTTCACTAACAATGGTCCCACCCTGACATGGCTGTGTGCTGTTAAGCTTCTGTGTTCATTTTAAATACACCAACTTTCACTGAAGGTCTTAAAAGATGCTAGTTAGGAGACCTGGATAAGAAGAAGTCCTTGTTAGGTGAGGCTGGGGGTCACAGACCTTTGAACTCTGCTGCATATGTCACAAAACATTAAATGGAGCAGACAGGAAGTGAAGAAAGTCAGTCAGGAGGTTTGTTACAGAAGAGTTTGCCATTAAAGGTAAATGTGGACAGGCTCAGGTGTTGTTTAGGGGAAAACATTTCATTCATGTATTCTCTCAATCTAAGACCGAATGCTTGCAGAGATCTCGCCGTTTGAAATACAGACAACATGTAAAAAATAAACTGCAAGCTGAACTCTGATTCTGCTGTGACCATGGATGTGAGCCACATGAAGTGATCTGAATGCATCGAAAAGTGCTGATGATTAAAATGTGGCATTAAAAGAAAAGAGGAGTGAGTGCTTAAACTAACAAGCATGCTTTGAGGACACTGAAGCACCGGCAGGAAACACTGAGGCACAGAAAGGACCGGTCTGAGCACATCGCCACCGCGCTTGTGTGGGAACACTGAGTGTGTGATTGGAAACGAACATTGGACGAGCATTTCCAATCAGAGAGAGCGCCAGCGGACAGCGTGGTGGCATGGATCCAGAATGAACTCTGAAAGAGGTTTCTGCACCAATTCTTCATATTTTTACTTTCACGTGTTAATCCAGCCATCACACCAGAGAAAGTGAGCTTTCTTTTCCAGTTCTTTCTATACAAGTTGGATGTTTTATATTAAACGGTTAGCTAAAAAAAAGAGAGAGAAAAGTAACATCTGGTGATGCTGAACTGGCCACAGAGACCATGGCTAAGCAAATGAACTCAAGGCTGTCACATCAGGTTTTGCAGTGCTAAGATGTTATTGTGGTGGAAATACCATAATAAGTAACTAAACATGAAAGTGGAACTTGGCAACCAACAGAACCCTACCCCTGGTTATTTTATACCCTGAAAACAAGTGGATATCCATTGTTAGAAGACCAGCTGAGTCATGTGGTTGGCAGGAAGCTCTCCTGGCAGTAGTGAACAGAAACGTCGTCTCCCAGCTGCTCTGAAGGACAGAATCAGAGGAGAGTGATCAACATCAAAGCCTGTGAGCAAAGCAAACTGAGCTTTTGGAGACATTTACAGAGAATACAGCCTGGAGTGGAGGGAGTCTAAGACCCTGCAGTGACCTGAGCCCGACCCTGAGATAAACATTTTTTTATTGCTGTTTCTTAAAGTATTATCTGTTCATTAAAGTCTATAAAAGCTTTCAGAGCAGTTTTAGTTTGCTGTTGTTGGCTCTTGGTTGATGCAAAGTGACCAAACACAGGTCAACTCATCCACCTTAATTTAAACAGAGGCTGTTGAGGAATAAACATATATTCTTAGTGCTTATTTTCTGATTATATTGTTTTATGTATTTTAGTAATAAAGGCTTGTAAAGCAAGGCCACTTTTGACTCATAAACTAAGTGCTCAGCCAGACTGAAAAACAGGAAGTCAGTGTAGAGCTGTACAAGCATATAAATAAAAACAGGAAACCAGACAAAAAGAGGAACTAGTAACATATAAGGAGTGTTTGTATCCAAACTATGTCTGACGTGTAAAGGACCAAAAACACCGATATGAGACACATGTTTAGCTTCTAATGTCAGAGATTCTACAACTGGCTTTGGGCTGTGCAGGGCTCTCTCTCTCTTCCAGAAGATGATTGAATAAAGAATTATAAATGTTTTGACCGCTCTGAGTCGGGTTTTCTCTGTTCTATCATGGGGATCAAAGAATCGGGTTTAATAAGACCAACACGGATTCTGCACAAAGACGTAAACACAAAGCGCGGACCCGCCGACGGATCAGAACCAGTGAGATGTCGCCTTTCTCACCCGGCGGCACGGAACGGTTGTTCACGCCCTTTTTGCGCTGATTCTGAAGCTGCAGGTTTTATCTCTCTCCAAACAACATTGACCGAACCAGCAGCAAAAGAAGATCCAAACTACGCTTCACATAAACATCGTCATGAATTCCCTTTGACCTTTGCTGTTTTGCTTCCACCACGATCCCAGCCAACATGTATATATGGGCCCCACCTGGTTTTTGCTTGGGCTGGATGGGTACCATGTGGGCATGGGCTCAAACTGGGCTTTTTGTATGGGGCCTACTTGCGTTCTTCACATTAAACCCATATGGGCA
This sequence comes from Aulonocara stuartgranti, assembly GCF_965226115.1. Taxonomy (NCBI): domain Eukaryota; kingdom Metazoa; phylum Chordata; class Actinopteri; order Cichliformes; family Cichlidae; genus Aulonocara; species Aulonocara stuartgranti. The sequence continues at coordinate 36,684,846 of NC_138942.1, forward strand.
ATCCCAAGTGGGCACTTTTAGTAGGTCCTAGCTGGGTCAAACATGGGAAACACTTAACTTGGTCCAAAATGGGAAACACATGTAGGACCCACTTGGGTTTTCCACCTGGGATAGACATGGGCAAACACAGTCATTTAAGGATAGGCTGTTGCTGTGTGCCCCAGGTGGGGCAAAGTGAGGTAATCAATGTATTTTTTTTTAGCACTGATGACACAGGTGGGGCCCACCTGGTCAAACTATATGTGTCACACGTGGGAAAATGCAAGTCAGACCCTGAAAACATGTCTATGTGGGCCCCATATGGGTTATGTTAAGTTAATATGGGCATATATTTTACATGGGCTCAAGATTGTTTAGTATATATGGGACCCACTTGGGTTTCTCACATTAAATCCATATGGGTGGGCATCCAATGTAGGTCCTAGTTGGGTCAGTGATGGTAAATGTGTACATTGGTTCAAAATGGTAGCACATGCTTATGTGAGGATTCTTCTTCTGTGAAGAGCCTGAGAAAGTGTTATTTGAATAAAGGAGGATTTATTCCAAACAAGCCCATCACAGATTGCACACAACCCAGGGAGTTCTGAAAGTCAAATTGTAAAAAGAAACTCAAAAGAAAGTATGAACATAACTCTCTTTTATAACCTGCAGACGGCACCCATGGGGTACCATTGTCTAAGAAATCACCCTAACTTTAACATATTTGGCACAACCTCAGTCTATCACTTTTGCTATCCTTACGTACAGTCAGATGTTCTTTACCCTTCATTTTTGACCCTCTCAGTATTTAGCCTTGGCTAGCAAATGTGCTCAAAGTCCACATTGAGACCTGAAGATGTTATGTGTTATCAGACACTACAACCCAGCTGTCAAGTGAGACTATAGGAACTTTGGTGTTTTTGAACATTCAATGTTACTCAAAACACTCTGCACACTATTCCAAATAACTGGTTTGAAACTGGTTACTTTTTAATTTTAGATTTCATTTAAAGTACTTAATTTAAACTTTCAGCGCTCTGCATGGTGAGGCTCAGATAAGATAAAATAAGGACTTCATGATTCTTCTTAGGTAAATTCACTTGTCACAGCGGCAATAATAAGTGATTAAAACGGACACAAGAGTAGAAAAAAGAAAAGCAAAAAATACAAATAAAAAACCTAAGATAAAAGTGAATTACACAGACAAAATCCAGATTTGGCATTTGCAAATTAAGGATTACTGGTTGTTCAAACAATTAAGACTATTTACTTGAGCAAACATGCAGTTGAGGATTTTTAGTAGATCAGATACACTCTCCTGTATTAGAGAAAAGACAGTTAGCTACATGGAAGATGGAAGTTTTGGTTAATCAGATCCAGTAAAGCTCCCGAAGTATATTACCGATCTGTTAAAATGTTACTCTTCAAACTTGTGCCCTCAAATTATATAACCAGAAATAATTTATATTATCTTTGAACTAGTGGAAAGGAGAGGGAATGGGGTCTTTCAAGCAGTCACACTTCAACTGTGAAACTCCCTTGTCCCTATGGTGTATTGACACTATTGAAACTTTTCAAAAGCAGTCTAATGTTAGAAGAGCTTTTAGGTAAACTGTTTCTGTTGTTGTTATTCTTCTTATCATTATTATATATTTTATTAATTATATTTTTATTATGATGTTGATTTGGGTGACAATTATTTGACAAATATTGTATATTCATATATATGCTTAAAAACTCTTTAAAATAATTTTTTTTCTTTTAAACTTGTGTATTGTTTGACTTTTAAAATGTTTGTATCAGGTGTAAAATGACTTTTTAAATAAAGTTGTTTTTAATGTGAGCAGCTCCTATTGGCTCGTTTAAAAAGAGGGAGGAGCAGATTGCACCGCCTTGCGTCTCCCCGGTGTTTGAGAACCTGGAGGACAAAAGGATACCAAAGAATCGAAAACTATGACAAAGGTAAATACTGAAAGTTTGATAAGTTTTCATCAATGAGTATTTTAGTAAATTTCTATAGTTGTCCTAAACGGTATAAAACAATCAATATGCAGGTGGATTCACAATTAACCTAGTTACGCAGCCGAGAGCGAGCGCAGGAGAGAGCACCGCGGTAAAGTGAGCCGTCATTTGTGAGCCGCGGTCAAGCCAGCCGCCTCCTATCCGCCGCATAAATTTCCTTGCGCTTTTACACCAGTCTTTACGGTAGCGCCTTTTCGCTTTATATCCTGATTGAAAGCCTAGACTCGCGCACACGAACAGTCACACGCGCGCACACACAAATTACAATGGAACAGCCCAATACAGCCATGGTGACAGTCTGGTTGCATATTCAAAAATTCATTAAAAATCATTCTTAAAAGTTGATGCCAAGCTTTCAACACAAGCCTCTTCTCGGACACCTACTTAAGATAAGATAAGATAAGATAAGATAAGATAGAACTTTATTAATCCCTCGGGTGGGTTCCTCTGGGAAATTCGATTTCCAAAAAAGCACAGCACCGACAGAAGTTACAGAGTTACAGAATATTATATAAAACAAATTTCCCACGTGTGGGACTAATAAAGGTTATCTTATCTTATCTTATCTTATATATATATATACACACACACACACACACACACACACACACACATATATATATAAATACAGAGACAAATATAAATAAAATATACGAAGGGGATAAATAGAATAAATAGGAATAAAAAATAAAAATACAAGTGAATTGCACATTTCAAGTATTGAGTCTATTGCACTGTTGACTATTTACAAAAAGTATTGCACAAGATATTGTACAGTGAGGTGAAGAGGCACTACAGCTTAGTTGTTCCCCCCTCCTTTGTCCTCCTGTTTCCCCTCCCTCTCCCCTCCAGAGAGGAGTTAAACAGTTTGATGGCGTGTGGGACAAAGGAGTTTTTAAGTCTGTTAGTTCTTGTCTTGGGGAGAAGCAACCTGTCACTGAACAGACTCTTCTGGTTGTTTATGGCCGTGTGCAGAGGATGCCTGGCATTGTCCATAATGTCCATCAGTCTCTTTAATGTCCTTTTCTCTGCCACTGTCCAGCTTCATGCCGACCACAGAGCTAGCCCTCCTGATCAGTTTCTCCAGCCTGGATGAGTCCTACTTTACCTCTGGGCCAGGTTTTACCCAGATTTACTGTAATATTACTCAGAAATCACAGTAAACTCATATTCAGTGCAATACAGTCAATACACTACAATTATGTTTATTTCAAAAATTCATTAAAAGTCATCCTGAGTAGTTGATGTCCAACTTTCAACACATCCCTCCTCTGGGACACCTACTGTACCTGTGTGCCAAGTTTCAGCCAGATTCACTGTAAAATTACTCAGAAATTAAAGGACATTTATATGCAATTCAATACAGTCAATACACTACAATTATGGAAATTTCAGAAATTCATTAAAAATCATCCTGAGTAGTTGAGGTCCAACTTTCAACACATCCCTCCTCCGGGAAACCTGCTGTACGTCTGGGCCAAGTTTCAGCCAGATTTACTGTAGAATTCCTCAGAAATTGCAGGGAACTTATGTTCAGTTCAAGAAAGGCTGAAAGACGACCACCACTGAACAAGACACACAAGCTGAAACGTCAAGACTGGGCCAAGAAATATCTCAGGACTGGTTTTTCTAAGGTTTTATGGACTGATGAAATGAGAGTGAGTCTTGATGGGCCAGATGGATGGGCCCGTGGCTGGATTGGTAAAGGGCAGAGAGCTCCAGTCCGACTCAGACGCCAGCAAGGTGGAGGTGGAGTACTGGTTTGGGCTGGTATCATCAAAGATGAGCTTGTGGGGCCTTTTCGGGTTGAGGATGGAGTCAAGCTCAACTCCCAGTCCTACTGCCAGTTTCTGGAAGACACCTTCTTCAAGCAGTGGTACAGGAAGAAGTCTGCATCCTTCAAGAAAAACATGATTTTCATGCAGGACAATGCTCCATCACACGCGTCCAAGTACTCCACAGCGTGGCTGCAAGAAAGGGTATAAAAGAAGAAAAACTAATGACATGGCCTCCTTGTTCACCTGATCTGAACCCCATTGAGAACCTGTGGTCCATCATCAAATGTGAGATTTACAAGGAGGGAAAACAGTACACCTCTCTGAACAGTGTCTGGGAGGCTGTGGTTGCTGCTGCACGCAATGTTGATGGTGAACAGATCAAAACACTGACAGAATCCATGGATGGCAGGCTTTTGAGTGTCCTTGCAAAGAAAGGTGGCTATATTGGTCGCTGATTTGTTTTTGTTTGGTTTTTGAATGTCAGAAATGTATATTTGTGAATGTGGAGATGTTATATTGGTGTCACTGGTAAAAATAAATAATTGAAATGGGTATATATTTGTTTTTTGTTAAGTTGCTTAATAATTATGCACAGTAATAGTCACCTGCACACACAGATATCCCCCTAAAATAGCTAAAACTAAAAACAAACTAAAAACTACTTCCAAAAACATTCAGCTTTGATATTAATGAGTTCTTTGGGTTCATTGAGAACATGGTTGTTGTTCAATAATAAAATTATTCCTCAAAAATACAACTTGCCTAATAATTCTGCACTCCCTGTAGGTCTGTTGACAGAGCTCTGTACAGGTCTGCTCGAGCTGACTTGAAAAGGGGTCCCACCTGTCCAGCAACAACACATGGCATGGAATAATAGACATCATAAACCACAGAGGCAGAACTGTGAAAACAGAAAACCTGAGTGTGCAGCTAGCAGAGGACATAAACAGCTTCTTCGCCCGCTTTGAAACACCACAACAGCAGCATTCATCTGCCTCAGCCCTGCTCCCATCCTCATCCTCACCTGGTTCCTGCACCGCTCCACTCACTGTAACGGAGCACGATGTCAGATGTGTGTTCCTAGCAGTGAACCCCAGGAAGGCGGCCGGTCCAGACGGAATACGTGGTAAAGTGCTAAGAGCATGTGCCCACCAGCTCACCCTCATCTCCACCAGAAGCTTCAACCTCTCACTGGATGAAGCAGCCATCCCATCCTGTCTAAAATCAGCCACAATCATCCCAGTACCAAAGAAGTCTCCCATCACCAGCCTGAACTATTATTGCCCTGTGGCCCTCACACCGGTAATCATGAAATGCTTTGAGAGACTAGTCCTTCAGCACACCAAGGATTACCTCCCCCCAGAATTCGACCCCCACCAGTTTGCATACCGTGCAAACAGATCCACAGAAGATGCCATCACCCTCCACTCGGTGCTGAGTCACCTAGAACAGCGGCAGAGCTACGCCAGAATGCTCTTTGTGGACTACAGCTCACCCTTCCACCACTCACCCATTGAGAGCCTACTAACTTACTGCATCACAGTATGGTACAGCAGCTGCACTAAGGCGGATAGAGCCACCCTCCCAGCATGTTTGCAATGAGTAGGAGATGCTCTGTATCTCACTGTACAACTGTATAGTGACAAAGGTATTGGGTTCTTTTCTAAAAATTGCTATAAACAGAGGAACCCAAACTGATGAAAAGTGGCGAATATTTTTTTTCAAATGACTATTTTTAGTGGATTTTTGATATAGAAGCAGAATGACAGAATGTTAAAAGAAGTTACTTTTAGTCATTCTGAGCTGGGCATTGCGTTCTCTGGCTGTTCAAAGCCATGGAACTTTAGACTTTCCAAGCAAATAATGATGGCCATACTGATGTTCTTTTCAGTACATTTTACTTTATGTTCATTTTCATTTTTATGATGTTTCTACTTTTACATAATTCCTCCCACATAGCAAAATTGGTATGGCCTGGATCTGTCCTACACAATGTGCTTACACATGGCCTGCGTACCGCAAAGAATGACGGCCCTATGGTGGCCCAGATCTGGTTTACCAGAGGTGGCCCACACATGCGCCAGCACAAGGCCAGTTGCAGACACACTGCTGGCCCTGTGCTGGCCCAGAACAGTTTCAGCTCTGGCCCCAGATGTCAGCCTAATGTGTACCTTAGCCATGTAAGCCATGTAATAACAACATGTGCTGGAACATAATAGTGCAAAAGTAACATGACGAGACTCTGTTCAGACAGTGAATGGACTGATTCTTATACAGCACTTTTTTACTCACCCATATTACTCAAAGTGCTCTATACAACATGTCACATTCACCCAATCAGGCCAAATGTGGCATGCCATCACATAAACAGTGCCATCTTACCATGCCAGAAGTCAGCCAGCAGTGCCGGCTTGACACCAGATCCAGGCAAGACCCGTCTGCTATGTGGGATGACTTGTTCTTTTGGCGTTTTAGTTGTGGATTATGTTTGGGCTGTGTCTCTTGCCCTTTCAGTATTGTTTTCTTGTGCTTCTAAGTGTCCCTTTGTTTCTTTTTAGGTTATGTAGTATGGGTTAGAGATATTTTGTATGTTGTTTTTGTTTAATAAATCCGCCTTTTGGATTATTCCCTGATGTGCCTGAGTTCTGTTATTTAGTGTCACTTTGAAAGGACACACATCCAGCATTGACATATAATTGTTCTTTCAATTTTTGATAAAGATTACATTGAATTGAGATGTAACTTGGCCCAGAGGTACGGTAGGACGCCCAGAGTAAGAAAGTGTTGAAAGTTGGACCTCAACTACTCAGGATGATTTTTAATGAATTTTTGAAATTTCCATAATTGTAGTGTATTGGCTGTATTGAATTGCATATAAATGTCCTTTAATTTCTGAGGAATTTTACAGTAAATCTGGCTGAAACCTGGCACACAGGTACAGTAGGTGTCCCAGAGGAGGAATGTGTTGAAAGTTGTACATCAACTACTCAGGATGATTTTTAATGAATTTTTGAAAATTGACATAATTCTATTGTATTGACTGTATTGAATTGCATATAAATGTCCTTTAATTTCTGAGTAATTTTACAGTAAATCTGGCTGAAACCTGGCACACAGGTACAGTAGGTGTCCCAGAGGAGGAATGTGTTGAAAGTTGTACCTCAACTACTCAGGATGACTTTTAATGAATTTCTGACATTTCCATAATTGTATTGACTGTATCGGGCTGTTTCATTGTAATTTGTGTGCACGCATGTGCGTGCGACTGTTCGCGCGCGCGCACGTGTGCGCGGGTATAGGCTTTCAATCGGCACATAAAGCGAAAAGGCGCTACCGTAAAGACTGGTGTAAAAGCGCAAGGAAATTTATGCGGCGGATAGGAGGCGGCTGGCTTGACCGCGGCTCACAAATGACGGCTCACTTTACCGCGGTGAGAGAGCGAGGCTACACTTAGATCAAGTGTAAAACAGCCGGTTTCAGTTTAAGCGTTGTTTTCGATAAATTTCTCAAAATATGTTTTGTCTCACTCCCATTTCTTCTTGTTGCATGTTGAAGCTCTACTTGGAACCTCGTTAAGATCCAACTATGCAAAACATGATTTATTTATTTATTTTACATTTTTCAAGTGGTCAAGTGGACTGTACTAGTGTTAAAAAACACACTCCAGTAAAAGCTAAAGCAGTGGTTCAACTTATTTACTCGAGTAAAAGTCAAAAAGCACAGGCTCTGAAATGTGCTCAAAGTAAGAAAGTCAAACCTAGCTCTTTGGAGGATGTTTCTGCCAGCTGCTTTTGTTCAAAGCTAGCTGAACCTTGTGCTATTTAATGTAATAATAAAATATTAGAAAATGGGAATACAAACTTTGGTCTAATGGATTTTCTTATGCCTGCATAGTTGGTATGAAGGTGGAATTCAGTCGATGAATCTCAGCATCATCAGGTAAATTTATATGAATGTCTGCTTCACTTGATATAATCAATCAAGATCAAGATCTGATGGCACCTGCAGTCATTCTGGTGTTGTGGGAAAAAAGTGGGGCCACTTTTATCCCTGACTATGGCACATGGTATCTCTCTTATGCCACATCTCCTGGTGATTATTACACACACTCAAAAAAATAATTCATTGGATGAACTTAATTTCATCTTGCCACCTATATTCCATCTAAACAAATCATGTTATATCAATCCATCTTGATTGTGTTGTTTCAACACTAAATATGTTTGTAAGTGTAACATAATTTAAACATTAACATTCAGTTAATTTGATTTTTATTCAGTTAACATGTTTGTACCAAGTTAGTCTAATTAATTTAAATTCATGTTATATTGTTTAAACACTTTGGCACATCAAAAGTCAGTCTTGTTACATGAACTAGTAAAATATTTGTTTGTTACACCAATGTTAATCTTGTTGAATGAACAAATGTAATTTATGTCTGTAGTACTTACACCAATCATGTTTCAGTTAGTGTTTGTATTGCTTATGTAAACATTACTTTTAATTAAATTAATGAAACATACATAAATGATAACTTGCAAAACCATCTTTTATTTTGCTTGAACATTCTTAAAACAGTTGGCAGGATCCCAGTTCAGCCTAGCTTTCTCCCCTTTAACCATCTCATACTAAGACCACAGAACTTCCAGATCAAGACATGCTGACTGAAAGAAAAAATACAATAAAATAACCCTAACCCTAATAATAAAAATGAAATAAGTCTGTTGAATAGTTTGCAGACAAAAAATATTATCCCCAAAGCAACTTTCGTAAAATGTAGTAAAATATGCATTGCAAACAACAATATGAATTTTAACACAATTTAAAGCTCAGACATAACATTCAACATTACTATAATATTACAACATTACTATGTTGCTTGCATACATTAGTCCTCCATTTAATCAGGCTGTATCCATTAATAGTGACTTTATGCTATTTAACGTGTGGAGAAAACATTCAATTTTGAGTATAACTGCTCCACTCAAACAATTTGTGAAAACCAGTGTGCATTTGCCTTTGTAACAATTGCCATCTGGCAAAAATCAGTGTTTACACTTAAACTGTATAAGACTTTAAGTTATGAACAAACAATCTTTGTATAATAGCCGCAGAGCAAACCACATAGTTTATATGAACATTTTATAACTTACAATTTTAAACTTTAAAACAGTAAACACATATTTGCATTGCAAAAACCTTGAAAAAAAAATATCTGGCTTGCCTGAGTCTGTTTCAAGCTCATTCACCCCATTAGCTTGTTTTTTTAGAAACTGTGCCTTGGATGACAACCTCTGTCCATCCAGCTTCATGATAATCTTTTGCAAGACTTCAAAAGTGCATTTGAGCTCCGGTGGGTAGCTTAGGTTCAGACAGTATATCAGTCCAAATAACAGAGCACAAGCAATTGCAATGCTCCTCAAACCAGTGAGAACCTCCACGCCTTCAATCAGGACACCGATGTTCTCTGGGTCATCTCCAGGCTCCGCACCCTCCTGATGTATGACATACACTCCCATCACAGTTTGTTCCATGGCTTCAGTGTTGGCCTCAGTGTTCTGTGACGTAAAATACAATAATACATTTGTTTGAGTCTAGATATGAAAAAAATAAAGGAATTGAGCAATCAGCGTGAATATGCTGATATATTTACTAAATTCTATGTCTCTGGTTTCACACCTCAGAAATTTGACATGAAACAAAACAAGGACCAATTGCAATATCTTTTATTCACACGTGGTGTCACATTTTACCATTTCATATATTGAAATTACCCATAACTCCTGGAGCAAATTACATAACACAGAACAACTTGTGAATGTAACTGACCGTATATTCCTTCACAAGTTTCTCATGGTCTTCATTCAGGTAGACACACAAGGACTTCAGGATGCATGCTCGTCTTGCATGTATTGTGTCATCCTAAGAAAAAAGGGAATCCATAATGACAATATTTAGCTTTTAGGCAGCAGTTTGAAAAAGGAATACTTAGTTTGGAAGAGTCCAAAAGGCCACATGGTAAATAGACTGGTTCTTATATAGCGTTTGTACTGAAATGACTTCCTTTGGTCTATCGATAAAAAATACTCAACAGGCTCTACAACCCTAAAATTTTGTATGTAGTATAGTTTTCTTTTATAAGGAGTGGCAAGAGGGCCACACTTTCCCAATATTTTAGCCACAGGGTTAGAAACACATACAGAATTTGCAAGCTCTTCAATAACAGCCTGACTAATATGGAGGTTAAGGCTCTTAAAAATTTCTCTAATTGTACGCTTTGTCAGAGGTACACTAGCTGAACTCAACAGAAAAACTAACTCCTCTAAGAACTCATCTAATCCTTTTGCTGGAACATGAAATATGTGTTCCAATTTCAACAATATTACTGCTAATTTCCGTTCAATTAGTTCGGGCTGATTTTCAACATCACTATTATCACATTCTGTCACTGACTCACTTTCAAATTCACCATAGGATACATCTTCAGAACAGCTAGCCCTTACGTTATCAGAGGACTCTATCACTTGAACTGGGTCCACACGTGTAACTACCCTGTCTTTAAAATCTTTAAGTGTGTGTGGATGATGCTTCCTCTTGTGTGTATAAAATGTATTGTAAATATTTGTCTTGAAAGGGCAACCAAGAAACACACAACTACCTGTCTCGTTACTTCGCAGATGTGTTCCAATATGGACAAAAAAATCTCTCTCAGAGAAGACGTCACTGCAGTCACATAACTCACATTTAAAAGTTACTGAACTTGAAGCTGTCTGTGTAAACTGAGATGAATGAGCTTTATAGACATGAGTGTTCAGTCCACTCCAAGTCTTAAATGTGCACGGACAATTAACATATATGCACAGATAATGTTGACCTATTCCGTAATGATGATGTAGTTTATAATGTTGAAGTAATTTGTACCTGCTGCTCTCTCTGGTAACACAATGCTTGCACTGCCACATACACGTCACTGATAAAAAATGAAATATGCATTAGAAAACGTCAAGGAGATTAAACTTCTGCATCATCCAAAAAAAATAAATAACATAATAATAATAATAATAATAAGGCAAACATGAACTTACCATGTATTGTTGAGGAGGTGCATAAGAATCTCAGAGCATGGGAATGTGGCTTTATTTTGTGATGTATTTCTGGGGAGAGAAATTAATTAAAACAAAGTTATTACTCTGACAAATTTGTGTTAATATCTACATACTGTGAAATGTGAAGACTGTTACGGTGCGTACACACCGAACGCGATAGACGCGACCAGAGCTTCAGGTTTACATGTAAAGTCAATGGAGGAGCACGATGAAGCGCGACTGGAGGTCCAGCTAAACTTCGGAAGCAGATTTGCATTGAGAAAACGCTTTTCTGCCTACTTCACACGACTGACGCCTTTGAAGCGCGAAGTAAAATACGCACTGCAGTTTGTGTGGTGCATTTTGTGCATTCGCGCTTATCACGTCTACCGCTCCAGCTGGTAAAATCTGCGGGACAGCAGCTCCTCAAACTCGGCAAGGGACAGAAGGTGGTACAGCTGAAAGCGGCCGTCATCCAGACGGAGCTTCTGGAGCAAGTGGTGAAACTCACCAAACTGCTCACGCTTGTGGAAGACCTGATGGACCCAGGTACGGTGAGGACGTCCTTTAGGCACTGCTCTGCTCTCCACAGCAAATAGAGAAGGGAGACTCTTTCTTCAAACGCTAGATTGACAGCTGCCATTTTAATAACATACCGTCTGGCACTACTTCCTCCCAGATCTCTTCTTCATATGCGTGAAAATTGCATATAAAGCTCGACCAGTTCATGCTGGACGCGCTTCGAGGTGCAAATGTGCACGCGATCAGCTAGGGGCGTCTATCGCGTTCGGTGTGAACGCACCGTTAGTCAGCCTTAATGCAGAGCACCAGAGAAACTATAACCCGAACAATTATCCACCTAAATCATTCTGAATTCGAAAACTAAGTGAATATATTACAAAAAAAGAAAATGCACATGCAATTATTGTGACAGATTTTATCTTACTCCTTGTTATTAACTCCCCTAAACGCTGGTTTAGTTGAATTAAACCTTTCATCAATCCAGTTAATGCGGTTGCCCGCGACTAAACTCCACTGACAAAAACAGGAATTTTAGATAGAGCATCATAAAACACTCATAAAATCACCCAAACCATGTCGGTCAGTCTTACCACTACTACCAACAATCACCAACTCCGGTTAAGCAGAAAGTAACCTGTCATTCACGGAGCTATATGCGAAGACGTAACGGCTCTACGCGGCTTTCCCGCTCTTCAAAGTTAGCTAACTCCAGAGAAGAAAAACAGTCCTACCAACGCAGATAACCATAAAACAAACCTCATTCAAAGTCGACAGAAACAAAAAAAAAAACGAACTTACCAAAATATCCTCATCAGTTTTTGCTCTGTTGCAACAATTAGCGACTCCGGTTAAGTTTTTAAAAAAACATTAAATTCACCGACTTACATTTGAAAAATGCTTGGGTCTACAACCTCCCTGCTATATATAAAACTCCTCTAAATCTCCACACTACACAGGTAAAAATTTTTAACTACCGTATTTTCACGACCATAAGGCGCACTGTACTAAAAGGCGCAGTCTCAGTTATGTGTGCCATTACTGTATTTAACACACACATAAGGCGCACTGGATCATAGGGCGCATACAAGTACCGTATGTGTATTTAAAAATAAAGCGGGAGCAAACCTGAGTTCAGTACCTTACTCACATTTCTATTGCTGGTAATCGTCATCATCAACAACACACAAGCATACAAGTGTGCGTATTTAAAAATAAAGCGGGAGCAAACCTGAGTTCGGTACCTTACTCACATTTTTATTACCAATAATCGTCATCATCAACAACACACAAGCATACAAGTGTGCATATTTAAAAATAAAGCAGGAGCAAAACAAAGTTTGGTACTCACATTTTTATCATCAATCAAACCCATGGAAGTCCTCATCCTCTGTGTCTGAATTGAACAGCTGCGCTAAATCTCCATCAAACATGCCAGGTTCACTTTCTTCACCGTCAGAGTCACTTTCCGTGCCGTGCGGCTCCTCGGAAACGATGCCGGCTTTTGCGAAAGCTCGAACAACAGTGCCAGCAGACATGTTAGCCCAAGCATCTACAATCCATTGGCAAATTGTGGCGTAACTCGCCCGGCGCTGCCTTCCACTCTTAGTGAAACTGCGTGGAAAAAACCACCTGGTCTCCTTACATACACCTCCCTCAGCCACTCTTTCATCATTTCCTCATCCATCCAGCCCTTTTCATTTGCCTTAATGATGATTCCTGCTGGAAACTTCTCTTTAGGCAAAGTCTTTCGCTTAAAAATCACCATAGGCGGCAGTTTCTGTCCATTAGCATGGCAGCCAAGCACAACAGTAAAAGAAGACTTTTCATACCCCGTTGTGCGTATCGCTACCGTGCTGGTCCCCTTCTTCTCCACAGTGTGACTCACCGGGATGTCAAAAGTGAGCGGGACCTCGTCCATGTTTGTGATGTGGCTGGGCTGGATGTTTTTGTCGCCGATGTGTTTGCTGCAGTAGGAGCGGAAGATGGCCAGCTTTTCCTTATAATCCGCTGGAAGTTGCTGCGCTACTGTAGTCCTGGTCCGGATGGAAAAATGGCACCGTGTCATAAAAAGTGAAAGTGAAACTGCTTTTAGCCGAATGGTGACCGTCGAAACGCTTCTCCAGCTCGCTCTTTGCTCGATGATCCACCGCTCAAGTCTTTCCTCCAACTCGGGCCACCTCGCCTTATGTCCGCGGAAACTCAGCTGCGTTTTCTTGACCTGCCGGAGCTCGTTTTCTAGCTTCCTCCATTTGCGAACCATCGATTCGTTAATCTTAAATTCTCTCGCCGCTGCTCGATTTCCATGTTCCTCCGCGTAGCTGATGGCCTTCAGTTTAAACTGTGCTTCGTAAGCGTGTCTCTTTGCCATTTTCAGGGTTGTTAAAACAACGATGTCTTGCATAATGCACATACCTGTTCTTTTATACAGGTATGTGCGATTGTCCTGGTATATACGATCAACGCCCACACTTCACCCTTTAACGTTCTCATGGTGTTCTCTACTACGTCCTCCTTACAACACACAGGGCGCACTGCACTATAGGGCGCGCCGCACTATTTGAAGAAAATCTAAGACTTTTAAGTGCGCCTTATGGTCGTGAAAATACGGTAATAGTATTTATCTCTCACTCCACTAACCTAAATAAATATATCAAGAAATATTACTTACCTCACTATCAGGTATGCCAAAGAAGTAACTCCACGTGCGCTCGTTAACTTCTCAACGGACCTTTCCGCATCCGGTGGGCGTGGAGCATGCGCAATACATGACGCTATCAGAGCCGTTGGTTTGATGGACCTCATTCTCATTGGATTGCCATGAACGAATTTAACTCATCAAAGTTTTCTTTGATTTATATTCAACAAAAAAGAATGAATCATTTAATGAGCATAAAAATGATTTCTTCATGTGATGTAAACATATTACTACTTTGTTAATCAAACACATGCCCTAGTTGATTTTTTTGAGTGTGAGGAAGTCAGAGAATATCACTGAGGTGTGGATCAGGTCTGAGTGAGCTGTGGAGGGACAGCTTTAAACAGTCCACAGGTCTCACGTCCTGCTCAGTCTGGTAGCAGATACCTCGTATTGTTCCAGATGTGCTGACATCAGCAGCAGCACAGCTGTGTGATACCATGAATCTCAGTTATTGATCCAACACACAGTAAATACAAAGATCAGGATTTCTGAGAGTAATCATTATGAGTCTGAACACATGATCACTGAATGTTAGTCTCCACAATAATAAGCTAACACAAGCAAACACAGCTTTCAGCTCTTATTTTGAAACTGGCTTATTTAGAGAGCTGTGATGTGAGCGTGCCTGGCTCTGAGGCACTTGGGTCAGCCTCTGTTGTTTAGAAGTGTTACAGACTGTGAATGACACAGACCTGTCAGTTTCCATGTTTGTCTGTAACACAGCTCAGGGCTCCATGCTGAACGCATCCATCCAGTGTTATTGATCCAGGACTGATACCAGCATTGGGATCAATACTACAACACACAATCACATGTGTCCACGTGATGTGTTTGACCAGCTTTATTCATTAATGATCAATCAGCTTATTTACTGCATCTGAGTCCAGCTTCATTTAAATGATCCAACCATGAAAATGACATCAGTCCTACAGAAGCACTTCATGCTAACAGGAAGTCATTGATTAAGGTGGAATAACACAGAGACACAACCACTCACAGCTAACCTGACCCCACTAACTGCATGTGTTTGGACTGTGGGAGGAAGCCGGAGTACCGGAGAGGACGCACACAAACACGGGAGAACATGAAGCACTGAAACAAAGATGGTGGATTTGACCTCAGGACCAGGCGGGGTTACGGGGGTCATGACCCCCCAATAATAGATCCAGCTACACTGAAACTGTCAATTTCATTTACTTTTCCTGTTTTAAAGCTATCAGGCTGCTTTGTGGCTCACTCAATACTAAACTAAGATACTTTCAGTGTGAATCATTTGCAGGAACACAGGCAGGATTTAAAGTGCAGAACTTTACAGTCTCTGTCTCAAAGTTGGTCTGAACATGCTAACAGCTCTTTGTTTTTTTCAGTTTTCACTGGTTTGATGTAATGAAAGAAATTTTAAAGAAGCAGACGATTGTTGTTATTTTAGTTCTATAGTTTCATAAATCGTGGTGTGGATCTAAGTCAACATTCAGAATAAATAAGATAATACAGCACTTTGATGGTTGCCTTTGTATTTTCCCAGCAGTGCTCAGGTTGGTTCTCGGCTACATTTACATACAGATGTTAATGTGTTCAGCAGCTGGACTCATCTGAGGAAGGAACATTGGAAAGGTGCTCAGTGCACAACTGCATCACTAATTTTATGTAAGACCCTGTGTTTTATTGTATTTATATATTTGTAACATTTGACTCAAACACTTTTGGGAAGGATGAAAATGTTTTCAGGAGGAAGTTTTTCCTTCTGTCCGACTGCAGTACACACAACACTGCGTCTCCCTCCCTTATCACAGTTCCTCAGGCTGCTGATGAGCGCCCCCTGGTGTCAGTGTTGATGACGTCATGCACAGTGAAACATAAACGGTGTCTGTTAATAAAAAATCATGTGTCCATTTTCATGTTTGCATCATGTTTCTGTAAAATCATCAGCTGTTTCTGAACCTTCTTCATTGTTTGACTCATTCCAACAGCTGTGAGCTGTGATGGAGTCAGAGCAGCTTCATCACTGATGTTCAGGTGAAGCTGAACTTAATAAACTGTAGAAATGATCAGGATTCAGGCTGGATGTGTAAAACACTTCTGTGTGAGGTCGCAGTGCTTCATATGTGTGTGTGGGCTGAAGCACACACGTGTGAGTCCTCAGAGGTTTCACACACATCACTGCACACACTTATAATCCTAGTTTAAGCTTGTGGATCATATCGGACACATCAGCAGCTCTTTGGAGACAAAGATTTGAGATTTAAGATGAGTCATAGTCTTTCTATCCATGGTAGCTTCCACTGCTGAGGCTCGGGAAACATGAAGAGGATAATTAAGAGCAAGCATCAGCTCTGTCTCATCTAACTACACAGTATTATGATCATGCACTTATGTCTCAAACTAAGACAAAATGAGTTCTGTGAGTCTTTAGATTATCAGTAAATTCTGGTGACAGTTTGACGCTCAGTGGAGCCATTTTTGGTTTGTGATGAGTGTTTTGTGAGCTTCTGTTTTGTGAGTCGCTCTTTGTAATTTAGAAGATGGTGCAGAAATGTGCGCGCCCTTATCTGAGAGGACACGGAGAGAGTGTCGCAGACTCGAGGTGAGGAGATAAACCTCGGAGCTGGACGGCCTGCACGTTACCCATGTGCATCTTTTCAGTGACATCAAGTGAACCCATAATAAGCATTTCTATGTCTTAGACATCATGTCCATTTCTAATGAGAGATTATTTTTAAATGAGGGAAACCTGGTCTAACAACACGCTTACAACAGAGCTAAAGGTTCACCACAGTGAGACGGTGGGACTCTGATAAGAACTGAAACACTGTGTATGAACAGCTGAGACAAAACTATATATAAACACTCATTTATTCCAGTTTAGTTTGCAATGATTTTAAAGTAATGTGGAACGATTCATGTTCATGAGCTGTTACAAACACAACTATTGATTTGTCTATATATGGTCGGACTACAAGGCTCGTGTTGAGGCTCTTGGAATAATGTGTGAATTACAGCAAGAAATGATGGTTTCCCATTTTACCAAAGTGGAATAAAATCACCACAGCAAAGAAATCATGTTATTGTCTGCAGCTAAAATATATGGTGAACATGGTTTTATAATAATGTGCAAACACAACCTCACTCTGCTCTATACGAGGAGCCAACCACAGCTGTCCGGGTCTTCATCCACCACCTCCACCATCTTTGCTCATCATCATTCACTTAATTGCTGATTGGTTTAAATCAAACTCCATTACAGGTTCAACTCCATCATATAACAGCATGTTGACTTTGGATCTGGTGTGCAGTGCCACCTTAAAAGATGAGGAAACTAAGAGATTACAAAAAAAGAAGTGGAGGAGTTAAAGAGCTGCAGCAGATTAACAGTTTCTGACAGTCATGTGTTAGAAATAGGACGATTAGATGAGCTGAGGGATCCATCTACTGCTCAGTGAAGCCTCATCAGAAACAGTCTCAGTGGAAGGATGGCTCTATTGTTAAGGAAGGACACAGGCAGAAAGACTGGCGTCTGTCACACAGGAACTGGACTGAAAATCAGCTGCACATATTCATCAGTACGTGCAAACATATTATAGGTGTGGAATTCAGGACAGTACCATCAGAAGTTGATCCACTGTGCAAATGTCTGATTGGCAGTGGCTTCATTTTTCACTATGAACAAACTGCTAATGCAGCATCACAGGACGTCAGCCATGGATTGGCCTCCCCAGACCTCAACATTACTGAAACATCTTAACAGAGGATGGAAACAAAGGGAACCAACATCCAAGAAAAGACCAAGACTCCAGGCTGTGCTGAATTATAAAGGTGGACTGACCTCCAGGGTCCTTAGTATCATATAAGCTCAGTTTGTGTCTTATATACTTTCCATTTATATAACAAAATATATAGAAAGGAGGGTGGTTTAAGATGTGTGTAGAGTTTTATTCATTATCTTTAGACAAACAAAGAAAGCACCATCCATTCGTCTCCAGTCTGTATGAAAAACAGGGGAAAGGTCAAATTAAACCTTTGAAATTCCTTTCACAATAAATCCATAAATAAACAAAATAAAACATAGAAAAGTGTTTAAACCCACTTTTCCATAAAGCTGTCAATAGGAAATGTTCCAGTAAACATGTCTGTGTTTCTGCTGTTTTCCTTTCATGCGTCCACAGCTGACAGGTAACCCTATTGGAGTCGCCATAGTGACGGGTGGCGTCTCAGCTTCAGCGTGTTGATGGGCACAGCCATGGTTACCACAGCTGGAGTTGGTGTACGGCGAGCTGTGAGAGGACAGAGATGGAGAACGCACATTTAACTCTTTAACAGGAGATACGTTACGACTAACAGACGACTGCTGTCTACATGATGTCTTTGCAGCCCTTATGCTACATGTTACACAACTTTTCTTCATGCCAACAAGACTGAGGTGCCACATAGTCGACACATACAGCTGATTATGATGCATGTTTTACTATTGCTATGTTCACATCATCTGCTTGGCTTTATTACTGAAAGCCTGGAGATCCTCTGACGTGTGCATGGCTGATGTGAAGTATGATTAGTCCTACATGACATCAACAGCAGAGGCAATGAAAGCTTTGTTGTTAACAGGTTGTAGGTAAAGTCAAATGTCTACTTCTACACTTGTGTTGGGTAAAGTTCTTCTCACTGCAGCAGATTTATATCTGTGCTTTCACAGGGCGTGATGTGGAGCTCAGCGCTGAGGTGCAGGTCTCCTTGGAGACGGCATCCTGGCTGAAATATTATCAAATATTATCATGCTTCCTTATTTATTTATTTATGCCTGGAGGACTAAAGGACTCCGTGAGAGACTCTCACCCTAGCAGCACCTGTCCCTCTCCTCCTCTTCAGTTCGCCTCAACATACGCTCGTCATATTTTGTGATATGATTTACTCTGAGGTGTTTGACAAGGTTAGTGATGTTGCCACAACCATACATGCCAACCCTCCCGATTTTTCCGGGAGAATCCCACCTTTCTCCAGATTTTCCACCCGGACAACAAAGTTGAAAAACCATATCACAGAATTCATAGCGCGGCCCAGCCAATTCCAGTTTCCAACAATGACGGCAGCGACTTAGCTTTAATATCACTCTTATTTCTCTTTCTGGGTCGCAAAAAAACTTTTAACATATTTTCAGGTGAGAATGTAGCTGTGTAAACTTCAAATATCTGAGCCGACCGACACATCGTCTTCAAACCCCGCGGTCTTTCACCACTCGGGTTAAACATGATGTACAAGTCACTTTGATAACTTAAAAACGTTCTTGTTTGGCTTTTTCAGTGTTTTATTTGTTCGTGAGTAAATCGGTTTGGCTGAGATTAAAGTTATTAGATTAGATTAAATTAAATTAAACTTTATTATTCCCTCGGGAGGGTTCCTCCGGGGTTTTCACACAGCTGAATAAACGTCAAACAGAAAACTGATTAAACAGAAGAGTTTACGTCAGTGTCCGGTTATATTTTAGACAGCAAGGAGCAGACGGCAGAGTTTCACTCCACCGAGGGAGCTCGTGACGTACTACCAGGTGTTGTGCCAAAAAGTGATTGTCTGCCAGAAACTGATTGCCGTAGCGGGAGCGCGCGCAGCTGCTTAAAGCTGTAGCGCCCGGATTACTTGCGTTGCCAGCTACTTCCGTGCAACTGATATAACGGGCGGGGGGGCAAACCAACACATTTATGCCTTTGTTATTAGGCAAAGGTATGCATTTATGAAACTTCAACGTTTCTTGTAACTGAATTATGACGCTTTTCAGAACGTTGCTTTCGGTGTGTAGCGCAGTCACGAATGACTACACGCATCACGATGGAATAATTAATGCCTACAGGTTTAGTATGTCTACTCTCGTTGTTCATATTTGTTATAAGACTGTCGAATAGTAGTTAAAACAATAAAGACCATTTGTGCCAGTATCACCATGACTCTTTCTTGTTTGTTCAGAATAACGACTGAGAACATGGCATTTTAGCGCTACCAAAAAGTGATTGTGGCCTATAACTCGTCACTGAAACAATATTTCTGCTTCAAACTTGGCGGATGTCATTCAGAAGGGTCATATGCCAAATATTACATCTCAAACAGTCCCTTAGAACTGCTGGATAACCTGTAAAGGAACATTAACATTGATAATATGCCATTTTCAGCCTGCCAAAAAGTGATTGTGGCCTATATCCTGTCACTGAAGCAATGTTTCTGCTTCAAACTTGGTGGATGTCATTCAGAAGGGTCCTATGTGACATATTATATCTCAAACACTCTCCAAGAACTGCTGAAAAACTTTTAAAATAACATTAATACCGATAATATCTCATTTTCAACCTGCCAAAAAGTGATTGTGGCCTATATCTAGTTAATGAAATACTATTTCTGCTTCAAACTTGCTGCATGTCATTCTGAAGGGTCCTATGTGACATATTATATCTCAAACAGTCCCTTAGAACTGCTGGATAACCTGTAAAGGAACATTAACATTGATAATATGCCATTTTCAGCCTGCCAAAAAGTGATTGCCGCCTATATCTTGTCACTGAAACAATATTTCTGCATCAAACTTGTTGGGTATCATCCAAAAGGGTTACATGTGACACATTATATCTCAAACAGTCTCTAAGGACTGTTGAATAACTATTAAAGGACCATTAATACCCATAACATGCCATTTTCGACCTGCCAAAAAGTGATTGTGGACCATAACTTGTCACTGAAACAATATTTCTGCTTCAGACTTGCTGGAAGTCATTCAGATGGGTCATATGTCAAATATTATATCTCCACCAGTCCCTTAGAACTGCTGAATAACTTTTAAAGGGACAATAATACCTATAATATGCCATTTTCAGCCTGCCAAAAAGTGATTGTGGACCATAACTTGTCACTGAAACAATATTTCTACTTCAAACTTGACTGATGTCATTCAGAAGGATCATATGTGACACATTCTGCTGAAAATTATGTATTCCTCAAGAGACGTAACTAGGATGCCCTACTTTTGTTCGCTGTTGTGCGCAGCTGTTAATTAAACTCAAATTTGGCAAACAGTGGAAAGCTAAAAAATTACGTAAAACATTCGACAAACTCACCTTGAACCTCAAAGTTCTTTGCCTTTCGACGAAAATTGCACTTTTGTGTGGTGGAAAACCCACTAGGCAAGGTTCCATTGGTTTTAAACGACAGGATATCGGAATAAAGAGTGAGGTCCATGACTCTGTAACGCTTTTCTTACACTCGGCTAATTGAAGCACTTTAGGCCTACCAATTGAGCTCTAAGCAAAACAACAGGATGTTGAGTAAATTTAAATCGGAAAAACATTTTTTAAAGGGAAAAGAAAAAGTAATATTCTAAAACATCAGAAATATTTTATTAAAGAATGAATGAAAACTTTCCAAAACGTGAAATTATACTTATATTTAGATAAGACAATGTATACAATCTAAAAGTTTTTTATTTTTATTTTTAAAAAGAAATGTCATGTCATTATGTGCGTAATAAATATTGTTTCAGTGACAAGATATAGGCGGCAATCACTTTTTGGCAGGTTGAAAATTGCATATTATCAATGTTAATGTTCCTTTACGGGTTATCCAGCAGTTCTAAGGGACTGTTTGGGATATGATGTGCCACATATCATCCTTTTGGATGATACCCAACAAGTTTGAAGCAGAAACATTGCTTCAGTGACAGGATATAGGCCACAATCACTTTTTGGCAGGCTGAAAATGGCATATTATCAATGTTAATGTTCCTTTACAGGTTATCCAGCAGTTCTAAGGGACTGTTTGAGATATAATATGTCACATAGGACCCTTCAGAATGACATGCAGCAAGTTTGAAGCAGAAATAGTATTTCATTAACTAGATATAGGCCACAATCACTTTTTGGCAGGTTGAAAATGAGATATTATCGGTATTAATGTTATTTTAAAAGTTTTTCAGCAGTTCTTGGAGAGTGTTTGAGATATAATATGTCACATAGGACCCTTCTGAATGACATCCACCAAGTTTGAAGCAGAAACATTGCTTCAGTGACAGGATATAGGCCACAATCACTTTTTGGCAGGCTGAAAATGGCATATTATCAATGTTAATGTTCCTTTACAGGTTATCCAGCAGTTCTAAGGGACTGTTTGAGATGTAATATTTGGCATATGACCCTTCTGAATGACATCCGCCAAGTTTGAAGCAGAAATATTGTTTCAGTGACGAGTTATAGGCCACAATCACTTTTTGGTAGCGCTAAAATGCCATGTTCTCAGTCGTTATTCTGAACAAACAAGAAAGAGTCATGGTGATACTGGCACAAATGGTCTTTATTGTTTTAACTACTATTCGACAGTCTTATAACAAATATGAACAACGAGAGTAGACATACTAAACCTGTAGGCATTAATTATTCCATCGTGATGCGTGTAGTCATTCGTGACTGCGCTACACACCGAAAGCAACGTTCTGAAAAGCGTCATAATTCAGTTACAAGAAACGTTGAAGTTTCATAAATGCATACCTTTGCCTAATAACAAAGGCATAAATGTGTTGGTTTGCCCCCCCGCCCGTTATATCAGTTGCACGGAAGTAGCTGGCAACGCAAGTAATCCGGGCGCTACAGCTTTAAGCAGCTGCGCGCGCTCCCGCTACGGCAATCAGTTTCTGGCAGACAATCACTTTTTGGCACAACACCGGCTTTCTTTAGACCGCGAAGGCCGGTCCTCAGGTGGAAGCAGCCTCTGAATTTGGACACCCCCGCTGTTTCCGGGCCGGCCAATAATAACGGTGACATTTAACGTATTTTATCCGATAAATAAACCCTGTAAAATATATTTATCCGCCCAAACAGCCCTTTTGAATGTCTCCCTAATTCTGAGGTCTCAAGGTTGGCAAGTATGGCCACAACACCTCACTTTTTTTGCCACATTTATTGAAAACCACGGCTCAGCTGTTTGTGGAGGTAAAATACATCCGCACAATTACGCTCAGCCATTGTTGTGAGTGCGCACGCCAAGGGGCTGCGAGACGTTTATACAGCCGTATTTCGCACATGACTATGAAAGGCGGAAGAGGAAGTAGTTCCTTTGAATGTAGGCAATCCGAATGTTATAGTTTCTTTCCACTGTGTTCCTGTTAATGATAAACTACAAATTTACTCTAAATTACTAAAATATCGATATTTTAATGTGAGAATCGATTCTAGAACATAAATGATTGGTATCGGAGGAATCGATATTTCAGGATCGATCCGCACATCAATAGTGTCCAGGTGTGGAGTGGAGCTTGTTGTTGGTGTGTGAAGAAACTGTAAGTTTGCTTTGTTTCCTCCTTTAACAGTTTGTCTTTAGGAACTTTACTGTTTGTTCAGCTCGTGTTTGATTTCTTCACACAACAAACTGTGTGTGTTTGTATTTCCGGTCTCTCCATTAAAGTCAGTGTGTAATGTTTCCTGGCTAACATCAGCTGTGTGCAGCTTAGTTCAGCACAAATCTGCCGCTCCATAGTTCACGGTAACGGACTCACAGCTGGACCAACGAGGCCGAGTGTGTCCGCCACTCTGAGCTACGTTCGTGTTTGTGTACTTGTAGTTTGTACTTTGAGTTCACTCAGAGCCCACAGAGGACGCAGCGTACGTGATGACGTCACAGCCCTTTACCGCCTTTACTGTCACTGTGATTAATATTTACACACGAGACACCTGCAGAGCTCTGACGCTAAGCTAGCACACAGCATGCTAACACTAAGCTAAAGCTAGGCTAGCCAAGAACCCAGAGTGAGGTTAAAGCTGAGTAAACACTGACCCCAGACCAGCACCGTGATAAAGTGAGCTGCTGCTGCTGAACTTGAACAGGTAACAAAGTGATGAGCAGTCAGGCTGCAGGTTTCTACCTGTTCATGTTTCTACAGTAGAATCACTTTGAAGTGTCTTTGTGCTGTTTCATCTTTGATTTGTGTTCATAAACACTCAGAGAAACATCACGTGACCTCATCAGGATCTGTGTTGGTGTGTGGGGCTGTACCTCAGCTTTATGTTGTTACATGCTCATTTGTTCATTTCACACAGTAACATCAAAGTAATGTTATGAGGAGTAATGAAGTAACGTACTCCATTACTTTTAATCAAAGTGTTCTGTGTAATATGTGTAATAATGACTGTTTTGAGTAATGACCAACACTGATCACAACAAAGAGGAAATGCCTCCAACATGCACAAACATTTGAGCCACAACATGCAGTTAATGTGCACAAATGTCTTTGATATGCTGCTCAGTGATGGTGGTGACTGTCAGAGCAGAGCTACTGAGAATCAATAAGTAATATCAATGATGGGATCAGAATCACTAAATTCTTCTCATCCCTGTCAGTATCATACATGTGCTGTATAATGTGATAAATGTAGAGGTGCTGGCTGTTCTCTCACTCTGCTGTTTAGCTGTAAAGGACGCCTCCCTGCCTTTGTCTCATTCATGACCTTTAATAGTCTCTTCTAACATGCAGAGATCTGTATGATCTGTTTCATAGAGTCTAACCAGCCTGTACAGGTAACAACAACAGTCACTGCATCACTGACACACAAACGTCATCTCTGTCAATAACAACATTCATACATGGAATAAAAACACATCAGTGGATCATTGCTGGAGCTGATGTTTGTGCTCCTGGTGCAAAGGCTCTCAGTTTCCTCCTTGAAATAACATCAGTGGTGGGTCAGCGACATGCTTTCTTTCCCTCTCAGGTTTAAATATCTGGGACTCTCCACCGTTTGGTTTTAGAGCTGAAGAAGCTTCTCAGATGAAACGTCTTCCAGAAACTTAAAGACGTCTCTTTTCTCTCCAAGCTCCTTAGATCACATGACCTGGATGACTGAACCTACAGACATATTGACCTGGTTTCATGGTCACATGACAGGTCAGAGGTCAGCGACTGTAACTCAGTTCCTCCTGTTAATGTGAACTCACTGAGTGTTTGTGGTTTACCTCTCAGACTGACTGAAGACGATGATGGAGGAAGAGGAGGACAGAGCAGAGTCTGCAGGGTCCAGCTGTCCGTCTGTGAGGAGTGACCGGTCCAAAGATTATAATCCAGAGTTCAGTGGTGAACCTGGAGCAACGAGGTCAGAGAGCTGAACTCACTGAGTAACAGAAATAATTCTGCACTGACATTATAATCAGTGTTGACTCTGGTTGATTGTCTGACTGTGTTTGTGAGCTGAGAGGAAATGAAAATGAGTTTGTAACAAAAATCAGTTTTGTCCAGTTTTCCTGTAAAAAGCTGAACTCTAATCTAAGAGGATGTTACTGACAGGAAACAGCTGCATTATCTGCAGTCTGTGTGATCACAGCTGCTTCAATCATGTTTGTGTCTGCAGAGGTCAGAGGTCACAGTCTGCAGGGTCCAGCTGTCCGTCTGTGAGGAGTGACCGGTCCAAAGATCTAAATCCTCCAGACTTCAGTGGTGAACCTGGAGCAACGAGGTCAGAGAGCTGTGATGACTCCTTTACATGTTTGTGTTTCCTGGATAAATATGACCTGAAACATCCTCAGATTGTTACAAAGATTCATTAAAAAGAAAACAATGAAAGAGAAAAGATCCAAATGTTCGACTTGGTCATTTGCTGTTTGAGGACAGTGATGCTCATATCTGTGGGGAAAGTGTGACCTGAGTGGGTTCATGTTTGTCTTTAAAGAACAGAGCTGCTCTGATTCTCTTTGTGTCTGATCTGTTAAACAGTCTGAGAGGTCACACAGAGACCCAGCAGCTAAAGCCTGGATCATACTGGCTGCTGTTACTCCATCAGGACAACACTGAACCACAGTGGTGTGGATGTAGTGGATAAATCCCACCATACTGATGCTCAGAGTTAACCACAGGGAACAAAACCAGATGTTACCTTCAGATTGTGACCTTTGGAGTGGACGATGCAGATTTCAATAGAGAATAAATGTTGTTGTTTTTCAGCTGTGAAGAAAGAATCTAATTTTCTGAACTTAAGAATTTATGATGCTGGAAACAACATGGAGACTATAACACAACATTTCCACTGTGTTCATAGAATGAATGTAAAACTGTCAGACATTCATTAAATATGCAAAATGTCTACAGAAGCATCAGAGGGTCAGACGTGAAGCACTCAGTGATTTTGATCAAATGACTCATCAGTTATTGATCTGTACTACACTGATCTACCACGTTAGTAAAGCTGGTGTTCTGGTGGTGGAGGGAGACTCGGATCATGTTCTGGTTTTGGAGCAGTGATCTGCTGATGGTTCAGTTTGATGAGCTTCTTCAAAATCATCCCTGACATCACCACTGAAAGGACGTCCATGAAAACAGACTGAAAATTACTGATATGTTCACAATCTGAGAGTTTAAAACTTGACAGACTTGATTCAGATGAAGTTATTTGAGCAGAAACTCCTGGATCTTTATCCTGTGTTGATCTAATCCTTCATGGTTCCTCCACAGAGTGGAGCAGCAGAGCTCAGAGGTTCCCAGTGGTCAGTCTGCCCAGCAGCATCAAACACAGCTGGACTCCATATTTATGGTCTGTACATGTACAACAACTACTGTTACATCTGTTCTG
The DNA here is from genome assembly GCF_965226115.1 of Aulonocara stuartgranti. Lineage (NCBI taxonomy): Eukaryota > Metazoa > Chordata > Actinopteri > Cichliformes > Cichlidae > Aulonocara > Aulonocara stuartgranti. Next base: position 36,711,508 of record NC_138942.1, read on the forward strand.
TTCACAGTCATCTCCATGCTGCTCTTTGTAGACCAGTGGATCGTCAGTGTGTCCAACATGGATCTGATGTTTGGCTCCATGATTTCAGTCTGATTGGCTCATTCATAAATATTCTGTTCCAGCTGCTGGAGGACAACATCATCACTTTTGTGAAGAACGAGCTGAAGAAGATCCAGAAGGTTCTGAGTCCAGATTACCCAGAATGCTTAGAGAGTCAGAGGAGCAGCAGCAGAGAGGCGTTTGTGAAGATCACAGTGGACTTCCTGAGGAGAATGAAGCAGGAGGAGCTGGCTGACCGTCTGCAGAGCAGTAAGAGGATTTATCTAAAGATTTAAGCTGCTGGATAAATGAGACATTTTCCAGAGATGGAAGATGGAGCAACATGTTTTAAAGATTAGTTCTTTTTGGAATTGAGTGTTTATTTTTCTTCTCATTCAGAACTTCAAGCTGCAGTTTGTCATCGTAACCTTAAATCCACCCTGAAGAAGAAGTTCCAGTGTGTGTTTGAGGGCATCGCTAAAGCAGGAAACCCAACCCTCCTGAATCAGATCTACACAGAGCTCTACATCACAGAGGGAGGGACTGCAGAGGTCAATGATGAACATGAGGTCAGACAGATTGAAACAGCATCCAGGAAACCAGACAGACCAGAAACAACCATCAGACAAGAAGACATCTTTAAAGCCTCACCTGGAAGAGATGAACCAATCAGAACAGTGCTGACAAAGGGAGTGGCTGGCATTGGGAAAACAGTCTTAACACAGAAATACAGCCTGGACTGGGCTGAAGACAAAGCCAACCAGGACATCCAGTTCATATTTCCATTCACTTTCAGAGAGCTGAATGTGCTGAAAGAGGAAGAGTTCAGCTTGGTGGGACTTGTTCATCACTTCTTTACTGAAACCAAAGAAGCAGGAATCTGCAGCTTTGAAGACTTCCAGGTTGTGTTCATCTTTGATGGTCTGGATGAGTGTCGACTTCCTCTGGACTTCCACAAAACTACAATCCTAACTGACCCTAGAAAGTCCACCTCAGTGGATGTGCTGCTGATAAACCTCATCAGGGGGAAACTGCTTCCCTCTGCTCGCCTCTGGATAACCACACGACCTGCAGCAGCCAATCAGATCCCTCCTGACTGTGTTGGCATGGTGACAGAGGTCAGAGGGTTCACTAACCCACAGAAGGAGGAGTACTTCAGGAAGAGATTCAGAGATGAGGAGCAGGCCAGCAGGATCATCTCCCACATCAAGACTTCACGAAGCCTCCACATCATGTGCCACATCCCAGTCTTCTGCTGGATCACTGCTACAGTTCTGGAGGATGTGCTGGAAACCAGAGAGGGACGACAGCTGCCCAAGACCCTGACTGAGATGTACATCCACTTCCTGGTGGTTCAGGCCAAAGTGAAGAAGGTCAAGTATGATGGAGGAGCTGAGACAGATCCACACTGGAGTCCAGAGAGCAGGAAGATGATGGAGTCTCTGGGAAAACTGGCTTTTGATCAGCTGCAGAAAGGAAACCTGATCTTCTATGAATCAGACCTGACAGAGTGTGGCATCGATATCAGAGCAGCCTCAGTGTACTCAGGAGTGTTCACACAGATCTTTAAAGAGGAGAGCGGACTGTACCAGAACAAGGTGTTCTGCTTCATCCATCTGAGTGTTCAGGAGTTTCTGGCTGCTCTTCATGTCCATCTGACCTTCATCAACTCTGGACTCAATCTGCTGGAACAACAACAAACAACCTCTACATGGTCTAAACTATTTAACAAACTAAAACTTCAATCTCTCCACCAGAGTGCTGTGAACAAGGCCTTACAGAGTCCAAATGGACACCTGGACTTGTTCCTCCGCTTCCTCCTGGGTCTTTCACTGCAGACCAATCAGACTCTCCTACGAGGTCTGCTGACACAGACAGGAAGTAGCTCACAGACCAATCAGGAAACAGTCCAGTACATCAAGGAGAAGCTCAGTGAGAATCTGTCTGCAGAGAAAAGCATCAATCTGATCCACTGTCTGAATGAACTGGATGATCGTTCTCTAGTGGAGGAGATCCAACAGTCCCTGAGATCAGGAAGTCTCTCCACAGGTAAACTGTCTCCTGCTCAGTGGTCAGCTCTGGTCTTCATCTTACTGTCATCAGAAGAAGATCTGGATGTGTTTGACCTGAAGAAATACTCTGCTTCAGAGGAGGCTCTTCTGAGGCTGCTGCCAGTGGTCAAAGCCTCCAACAAGGCTCTGTGAGTAAATCTGTGATCATGTTTATTTTTAAAATGTTGATTAAAAGTGGTCATAGATTTCTTCCATGACAGATCCATGTCCTAAAACCATGAGACAGCGTAGTTGTATAGTATAAAAGAAAAAAGGAGAACTTTTGACCACAATATTGTAACTTGAATGAACTTTTGATACAGCCTTTAAACATAAAATTTATGAACAGAATCGGTGACAAAGGGCAGCCCTGGTGGAGCCCATCACCCACCGGACTTATTACTATCCAACGTATTGCCGGCTATGCCAACCAAGCTCTTGCAATGGTTGTAAAAGGATCGAATGGCCATAAAATGTTTCTCAGTTTTATTATTTTCAGTCACATCTGTTTTTGATTATTAACTGAATATTTTAAAATTCAGGCTTTTTATGTTATACAAAACATCATATTTTCTTATGATGTCTTGTATTGATTCTGAAGGAATAGTTTTCATCAGTATCGCAGATACCAGCCTGAATTTTACTTTGTATTGGATCAGAAAGGAAATCAGTGGCATCACACATCACTTACAGCAACTTCAGTACCTCTTCATTTTAATAAACTGGGGGGAGTTGCACCAAGATTCAGTATGAGATAAAGAATTATTTTTAACTGTAAGGTTGGAGAAATCTGTTGTTGGAAATTGGAAGAACAGGTCATCTTAAAAATCACTGCATTGTAGTTTTATTCAGGCCCCTTCAATCTGTGATCGCTGTTGCTTTGCATTGTAAATGCTACTATTACAAAAGTCACAAATATTAGTGTATGTGTGTGTTGTTGGGTAATAAACCAAAAGAACAGAATCTACCAGCACCTCACTGATTTCTGCTTAAAAACAATAAAAAAGCAATAAAGCTCTGATTTGTTTGGTTGATCTTGTCTCCCTTCCACCTTGATTTCAGACTGAGTGGCTGTAACCTGTCAGACAGAAGCTGTGAAGCTCTGTCCTCAGTCCTGAGCTCCCAGTCCTCCCATCTGACAGAGCTGGACCTGGGTAACAACAACCTGCAGGATTCAGGAGTGAAGCTTCTGTCTGCTGGGATGAAGAGTCAATACTGCAAACTGGAAACGCTGAGGTCAGATCAAGCAATATCGATTTTTTTTTCATCAATTAACATCATTTAATCAATTTCATTTGGAAAAAATTAACAGTGTTTATGTTTTGTTTTTTTAATGAATCCATGCAAGTCACAGTAAACTGCCACATTTGTCTTTTGTAACATGAGGCAATAAGGATTCCAGCATGTCCTGAAACAGTGTTGAAATATTGTAAATGTAGTAGCTCCTCATGGCACCATGAATATACTTTAACACAAGTGTTTCATGTCTTCTTGTCATCCTTTCTTCAGACTGAGTGGCTGTAACCTGTCAGACAGAAGCTGTGAAGCTCTGTCCTCAGTCCTGAGCTCCCAGTCCTCCCGTCTGACAGAGCTGGACCTGGGTAACAACAACCTGCAGGATTCAGGAGTGAAGCTTCTGTCTGCTGGGATGAAGAGTCAATACTGCAAACTGGAAACGCTGAGGTCAGATCAAGCAATATCGATTTTTTTTTTCATCAATTAACATCATTTAATCAATTTCATTTGGAAAAAATTAACAGTGTTTATGTTTTGTTTTTTTAATGAATCCATGCAAGTCACAGTAAACTGCCACATTTGTCTTTTGTAACATGAGGCAATAAGGATTCCAGCATGTCCTGAAACAGTGTTGAAATATTGTAAATGTAGTAGCTCCTCATGGCACCATGAATATACTTTAACACAAGTGTTTCATGTCTTCTTGTCATCCTTTCTTCAGACTGAGTGGCTGTAACCTGTCAGACAGAAGCTGTGAAGCTCTGTCCTCAGTCCTGAGCTCCCAGTCCTCCCGTCTGACAGAGCTGGATCTGGGTAACAACAACCTGCAGGATTCAGGACTGAAGCTTCTATTTTCTGCAGTGGAAAGTCCAAAGTGTACACTTGGGATTCTCAGGTCAGGATTCAGTCTTTTCTGATGATGATTTAAAACCTGAGTCAGGTCGATAAATGGCTTACTCATTTACAACAGACATGATTTGTCAAATCACCTTATATCTAACCCAAAGGTCCTGTGTTTTACTACTTTGATTTTTTAGTAAAACACAGGACCTCTTAATATTTATCTAAGAGACCATATATAATTTTTTTCCCTGGATCATGTGTGTACCCTCCTGGTTGGAGCTCCAGCAGCCTGTATCAGTGAATGGGACTTTAAATGAAATTGCTGCCCCTGTCAGGAAGAGGTCTGAGTGACACACAAAACAGAAAATATGAGCACTGCATGTGTCTGAGGCTACTCAGATACAGACCTGAATGAGACACTAACTTTGTCTCTGAGAGATAACTTTTATTATTAAATACACTTCATTTCTCATCTGTGTAGAGAATGTAGAGTTTGACATGCTAATATTACAAAATGAAAAATCACACTGAGTCACAAAGAAATTGTTTTGGAGTATTTATGGTTCAGCTGATGAAATTGTTCAAACAAACCAGTAATTTACACCGAAACAGCACAAGTGAAACTTTTTCGAGGGACTTACACTAAGCTTGTCCTGGTACACCTGTAGAGCCCAGCTTCTATGGACCATGAGCTTAAGTTCTGTGCTGCTCTGATTTATTGCCTGTGCTGTCTTTCAGTTCAGCTTTGTCGAGTCTCTGGTAGGATTTCTTTTACATGACCTGTGTAAAAACAAAACAGGAAACACATTAAGCTGAAGTAAGATGCACAATTTGAAAAATGGGGCACAAAAAATGTTGCTGCTTTCTGGAAAGTGCGTCTAAGAAGACCCAATGGAGAAAGTGAAGAGAAAAATCAAAGATTAAGAAGAAGAAAATGGCAGAGGCAGTTTCTCTTGGACTGCCTGCAGATGGGGCGAGACTCTAGAAACAGGGATGATTGGAGAAAATGCAAAGAGGCCATAGGATAAACCAGGAGATGAATACTCTGGTGTTCTGGGGATAGTGGGAGTGAGAGGGAGAGATGCCAGTAAATGATTTCAAGGATAAATTTGAGAGAATCAGAGCTAAGAAACCAAAGCAAGTGGAGAACTACAAACATATGGACAGACTCATAATTAGGCCAAAGACACATTAAAGCAATTATTACAGGTTTAGAAACAGGGATGGATATGAAGGAGCTTAGCATGAATTTGCATTGAGGAAAGAATAGCAACGAGCATCAGAGGAAACAGTTAGGAAAACTAAAAGGATGTACTGGCAGGAATACTGCAGTACTTTAGGAAGAACTACCGTATTTCCCAGACTACAGAGCGCACCTGAATATTAGCCGCACAAGCTAAAATCAGGGGAAAATCCTGTTTTGTACATACATTAGCCGCACCTGACTAAAAGCCGCAGGTGTTTCAATGTTGACTTATCATATGTAAGAGAATATGCACAAAGCGAATTGTCAGGAAAGAGACGGCTGTTTGGAGACACACCCCTTTTATTAATATTTTGAAAAACAAGTTATGGGTACATATTTGCATAACTTTTTAGGTATATGTACAAGTAGCGGTAATTACAAGTACAAAACATGTACTGTGCTTCATAAATGAGTAACAAATGTAGTACATAACAATAACCTACAGCACACCAGAACAATTGATTCGGACTACCTTTTAGGCTCAGGTGCAGTGACACGGCTTTAACAAGAAGAAAAGTCAGTCCTTCACCATCTTTCTCTTCTTCCTGCGCACTAAAACCACCAAAGTCCTCTCCTCCAGTGTTGGAAACAAACAGGCTCAGGGTGGCTTCGTCATCCACTCTCAGCTTCTTTCTTTCGTTGTCACTTTCAAAACCAAAGAAATCCTCGTTGTCAGTGTCAGAGTCGAACACCCTCAGAAGGGCCGTGGCGGTGTCCTCCTCTCCATCATGCAGCATTCAGCCCTTCGAAATCTGTTGGTGATCGTGGATGTTTTCACACTTTTCCACGCTGTCAGAATCCAATGGTGGAGTTGGGCATAACTTGCTTTTTGCAAGTTTATCGCCGCTCATCATCCAGGCCTCCAGCTGAACGGGTAGCGCTACTTTGAAGTTTGTTTTTCGCGCTACCTCGTATGGCACTACGTTGCCTGACGGATGGACATGTGACCAACATACCACTCTTGAACCCCGATCCTTCCGCCAGGCAACGTAGTGCCGTACAACAGCGGAACAAACAAAACAAATCCGCTCATGGACAATCCATAGAAAAGCCGCACCTGACTAAAAGCCGCAGGGCTCAAAGCTTGTGCAAAAAGTAGCGGCTTATAGCCCGACAATTACGGTACACCAGTTCAGAATGTGTGGAGTACAGTTAAGAACATGAATGCAGACAGGAAACAACAGCAGCTGTTGTAAAGTAAATTCAAACTCCTTCATTAAATGCAGCTGGTTGAGTTGAAAACAATGGAGAATGATTGTGTTACGTTGTTTATTCTCTATAGAAATGGAGCAGGAGTGCATGCAGAGCTGGACGTGGGCTGTATATACATGCGTGTATCTGTTTTGTCTGTGAGCAGAGAAAACAAAGCGCTGGAAATGTCATATTGAAATGTTAAATCAGGAAAATCCTGGAGAAGAGGATAGTTCTAATGTTCAGTTTGTAATGTTGAATTCAACACAGCTCTTAAATGCATAAAAATGACTTCACCTGACGTCAGACTGAACAATCGGATTAGCTACTGATATTGATTTAACCCGTTTAGACCTACCATAGAACCAAGTCCGCCAGAGCTTATATTATATTTTTACCTGCTGTGGAGCCATTTTTGGGAGCATTTCAAGTTGCTATACATCAATACAACCATTACAGCCTAAATTTTAATAATATGTATGTATTAAGTGCATAGTAATTACATAAATTGCAAAAAAGTGCAATAAACTACAAAAAAATTGAAAATCGTTTTTGTTTTTTTAACATATATTTCTAGTTAGAGAAATTTAAGAGGCTTATCCCTCAAAACTGTAAATACAAAAAAGTTGCACAAAATAGTTTCCCACCTCAGGAAATTTATTTTGAGTGCCTTCATAGTTTTATTTTTGAAATACACCAATTTTTATATACTGCAGGAAAAACGAAAATAAATATTATACTGCAAATTTGCAAAATAACAGCATATGCATCAAAATAAACTATTTCCAGCAGAGCAATATGAGTCCTAAGCATATGTGGAAGGAAACTGTAACCTAGGACAAGCTGATGGCATAAGATGTAAATACAACTCCTCAGGTTTCATATGCAAAAAAAATTATTGCGCTAGCTCACGTGATTACAGTGCTACCGGGATTTAAAAATAGTTGCGCAAAACGGAGTGTGCCCACTCTGACCAGTTTTAAAGGGTTAAAGCAAGAAAATCTGGTATTAGCATTAGATGCCAATTCCTATTAACCTTAAATTAGCATTACCTGCTAATGGCAGTCTACTTAGCATTAACTCCTCACTAATGTAATGCTAATCCACATCAAATTATCTTTAGCTTTAGCATTAGCTGCTAGCTTCAGCCTACCTAGCACTAGCTGCTCACATTGTTAAAAGGGAAGAGAAAACGATATTAGCATTAGCTTGTAATAATTATTCACCCCTAATTAGAATTAGCCACTAATGGCAGCATACTTAGCATTAACTCCTCACATCGTTATAATGCAAATGATGCTAACTTGCATTAAATTAGACTGCTGTTATTAGCTAATGCTATTTAGCAGTAGCTGCTCACATTGCTATAAAGCAAAGGAAAACGATATGAGCATTAGGTTCTAATGCGTATTTGCCTTAAATTAGACGTAGGTGGGCAGCACGGTGGCACGGTGGTTAGCACTGTTGCCGCACAGCAAGAAGGTCCCGAGTTCAATTCCACCATCAGGCCGGGGTCTTTCTGTGTGGAGTTTGCATGTTCTCCCCGTGTTTGCGTGGGTTCCCTCCGGGTACTCCGGCTTCCTCCCACCGTCCAAAGACATGCAGCTTGTGGGGATAGGTTAATTGGATAATCCAAATTGCCACTAGGTGTGAATGTGCGAGTGAATGTGAGTGTGAATGGTTGTCTGTCCCTGTGTGTTAGCCCTGCGACAGACTGGCGACCTGTCCAGGGTGTACCCCGCCTTTCGCCCTATGACAGCTGGGATAGGCTCCAGCGCCCCCCGCGACCCTGAAAAGGATAAGCGGAAGCGAATGGATGGATGGATGGATAGACGTAGGTGCTAATGGCGGCCTACTTAGCATTAGCAGCTCAGATGTTGTAATGCTAGGGAAAAGAGTGTTAGCATTAGCCGTTCACAATGTTATAAAGTTAAGGGAAATAGTGTTAGCATTAGCTACTCACATTGTTAAAAAGTGTTAGCATTAGTGCATAATGCTAATTCACATCAAATTAGCATTAGTTAATAACGGCAGCCTATTTAGCATTAGCAGATAATGTTGACCTTGGCCCACTGGAAAAGTTCAGAACTAAAGATTTAGGAGTGTTTCTCGATAGCTCTTTCTCGTTTGAGAAACAAATGAATTCTGTTATTAAAACCAGCTGTAAGGTTTATATTGTTGATTGTCATTTATGCTTAGAAATATTTACTCATATATGCTTAGAGTTGTATAATCGATTGCATGATGATAGAGGTTTGATCCTGAGTAGTCTGTAAAGACTCTGTGTGCCTTCCAGAGTGCTCTGGCTTGCACACACCACTTGGGGCCATGAGAGAGGTCGTACCCTCTCTTACTGATTTATGGTGTAGGACAGGGGTCTCAAACTCAATTTAGCTGGGGGCCGCTGCAGGCAGAGTCTGGGTGAGGCTGGGCCGCATTAGGTTTTCCACAGGAAAGGCATGGTTAAAAAAATTCCAATCCTCTCAAATCTCTTTATTTTTATTTTTTAACACAAAATATTAAAAATAAATAAACAAATTAAGAATTAATAAGAAAATCAATCAATCTGTAATACATAAATAAAACAATAATAAGATATTTTTAGTCAGTGAACTTGTGTGTATCTTTCAGTCTTCTATATCTGCTGTGTTTAGATTGAAATGTCTGTATTAACAGTTCTATAACCTTCTTCTGAACATGAATGGAACACTGTAGAAAATGAACTGTTCTTCTGAACATGGCTTCTCTTGCCTACTCCTTGCTGCTAGAGACCTGGCAGCGTTTCCTCTCGCATAGCCGAGCCAGATTTGGCCTGAGGGAGGAAGCAGTTGCGGCCCTCAGTATGTCTTGAAGATGATCATCCGTAAGTCTGGACCTGTACTTGGACTTATTGAAGTTCAAAGTGGAGAAGAGCTTTTGGCACAAGTATGTGCTACCAAAAACTACCAAAAACTACCAAAACTCTCTCCTCTACGGCATATGCGCTGGCGCGGAGTTGACAAGAAAAATCTTCGACCGGTGGATCTGGTTGCTAATACCTCGGAAGTTTTGGACCCAGTCCCTCTCAGGCTGGGTCTAATAAATACCAGGTCGGTGGTCAACAAGACCTTCATATTGAAGGATTTTTTTCTCTCTCGTGTTCTGGATTTACTCTTCTTGACTGAAACCTGGATATCTCCCGGTGAGTTAAGCGCTTTCATTGAACTAGTACCCGCTGACTGTACCTTTTTTAATGTTCCGAGAGCTTCTGGTCGCGGAGGAGGGCTTGCTGTTGTTTTTAAGGCTCACTTGGACTTGAAGCAGCTTTTCCCTTCGTCTCGCTACACCAGCTTTGAACTCTGTTTATGTAAACTGGGCCACTCGCCTTCGTTGTTATGTGCGATTGTTTATCGCCCGCCGAAATATAACAAGGTGTTCTTATCAGAGTTCTCCGAGTTTCTTGCAGATTGTGCATCACGATATGACCAGATCCTCCTGCTTGGTGATTTTAATATTCACGTTTGCTGTCCGGGGAAGCCCCTGGCCAAGGACTTTCTGGACTTAGTGAACTCTTTTAATTTTGTCCAATTTGTTAGTGGTGCCACTCAAGAACGTGGTCACACACTGGACTTAGTTTTATCTCATGGTTTATCTGTTTGCAATGTACGGGTTGAAGATGCAGTATTTTCTGATCATATGCCTATCTTATTTGATATTGCTCCTTCTAACGCTTTTGCAAATCAGACTGCACCTGCTCGATGTTATCGTGCCTTTGGCTCTGATTCTGCTGAACGGTTTTCTATACTGTTTGACAAATTAATGTCTTATGCCCCTGAGTTGCCCACTGCAGATGACCTACTTTTGTATTTTGATTTTGCTTGTAAATCTGTGCTTGATGTTGTTGCCCCTTTGAGAGTAAGAAAATGTAAATCAAAGACTAATCCTTGGTTAACAGATCATACCCGAGCTATTAGAAGACAATGTAGGAAATGTGAAAGACAGTGGAAAAAAGACAGATTGCATGTCTCCCTGGAAGCCCTAAAGATTAGTTGGAAAACTTATCAGAGGGCAGTTAAGGCCGATAAACACTCCTACTTTTCTCAACTTATTTCGGCCAACTCTCATAACCCTCGTGTTTTATACAATACGATTAATTCTGTACTTAACTTGGAGGGTTACAACCTTTTGCCGTCCTCTGAGGCTATGTGCAATAAGTTTATCACCTTTTTTGTGGACAAAATTGCTAGCCTGAGGCCTCTGATTCCACCTATTGTTGATCCGGCCATGCATTCTCCTTGCTCAAGCTTATTCCCTGCTTTTGCACCGATTTCTCTGCGTGACTTAGAGGAGTTGGTGCTACATGCTAAGCCCTGTGGCTCCCCAAATGATGTTGTTACTCCCCGCTTTCTCCAAAAAGTATTTCCCATCCTTGGACCTTATATCCTGAAAATTATCAATACTAGTCTGTTAACCGGTCAAGTTCCTAGTGGGTTTAAACATGCAGTCATACACCCCTTACTTAAGAAACCTGGCCTTGATAGTTCTACTATGTCAAATTTTAGACCTATCTCCAAACTTCCCTTTTTAAGCAAGATCTTGGAGAGGATTGTACATACCCAACTGTTGGATTATTTGAGCGACTCGCAATTGTCTGAAATTTTCCAATCTGGTTTTAAGCCCTTTCACAGTACGGAGACAGCTCTTGTTAAAGTTATGAATGACATTCTTGTTGCTACTGATCGTGGTAAATATGCTGTGCTTGTCTTATTGGATATGACAGCTGCATTTGACACAGTGGACCACGACCTGCTGATCTCCCGCTTACATCACTGTGTGGGAATTTCTGATCTGGCATTGTCATGGATAAAATCATATCTTTCCGAAAGGAGTTTTTGTGTCAAGCTGGGGTTGGCCGCTTCCTCTGTGGCCCCTCTGCTTTGGGGTGTGCCCCAGGGATCTATCCTTGGGCCATTACTTTTCTCGCTGTATTTACTCCCCCTTGGTGCGATTTTTCGTAAACACGGAGTGTCATTTCATTTGTATGCCGATGACTGTCAGCTTTACTTACCTTTTAGTCATTTGGATACCTCCCCATGTCAATCACTGCTTGACTGTCTTAGCGATATTAAATTATGGATGGCAAATAATTTTTTGAATTTTAATGGTCGCAAAACGGAAGCAATTTTATATGGCCCGCATCGTTCTACTGATTCTCCAGATGTTGATTTTGGTGATTTGACCTCTCATCTGAAAAGTTCAATCACTAATCTTGGTGTTAAACTTGATTCTGCGCTTACTTTTGAAGGTCATGTAAGTGGGGTGGTAAAATCAGCTTTTTATCACCTCAGACGCCTGTCGAAGGTTAAGCCTTTCCTTTCCAAACCCAATTTGGAAACTCTTATTCATGCTTTTATCACCTCACGTCTGGACTATTGTAATTCCCTTTTAATAGGGGTCGGGTCGGGCACCTTGTCACGCCTGCAGTTAGTGCAAAACGCGGCAGCGCGATTTTTAACCGGTAGTAGGAAATTCGATCACATCACTCCGGTTCTGGCTTCCTTGCATTGGCTTCCCATTGATTTTAGGGTTCGTTTTAAGGTCCTTTTATTGGTTTTTAAATCTTTAAATGGTCTGGCTCCTGTGTACTTAACTGACTTGCTGAAGTCACATGTTCCTCCTCGCTCGCTCCGTTCAGCTGAGCAGCTGCTGCTGTCGGTCCCTAAGTCGCGGCTGAAATGCAGAGGAGACCGTGCCTTTTCAATTGCGGCTCCGATGCTCTGGAATAACCTTCCCCTCCAAATTAGACAAGCGTCATCAGTGCAGGTCTTTAAGTCCAGATTGAAAACCTATTTTTATTCCCTGGCTTTTAACTCTGTAGGAAACTGACACCTTCTTATTTATTTTATTGTTTGTAATGATTTTATGGTATTTTTAATTTGGTTGTTGTTTTGATCTGTGTTGTTCAGCACTTTGGTCTGCCTGGTGTGTTCTTAAAGTGCTATACAAATAAACGATGATGATGATGATGATGATGAAAAAGGCACATGGTCCGCTTGAACATTCGGGAAAGCCGAGGGAAACTAGGGCTCAAGTCTCTCAAAAATTGTCCAAGCTTGTCTGCTTTTCCACTCACCTCCCTGAACTTTGCTTTGAGTTCAGAGTTGCACTGCAGCTCAATGAGCTCCATTTGAAGCACAGAAGGGGCATCTTGCACATCAAAGGAGAAGGGGTCCGCAAAAATGTGAAAGGTGGCTCTGTGTGTCTTGAAGTCAGCAAATCTGTGATCAAATTCCTCCTGTAGCCTCAAAATGACATCAACATACTCGTCAGCACTGAATGGTGTGCCTGCATCCACGAGAGCCTTGCATGCTGGGAAATGGCAAAGGTTTGTAAGAGCCCTTTGTTAGGGGGACCGCTGGACTCTTAGCACCAGCTTTGGGGTCACAGGGTCACATCTGGAACGAACACACACACACACACACACACACACACACACAGACACACACACACACACACACACACAGACACACACACACTCTCACACACACAGACACACACACACACACACACACTCTCACACACACAGACACACACACACACACACACACAGACACACACACAGACACAGACACACACACAGACACACACACACACACACACACACTCTCTCACACACACAGACACACACACTCTCACACACAGACAGACACACAGACACACACACACACACTCACTCACGTACACACACACACACAGACACACACACACACAGACACACACACACAGACACACACACACACACACACACACACTATGCACAGACTGGTACTCTTTGTTCATACCTGTGTAAGACGTCATAATGAACTTGTGCATATTCATGTAAGCTCAATAAAGAGCAGTGTTACGAGGGAGCAGACGAGAGCGACTGAGGTCAAGTGAAGGAACGGCGCTGTCACAGTTCTCTCCCTCATCAATTGTCTGGTTCCAGCGGTGGGTCTGTGCTAGACGACCCATCACCAGCTTTTTCCACTGGTTACCAGTACGTGGTAGAATCCACTTCCAGATCTGGTTGTCTTTAAATCTGTGAATGGATTGGCTCCATCTTATCTCTCTTTAACAAAAGAATCCAAGTGGAGCCCTCAGGTCTGCAGATAAGCAGCTTCTGACCAGAACTAGACGTAAAAACAGAGGTGAGCTTTATCGATGGCTGCAGCCAAACTCTGGAACAGTCGCCCTTCACATCAGGTCGTCACCAACACTGGACATTTTTAAAAGCCGGTTGGAAACACATTTGTACTCTGTAGCTTTCAATCCTGACCAGTCTTTATAGTCATTACTGTGTATGTTTCCTATTTTCTCTCTACTCTGTGCAGCACTTTGGCTCAAGCTGTTTTTAAATGTGCTGATAAATAAATGTAGATTTCTTTGAATAAAACAGTGGAGCCGAGCTTTGAGCTCAGTGTGTAACAGTGTGTGTGTGAGAGCCATGTAATGTCCATGTGTGCATGCTGACTGTGCTGCTCTGACCCCCCTCCTCCTTTCAGGGTGGAGCCTGCTGGAGTCCGATGGTTGAGACCAGGTCTGAGGAAGTGTAAGTGTGTTTTTAATGGGATTCATGAAAACAAAGCAGCACACATTCAACCATCTTCATCATGTCAGGAGTCATCATCAAAGTGTCAATCAATGAACAGATGATGGATCAATAACTGCAGCTGGATTGTGTTTGTTCTCTCCATCAGATTCCTGTCAACTCACAATCGACACAAACACAGTGAACACAAAGCTCCAACTGTCTGACAACAACAGGAAGGTGACACGTGTGGAGGAGGTTCAGTCATATCCTGATCATCCAGACAGATTTGATGTTTGTAAACAGCTGCTGTGTAGAAATGGTCTGACTGGTCGCTGTTACTGGGAGGTCGAGTGGAGAGGAGGCGTTTATATATCAGTGAGTTACAGAAGCATCAGAAGGAAAGGAGGCAGTGCTGACTGTTTGTTTGGAGACAATGATCAGTCCTGGAGTCTGATCTGCTATAATGATGGTCCTGGTTATGTCAGGCACAATAACAGAGAAACACCCATCTCCTCCTCCTCCTCCTCCTCTGTCTCTAACAGAGCAGCAGTGTATGTGGACTGTCCTGCTGGCACTCTGTCCTTCTACAGAGTCTCCTCTGACACTCTGATCCACCTCCACACCTTCAACACCACATTCACTCAAACTCTTTATCCTGGGTTTTGGGTCTTGTCTCCTGGTGCCTCAGTGTCCCTGTGCTGAGTGGAGTGTAAAGAGTGTCTCCTGTTACAGAAACACTCTGACTGTTGAACAGATAGTTCAGTCTGTACATGTCTGTCTCTTTCACTCACAAACACGTTTTCAGATTCATGGATTCAATCAGTTGATGTTTGAAACTCTTCTAAATGATTCCTTGTAAACTTCTTCCTCTTCAGTCACAAACAAACAGGAAGTGATGTCACATGTGTTCCTGTCCACACAGCAGAATGAGTCTATTGCTGACAGTGATGTACAAACAGAGTGAGCATTTCTGAGGCCCAAAATAAACTGAGTAGTTCACTGAATGAACAATGGACTGTGAGCTCAGTTCCTTCATCATTAGTATGGATTATATATGTATATGTATTATATTAGTATCATATATATCAGGTGCTGCTGCTTTCAGTCATTGTGCAAATGTGCTGTTTGTAAGCTTGTAAAGCTGCAGTCAGCTGAGACTGAAGAAGTCACCTGATCAGTGAGCAAACGTTTCTGAAAAGGTCCAGATGAACAGAATCAACCTTTTGGGATCAGCCAGCAATGCAGCATCATTGTTGTTCAGCTTCAGAGGTTTGCAGGAATGAACTGATGACCAGAAACAGCTGCAAAGTCCAAGAAAATACCAGCTGGAGTTCAGCTGCATTTGAAGAAGTCAAAGAAAAGTAAGGATGGCAAAGGGCGACGTTTTCTTCCAAAGAGCTGCAAACATGGTCGACGCCTCATTAGAAGAATCATCTGGACATTTGTGAGGAACTCTAACCAAGAAAGCAACGTCACACAGATCCAACAGACAGTTTCCATGACTGCAAGTGTTCAGTGGGAAAATGCTACGTTGCATTATTGCATCCTCTCACCACAGGAGGCGCTGTTGGCACCACTGATTGCTGATCAGCTGTTCTCTGATGATCTGATTGATACTGTGAATAACGGGACTCACTGAACTCTGTGACACAGTGAAGATTACAGAGTTTAACTTCAACATCTGACTGACGTCACACAGACAGAAGGATGAACCAGTGAGGCACAGAACACAGTTACTGGAGATACTGGATCAGCTCCATGTGAACCTCTGATGGAGAAGCTGCTGAGCCAGAGAAACATCAGGACATGACAGCAGCTGCACTTATCTAACAACATGTAGCAGAGCTGATCTATGTTAGAGGATCTATCACAGCAGCTGAAGCCAAAGTCCAACACTGGATACCAGCTGAGCCTGTGCTGAGTGTAGTGTTACAGGAAAAGGGCAGAAACACTGGTAGCTCCCAGTGATGCTGACTGGGGCACAGAGCTGAATGATGCAGCATCAGGACACTGTTTCAGTCTGACTGACAGAGAAACCTGTAGCTGTATCTACATGTGAGGCAGAGGCCACACAAGCAGCTTTCTATGTTTCACAGTGACTGAGATCTTCAGTGGGGGTGGACATGCTCCTGTACAGACCTCTGAGGAGAACCAAGGTGCAGTCAAAGAGTCCAGTCTGTCCTCACAGATGTGAACATGTGCTTTCATCAGGTCTGCTGTCAGCTAGCAGGCTCACATCAGAATCACTGTTCCTGAAAAACACAGTCTGTGTGACATCATCAGTCAGCTGATGGTCCCAGATCTGAATGGTTTCTGTCTCTACTGAGGAAGTCAGAGAATATCACTGAGGTGTGGATCAGGTCTGAGTGAGCTGTGGAGGGACAGCTTTAAACAGTCCACAGGTCTCACGTCCTGCTCAGTCTGGTAGCAGATACCTCGTATTGTTCCAGATGTGCTGACATCAGCAGCAGCACAGCTGTGTGATACCATGAATCTCAGTTATTGATCCAACACACAGTAAATACAAAGATCAGGATTTCTGAGAGTAATCATTATGAGTCTGAACACATGATCACTGAATGTTAGTCTCCACAATAATAAGCTAACACAAGCAAACACAGCTTTCAGCTCTTATTTTGAAACTGGCTTATTTAGAGAGCTGTGATGTGAGCGTGCCTGGCTCTGAGGCACTTGGGTCAGCCTCTGTTGTTTAGAAGTGTTACAGACTGTGAATGACACAGACCTGTCAGTTTCCATGTTTGTCTGTAACACAGCTCAGGGCTCCATGCTGAACGCATCCATCCAGTGTTATTGATCCAGGACTGATACCAGCATTGGGATCAATACTACAACACACAATCACATGTGTCCACGTGATGTGTTTGACCAGCTTTATTCATTAATGATCAATCAGCTTATTTACTGCATCTGAGTCCAGCTTCATTTAAATGATCCAACCATGAAAATGACATCAGTCCTACAGAAGCACTTCATGCTAACAGGAAGTCATTGATTAAGGTGGAATAACACAGAGACACAACCACTCACAGCTAACCTGACCCCACTAACTGCATGTGTTTGGACTGTGGGAGGAAGCCGGAGTACCGGAGAGGACGCACACAAACACGGGAGAACATGAAGCACTGAAACAAAGATGGTGGATTTGAACTCAGGACCAGGCAGGGTTACGGGGGTCATGACCCCCCAATAATAGATCCAGCTACACTGAAACTGTCAATTTCATTTACTTTTACTGTTTTAAAGCTATCAGGCTGCTTTGTGGCTCACTCAATACTAAACTAAGATACTTTCAGTGTGAATCATTTGCAGGAACACAGGCAGGATTTAAAGTGCAGAACTTTACAGTCTCTGTCTCAAAGTTGGTCTGAACATGCTAACAGCTCTTTGTTTTTTTCAGTTTTCACTGGTTTGATGTAATGAAAGAAATTTTAAAGAAGCAGACGATTGTTGTTATTTTAGTTCTATAGTTTCATAAATCGTGGTGTGGATCTAAGTCAACATTCAGAATAAATAAGATAATACAGCACTTTGATGGTTGCCTTTGTATTTTCCCAGCAGTGCTCAGGTTGGTTCTCGGCTACATTTACATACAGATGTTAATGTGTTCAGCAGCTGGACTCATCTGAGGAAGGAACATTGGAAAGGTGCTCAGTGCACAACTGCATCACTAATTTTATGTAAGACCCTGTGTTTTATTGTATTTATATATTTGTAACATTTGACTCAAACACTTTTGGGAAGGATGAAAATGTTTTCAGGAGGAAGTTTTTCCTTCTGTCCGACTGCAGTACACACAACACTGCGTCTCCCTCCCTTATCACACTTCCTCAGGCTGCTGATGAGCGCCCCCTGGTGTCAGTGTTGATGACGTCATGCACAGTGAAACATAAACAGTGTCTGTTAATAAAAAATCATGTGTCCATTTTCATGTTTGCATCATGTTTCTGTAAAATCATCAGCTGTTTCTGAACCTTCTTCATTGTTTGACTCATTCCAACAGCTGTGAGCTGTGATGGAGTCAGAGCAGCTTCATCACTGATGTTCAGGTGAAGCTGAACTTAATAAACTGTAGAAATGATCAGGATTCAGGCTGGATGTGTAAAACACTTCTGTGTGAGGTCGCAGTGCTTCATATGTGTGTGTGGGCTGAAGCACACACGTGTGAGTCCTCAGAGGTTTCACACACATCACTGCACACACTTATAATCCTAGTTTGAAAAACCATGAAGCCTTTGAATGAAAACAAACGCTGTTGTCACAGTGATGGACGCTGTCTTGTTGGTATACATGCATCAGTCTAATAAACTTAAACCTGCACCATCCTCCCTGTCCTGGTATTCTAAACAGGAAGTAGACTGTTGCTCGAGTTAACCTCCTGAACATCTACAACACACGGTGGAAACCTGACATTAAGACAGAGACTAGAGGTGAGACATGATCATTGCTGATTACTGATGACAGATTTAGATATGTTTTCATAAACCTTTCATTTGCCACATCAATAAACAGCACGGCAGGGCAAAATATGTTGTCTAACATGGCAACCTTTAAAAAGTGAAAGGAGACAGAAAGACAGCTGAGAAAGAATCAAACGGACTTTTTGATGCATTTTACACACAGTACTGGTGCAGAATCTAGAAAATGTGGGAAACACTGGCATCATATGCAGTACTTACTTCTGAAGAAATTATGATGGGACCCTAAAAAATGACTATGTACAATAATGGATTTCTATACATTTTACATCAGATGGAAACGTTTGTTGTAAGATTCAGATAATTATTTATTAAAAGCTCGACATTTTAAATGAGAATAAGAAAGAAAAGTATTTCTTTGTGCCCCCCTCTCCCTGTTAATGCCCTACCTGCCCCCCTGGCAACACTTTGCTAGACCCGCCCCTGCACAGTTACCAGCTGTCAGCTACACAAAAAGGATCCTGGTGTTATTTGTCTCTCAGAAACAGTTCATAACTTCAACTCATTTTGGTTTTGTCATGTTTTGTTCTTTACATTGTCTTTCTTCTATATAATTGTTAAACATTTAATAAATATGTCTACAAAAAGATTTTAAAAATCAGACATTTCACACAGACACCCAAATGATTTCTGACTGATGAAGGGGGCTGAAGGTGCCCTGCTCTTGCCCAGCTTCTGCTGCTCTCTCCCTGCTCACTGTCAGCAGCTGGCAGCCTCGGTCCTGCCTGAGACTCTTCATCTATCAGTGCCAAAGAATATGGGAAATAGCAACGCACAACATGCACATTACAAAACAAGCACATGAATCAGCATTACATTCATTAGTGAAGTGCTGACGTTCGTTCCTAAACTTTGGGCCTTAATTAACATCACTGTGAACTAATGTTTGCTTTGCTTCTTAACCAGTGAAGCAGCGAGGGGCTTTCTGAGGTTCCTGCTCGTAAATGCCCAAAATGAGTCGAGTATTTCTCTGCAACTACAAACTCTGTTTTCATCAGAGGTGTAAATATTACAGCACTGTGTCAGAGTCACTGAGGCTGGAACACAGAAAAAGGAAGTAGATGTATTTATTTTTAGACTTTATTGCCTGGAACCACTTTAAAAATACGCTTTGGGTCACAATTAACTGCAGAAAACCAGGAATCCACATATGAACATTATCTGTGCAGAGATTTATGCTTCTGAAGGTAAACAGTGAAAACTTGCAGCACTAAATGCACAGATAGCCAGGCGTTTCACATTTTGGGACCATCTGCCAGTTTTCATTTCTTAGGTATTGAAGAGCAGAAATGATTGAATTTTATTTACATGCTTAAAAATGTTTGCTTTTGAATATTATTTGAAGAATTACCCACACACTCAGGCACTGTGGGCCTGTTTCCCTTTGCACAACCGAGTGTTGGAAACGGGCCTTTTCTCTTTAAACTCTGAGGGGCTGTAACTTTGGCTTCTATTGGCAGATTTGCATGATTGACCCTCTTTTTAAAATAGTTTTAGCCAAGAGAATCAAGCTAACATCACTGTTTTTACGTCAGCTCACGTCACACGAGCTGTTTCAAGAAAAGTCCTCCTGTCACACAGCAATGCCTACATGAATCACACCACTCTGCTTAAATAATAATAATAATGTTTAGTGAAGCAGGTGAAGCAAAGGGCTGCTTTTAATAGGCTGGGAGACCCAGGTGTGCTGCTTTAGCTGCTGAGCCTCTCATGCTAGCCTCCATCTATAAGCTGGGATCACAGGAGCACTGCAGTCCTGACTAGATCAAGGATTGTTATTCATGCAGGTGACAAAAGTTTACATTCACAGAGTCATAGGATTGAGCCTGGTTTGAAAAGCAGCTGTTTAATGCAGCTGCTTAGAGTTCACACACAGTAGAAGAATCAGACTTGAGTCACATTTCAAACACTGGAAAAATACTCAGCAAGTAACAATGAAAACAGCACAGACTCAGTATATCCTGTTCAGTCCTGTGTTTGATATGAATGTGCTGTTCAGAGAGGATCTCGTGTCCTCTTTTACAAAGCCTTTGTTTCATGATGTTTGTGTATAAATGAATGTAGGTGTGTTTCTAAGTGTGAAGGAGCCCTGGGAGAAAAGACTGAAGCTTGTGCCAAAGAACAAACAGGAAAGAAAGATCAGCATTAATGAAGACGAGCACAGAAGGAGCCCAAGCACGTGTTGCTTTTTCAGATTTCTCTAAAAGTGTGTGTTCATTTGTTCCATCCTTCACAACAAACAACAGCTGACAGACACACATGCACTCTGTGTCACTTCACAGGGGCTGATGAAAGTGGACACAGTAAAGGGAGAGCTGGACCTGCTCTACACATCCTGCACTCTGTTAACAGACTTTATTCTGCAGCATCAACAGATAAAAATATATGAAGATATAGAAACGTTTAACATTGTGACTGTTCACATTAGTGAAGCTGTTACTTTGCTGCCAGGTGGGAAAAGAAGCCTAAAGCTGAGTCTGATTAAACATCTGCTGCACCAGAGAGTTTCATGGCCCTGCTTTATCCTGTGCTTGCTGACCACCTCGTCCTGAAACCTCTTCATCATCCTCACAGTTGTGTGAAGAAAGAGGGAAGCAGGTGGAAACCATCTGTGCTGCTGTGTTCACTTGTGTGTGTGCGTCTATGGTCATATCTAATGTGTACCTACAGACAAACACAAACACCTGGCATTGCACAAGAGTCTCTATGGAGCAACCTGCAGATGTCAGAGATGTGATTAGAGGGTAAAGTGGACTAGTGAGAGCATCTATGTTGTTGTTGTCTGCTGGGGGACAGCATCAGCTGCAGAGATGCATCAGGATCAGCAAACTAATCTGCAAGGCTGCAAGTGTCACTGAAGGAGTTTGAGTCAGTGAGGGACTCAAACTCACACAGCTGGTCAAGAAGGCTCAGCAGCTGCTGTATTTCCTGAGGAGGCTGAGGAAATTTGGTATGTTGGCCAAGATCCTCAGCAGGTTCTACAGCTGCACTGTGGAGAGCAGCCTGACAGCTGCATCACTGCATGGTACGGCAGCACTACTGCAAACCGCAAACGCCTGCAGAGAGTGATAACAACTGTGGAGAAGATCATCAGGACCCCGCTGCCCTCTCTGCAGAGCAGCTACCATCACAGAGTCCAGAGGAGAGACACACCTCTGCCCTCGAGACGAAGGTTCAGAAGTGTGAAATGTAGAACATCCAGACTCAACAACTCCATCTTCCCCACTGCTATCAGACTCCTGAACAGCTGACCGACCTCAAACTGCAGTTTGCACATCAGGTCACTTTGCACACTAAGTTCATTTTGCACATTAAACTCCATGTACATCCATGTACATCGACATCTGCAGACCACACGTGTCTTCAGTTACTTATTTGTACTTATTTGCAGTTATTTATCTTTTTATTTTATTTTTTTAAGTTATTTTTTATCCTTATTTTATCTTTTTATTTATTCTTATCTTGTTCTTTTAACCATTATCTAACTTGGCATTGTGCACGGTGTGTTTAGATTCAGTTTAAATTCAGGGACACGGAGCCCCTGTTGATCCTCTACCTAATCACACGAGCCACGGTGTGAGAACGGGTGTGGGTCTCAATCAGCCAAGGTTTTGGGTGAACCCATTGTGAGATCTAGCCCCACCCCATCATGTGATTTCCTGTGATCAAATGTCCCAGGATGTAAGTGGGCGTTAAGACGTCCATGTCCCTCTTCAAGCAACTTAAAGAAGTCCAGACGCTTTTCTTTCCAAGCTCCTTCAACAACATCATTCATAGAACAACTTCCAGCTTCTTTTGCTCGGCTACAGTTTGGATGGATTTGCATTTAAAGATGCAACAAGACTAAAATGGTTAGGGTCAGGAGGTCAAAGGTCAGAGCTCCTGTGGGTCTGAGGGCGGCCTCACGCTGGAGAAGGATGAAGGAGTCTGACCTGAGCCAGTGTTTGACATGAACACATCAGCACTGCTGTCAGTGAGCCTAACGACAGCCGTTAGCATCATTTCAGTGTTTCAGTCATAAAAACACTTCCTGTCTCTGTGGTGGTTACAGTGACATCATGCAGTTTGTGCTTTGACCTCCAGAGGGCGACAAATCAGCACAGACAGAGAGCTCCATTCAAACTTTGCTGCCATCAGGAATAATTCTTCAAATATAATCATCAGTGTTTGAGCAGTTATGATATCAGGGACAATCTAGACATGTGTGACAATACTGAACATGTCACATGACACACCTCAAACATCATGTGATCCACTCTCAGTCTGCACTTTCATTCATGACTTCAACAGGTTGAAATGAGCTTTGAAGAAACATTCAGTGAAATAAATCTTTCATGGATTCATGTGAGCAGCAGATGAACTTTGTACCAACAACATCTTCAATAACAGAGTCTGAATGAAGCTCAGGTGTTGATGCTGCTCACTGATTGGACGCTTGCTTTCAGCTCTGCTCTCAGTCTTTACTGCACAGGTGAAGGTAGAAAGTGTGACTGGATCTATAGACTGGAAACAGAGAAACATGCTGAACATTTGAAGCTTTGCAGCAGAAATGTTCATGTTACAAATACAGCAGAGCTGATCTGGGATCAGTGTGTTCACACCTGCAGCTACAACAAGGTTTCATGTCTCCACACGTCAGCATGTGAACTTTACTCTGACTCAGTCTGAGCAGTCAGACGGCATATTTTTAAAGTTAACACATCAGCACACACAGAGCTGAGCCCCTCCCACCTGTGCTGAGTTTCAGGTGGAGTCCCGCCTCCTTCCAGGAAGCAGCTCACCTGTGTGTCCGTGTTTAGTGTCCAGGTGTGGAGTGGAGCTTGTTGTTGGTGTGTGAAGAAACTGTAAGTTTGCTTTGTTTCCTCCTTTAACAGTTTGTCTTTAGGAACTTTACTGTTTGTTCAGCTCGTGTTTGATTTCTTCACACAACAAACTGTGTGTGTTTGTATTTCCGGTCTCTCCATTAAAGTCAGTGTGTAATGTTTCCTGGCTAACATCAGCTGTGTGCAGCTTAGTTCAGCACAAATCTGCCGCTCCATAGTTCACGGTAACGGACTCACAGCTGGACCAACGAGGCCGAGTGTGTCCGCCACTCCGAGCTATGTTCGTGTTTGTGTACTTGTAGTTTGTACTTTGAGTTCACTCAGAGCCCACAGAGGACGCAGCGTACGTGATGACGTCACAGCCCTTTACCTCCTTTATTGTCACTGTGATTAATATTTACACACGAGACACCTGCAGAGCTCTGACGCTAAGCTAGCACACAGCATGCTAACACTAAGCTAACGCTAAGCTAACACTAAGCTAAAGCTAGGCTAGCCAAGAACCCAGAGTGAGGTTAAAGCTGAGTAAACACTGACCCCAGACCAGCACCGTGATAAAGTGAGCTGCTGCTGCTGAACTTGAACAGGTAACAAAGTGATGAGCAGTCAGGCTGCAGGTTTCTACCTGTTCATGTTTCTACAGTAGAATCACTTTGAAGTGTCTTTGTGCTGTTTCATCTTTGATTTGTGTTCATAAACACTCAGAGAAACATCACGTGACCTCATCAGGATCTGTGTTGGTGTGTGGGGCTGTACCTCAGCTTTATGTTGTTACATGCTCATTTGTTCATTTTAACATCAAAGTAATGTTATGAGGAGTAATGAAGTAACGTACTCCATTACTTTTAATCAAAGTGTTCTGTGTAATATGTGTAATAATGACTGTTTTGAGTAATGACCAACACTGATCACAACAAAGAGGAAATGCCTCCAACATGCACAAACATTTGAGCCACAACATGCAGTTAATGTGCACAAATGTCTTTGATATGCTGCTCAGTGATGGTGGTGACTGTCAGAGCAGAGCTACTGAGAATCAATAAGTAATATCAATGATGGGATCAGAATCACTAAATTCTTCTCATCCCTGTCAGTATCATACATGTGCTGTATAATGTGATAAATGTAGAGGTGCTGGCTGTTCTCTCACTCTGCTGTTTAGCTGTAAAGGACGCCTCCCTGCCTTTGTCTCATTCATGACCTTTAATAGTCTCTTCTAACATGCAGAGATCTGTATGATCTGTTTCATAGAGTCTAACCAGCCTGTACAGGTAACAACAACAGTCACTGCATCACTGACACACAAACGTCATCTCTGTCAATAACAACATTCATACATGGAATAAAAACACATCAGTGGATCATTGCTGGAGCTGATGTTTGTGCTCCTGGTGCAAAGGCTCTCAGTTTCCTCCTTGAAATAACATCAGTGGTGGGTCAGCGACATGCTTTCTTTCCCTCTCAGGTTTAAATATCTGGGACTCTCCACCGTTTGGTTTTAGAGCTGAAGAAGCTTCTCAGATGAAACGTCTTCCAGAAACTTAAAGACGTCTCTTTTCTCTCCAAGCTCCTTAGATCACATGACCTGGATGACTGAACCTACAGATATATTGACCTGGTTTCTAGGTCACATGACAGGTCAGAGGTCAGCGACTGTAACTCAGTTCCTCCTGTTAATGTGAACTCACTGAGTGTTTGTGGTTTACCTCTCAGACTGACTGAAGACGATGATGGAGGAAGAGGAGGACAGAGCAGAGTCTGCAGGGTCCAGCTGTCCGTCTGTGAGGAGTGACCGGTCCAAAGATTATAATCCAGCCTTCAGTGGTGAACCTGGAGCAACGAGGTCAGAGAGCTGAACTCACTGAGTAACAGAAATAATTCTGCACTGACATTATAATCAGTGTTGACTCTGGTTGATTGTCTGACTGTGTTTGTGAGCTGAGAGGAAATGAAAATGAGTTTGTAACAAAAATCAGTTTTGTCCAGTTTTCCTGTAAAAAGCTGAACTCTAATCTAAGAGGATGTTACTGACAGGAAACAGCTGCATTATCTGCAGTCTGTGTGATCACAGCTGCTTCAATCATGTTTGTGTCTGCAGAGGTCAGAGGTCACAGTCTGCAGGGTCCAGCTGTCCGTCTGTGAGGAGTGACTGGTCCAAACCTCTAAATCCTCCAGACTTCAGTGGTGAACCTGGAGCAACGAGGTCAGAGAGCTGTGATGACTCCTTTACATGTTTGTGTTTCCTGGATAAATATGACCTGAAACATCCTCAGATTGTTACAAAGATTCATTAAAAAGAAAACAATGAAAGAGAAAAGATCCAAATGTTCGACTTGGTCATTTGCTGTTTGAGGACAGTGATGCTCATATCTGTGGGGAAAGTGTGACCTGAGTGGGTTCATGTTTGTCTTTAAAGAACAGAGCTGCTCTGATTCTCTTTGTGTCTGATCTGTTAAACAGTCTGAGAGGTCACACAGAGACCCAGCAGCTAAAGCCTGGATCATACTGGCTGCTGTTACTCCATCAGGACAACACTGAACCACAGTGGTGTGGATGTAGTGGATAAATCCCACCATACTGATGCTCAGAGTTAACCACAGGGAACAAAACCAGATGTTACCTTCAGATTGTGACCTTTGGAGTGGACGATGCAGATTTCAATAGAGAATAAATGTTGTTGTTTTTCAGCTGTGAAGAAAGAATCTAATTTTCTGAACTTAAGAATTTATGATGCTGGAAACAACATGGAGACTATAACACAACATTTCCACTGTGTTCATAGAATGAATGTAAAACTGTCAGACATTCATTAAATATGCAAAATGTCTACAGAAGCATCAGAGGGTCAGACGTGAAGCACTCAGTGATTTTGATCAAATGACTCATCAGTTATTGATCTGTACTACACTGATCTACCACGTTAGTAAAGCTGGTGTTCTGGTGGTGGAGGGAGACTCGGATCATGTTCTGGTTTTGGAGCAGTGATCTGCTGATGGTTCAGTTTGATGAGCTTCTTCAAAATCATCCCTGACATCACCACTGAAAGGACGTCCATGAAAACAGACTGAAAATTACTGATATGTTCACAATCTGAGAGTTTAAAACTTGACAGACTTGATTCAGATGAAGTTATTTGAGCAGAAACTCCTGGATCTTTATCCTGTGTTGATCTAATCCTTCATGGTTCCTCCACAGAGTGGACCAGCAGAGCTCAGAGGGTCCCAGTGGTCAGTCTGCCCAGCAGCATCAAACACAGCTGGACTCCATATTTATGGTCTGTACATGTACAACAACTACTTTATTATTAATAATAATGCATTTATTTATAGGTCCCTTTCAGAACACCAAGGACTCTGTGGACTAAATGACCAAAAGAAAACAAACTTTGAAATCAGACGGTGCAAATGTGATCACAGGGAAACGTTTTAAACATCGAGGCTTTAAACAGAAACCAAAGTGAAACAGTTTGTAGTCGAGATCAGTGGGAATGAAGCTGAATAACTGTTTCTTCAATAACTTTGAGCTCTTAAAAAAAGAAAAACTAGCTGAAAGTCTGGCTGCTCTTATGAAAAGTACAGAGAAATTATGGGTCGCTCAACACTTGTGCACAATATAGGAGTTTAAATAAATCTAAAGAATAACTCAAAGTCCTACAATCATACTGATAAAGTCATCTACAGCTAACTATCCAAGTGGATTTGTTTAAGACAGCTCCATCTGCTGGTGGCCCTCTGCAGGTGCATGAAAGGGGCGTGTTTATATTGAAAGTAGTAGAGAAAGTAAACCCCACGGGAAGGAGGAGGACTCTCAGCAGCTTCCAGCTCATATTCAGACATTTGACTTCTCACTGAAAGCAGCAAGTTTGAGTGTCTGTACCTTAGTTAGAAGAGATAACATGGTCATAGTAATTAGAGTTGATTGAGCAATGCTGTCCTTGTAATGTAGTTTATGATTTTTATGGACAAGTCCAGTTTTTCTGTAGAGCCTCTCAAGTTGGTGACAGCAGCAGTGGAAGTTCACGTGTAAACCAGAGCAGCAAATCAGGTCCAAATGTGTTGTTCACAGTGAGTGGGATCATCATTGGCTGCTATGTTAACCTCCTGTAGCAGGATGTCTTTGGTCAGAGAATGGATAGATCACTAAGTCATTGTTGAGTTTAGGGAGACAGTAGACAGTTGGAGGAGGTTCAGCCAGTTGACACACAGTAGATAAAATAACTGAAGGCAGGAGCAGACACCTGTATGACTTTCCACCTCTCACATAGATTATTGTCCCTGGGCAGCGCCACAGGGCTGGTAGATGTAAACAAAGCTGGAGGAGAGGATTTATTCATCTGAGAAAAGTCACAGAGTTGTGTCTTGATGCTCAATCATCCAGGTACGTAAATCCCAAAAAGCTTGATTCTGTTCATCTGGATGTTTTCAGTGGGAGAAACGTTTCATCATCATCAGGTGACTTCTTCAGTCTCAGCTGACTGCAGGTTTCAATCTCATAAACAGGACATTTGTATGACTGAAACCAGCCCACTGAAGGAACAATGGGCTGGGAGGTCAGTTCATTGATCATTGGTACGCATATTGTCAGGACCATTGATCAATGGTTGTTGATCAATGGTCATGAGTCCAGTTCACAGAGAGCTGGGGAATGGCTGCAATCACAGCATGTAAGATGGTGACAAATGTACCCTTAGGCCCCTCCTCCATTCAGAGATGGTCTTTCCTTTTCACATAAATGGCCTCCTTGACTCCGCCCTCAAACCAGCGTTCACATTTACTCAGGACCTTCTTGATGTGAAGTTCTTCTGCTTCGCTGGCTGCTGTGTCTGTGGGGATGGTGTTTGTTCTGTGTTGTAGCGTCCTGATGACGCCCAGTTTGTGCCCCAGTGGATGATGAGAGTCAAACCTTAAATACTGATCTGTATGTGTAAACAGAGTGAACCTTTAAGACCAGTTGTCTGTACGATCAACTCAGTCACCTGAAACATCTCCAAGTTTCTGGCTTTGATCATCAACCTGTTGGTAGTTCAGCTCTGAACACCAGTGAAATGTTTCTCCCACTGAAATCGCTGCATTCATATGAACAGAATCAACGTTTTGGGATCGTGGAGTTGTGGACAAAGTCTCAGTTAATCAGATAAAGTCAAACCTATAATTGGTAAAGAGTTCGCGGATGATATGCCCCTTGATGGTAAAGAAGTGGATGTTGTGTGGACTAAAGTTCAGAGTGGTGGGTCATTCATAAATATTCTGTTCCAGCTGCTGGAGGACAACATCATCACGTTTGTGAAGAGCGAGCTGAAGAAGATCCAGAAGGCTCTGAATCCAAATAAGCCCCAGTGCTTGGAGTTTCAGAGGGAGGATGATGAGCAGAGGAGAAACAGCAGAGAGGCATTTGTGAAGATCACAGTGGACTTCCTGAGGAGAATGAAGCAGGAGGAGCTGGCTGACCGTCTGCAGAGACGTAAGAGGATTTATCTAAAGATTTAAGCTGCTGGATAAATGAGACTTGTGACACCAGTGTGTTCAGTCATTTCTCAGTGGGTCAGAAATTGTCATCAGCATTTTGTAAAATATGATTGTTAAAGTTGTATTTTTATTATTATTATTCAGAACTTCAAGCTGCAGTTTGTCATCGTAACCTTAAATCCACCCTGAAGAAGAAGTTCCAGTGTGTGTTTGAGGGCATCGCTAAAGCAGGAAACCCAACCCTCCTGAATCAGATCTACACAGAGCTCTACATCACAGAGGGAGGGACTGCAGAGGTCAATGATGAACATGAGGTCAGACAGATTGAAACAGCATCCAGGAAACCAGACAGACCAGAAACAACCATCAGACAAGAAGACATCTTTAAAGCCTCACCTGGAAGAGATGAACCAATCAGAACAGTGCTGACAAAGGGAGTGGCTGGCATTGGGAAAACAGTCTTAACACAGAAACACAGCCTGGACTGGGCTGAAGACAAAGCCAACCAGGACATCCAGTTCATATTTCCATTCACTTTCAGAGAGCTGAATGTGCTGAAAGAGGAAAAGTTCAGCTTGGTGGGACTTGTTCATCACTTCTTTACTGAAACCAAAGAAGCAGGAATCTGCAGCTTTGAAGACTTCCAGGTTGTGTTCATCTTTGATGGTCTGGATGAGTGTCGACTTCCTCTGGACTTCCACAAAACTACAATCCTAACTGACCCTAGAAAGTCCACCTCAGTGGATGTGCTGCTGATAAACCTCATCAGGGGGAAACTGCTTCCCTCTGCTCGCCTCTGGATAACCACACGACCTGCAGCAGCCAATCAGATCCCTCCTGACTGTGTTGGCATGGTGACAGAGGTCAGAGGGTTCACTGACCCACAGAAGGAGGAGTACTTCAGGAAGAGATTCAGAGATAAGAAGCAGGCCAGCAGGATCATCTCCCACATCAAGACATCACGAAGCCTCCACATCATGTGTCACATCCCAGTCTTCTGCTGGATCACTGCTACAGTTCTGGAGGATGTGCTGGAAACCAGAGAGGGAGGACAGCTGCCCAACACCCTGACTGAGATGTACATCCACTTCCTGGTGGTTCAGGCCAAAGTGAAGAAGGTCAAGTATGATGGAGGAGCTGAGACAGATCCACACTGGAGTCCAGAGAGCAGGAAGATGATGGAGTCTCTGGGAAAACTGGCTTTTGATCAGCTGCAGAAAGGAAACCTGATCTTCTATGAATCAGACCTGACAGAGTGTGGCATCAATATCAGAGCAGCCTCAGTGTACTCAGGAGTGTTCACACAGATCTTTAAAGAGGAGAGAGGACTGTACCAGGACAAGGTGTTCTGCTTCATCCATCTGAGTGTTCAGGAGTTTCTGGCTGCTCTTCATGTCCATCTGACCTTCAGCAACTCTGGAAAAAATCTTCTTGAACAGAAACAAATAACCTCCAAGAGTTTTAGCTTTTTAAACCAAAAAGAATCTCTTCACCAGAGTGCTGTGAACAAGGCCTTACAGAGTCCAAATGGACACCTGGACTTGTTCCTCCGCTTCCTCCTGGGTCTTTCACTGCAGACCAATCAGACTCTCCTACGAGGTCTGATGACACAAACAGGAAGTAGCTCACAGACCAATCAGGAAACAGTCCAGTACATCAAGAAGAAGCTCAGTGAGAATCTGTCTGCAGAGAAAAGCATCAATCTGATCCACTGTCTGAATGAACTGAATGATCGTTCTCTAGTGGAGGAGATCCAACAATACAGGACTTCAGGAAGTCTCTCCACAGGTAAACTGTCTCCTGCTCAGTGCTCAGCTCTGACCTTCATGTTACTGTCATCAGAAGAAGATCTGGATGAGTTTGACTTTAAGAAATATTCTGCTTCAGAGGAGGCTCTTCTGAGAATGCTGCCAGTGGTCAAAGCCTCCAATAAAGCTCTGTGAGTAAACATGAACTCATTGCTTAAAATCTTATAATCGATAAAAATCTTAAAACCATGGGAAATAAATCAGAAATGCTGAGTTCAAAGAACAGTTAAAAAACATAAAAATAGTGAATTAAATGATTATCATTCACTCAGTAAATATTTTTTCAGTCCAGCAGGCCGTGTCAGTATTTCTGACACATTTTTGTCTATATCTCTTATCAAAGGACAATCCAGACCCAGCCTATAAGAACATGAGCTCTGATGCTTCAGCCCCTCTGACAGGTTTATTATCCTCAGCTTGTTCATTTGTCTCCAACTCCAGGAGTTTGGTTGTTTTATTCTAAAGCACAAACTTCACCTGCCAGACTTCACCTACATCTTTTTCTGATGTTCATAATTTAAGTTCAAGTTTGTATCTCACTTTCAGTGCACACCCTCCCTTTTTAAATATAAATCTCTGCTGTGCTGTCATGTTTTCATCCTGTATGGAGGGAGAAACTCGGTCTTCATTACTGAAATTGCCTCTAAGGTCGTGTTTCTTGTCAGTAACCATATGTAACTGTAAGGCTTCCATAACCAGTGTTATCACAGAATTACAGTGGGTTCACTCTGGGTCCTCTACAGTTTCCTCCCACTGTCCACAGACATGCAGTTAGGTTACCTGGTGATCTAAACTTCATGCAGGTGTGAGTGAGAGTGGTTGTCTGTCCCTCTGTGGGCTTAGTGGAAGAGACTGGATGGATCTCTGCTTTGTCTTTGATATATGCTGACAGCAAACATTCTCCATGAAGTCTGCATTTCAGCTCATCTCCTTTATACACACCTTTAACAGGAAGAGTTTTATACAGCTAGTGTTTAAAATCCAGTGTTATTCACAATACACAGGTAATGAGCATGATTATTGAATTACTAAAATTTTCTAAAATAATTGTTTTAGTTAATATTGTATGACAGTGTACACAGAATTATTAGCTCAGTAGGCAGAGTGGTCGCCCCATGATCATAAGGTCAGGGGTCGAATCCACCGAATAGTTACCTTGTGGTACCCCTGAGCAAGGTACCATCAAGGTACCAATCATGTGCACTGGACTGGTAGCACTCATAGTCTCATAGGTTTAAATAAATTTTTTAAAAAAAGGGTTCAACATATAAACAAATTTAATTTGATCACATATATTGTTTGTTTTTTTTTGTTGTGGTTTTTTCCCTTTCTCTCTCAGACTGAGCAGCTGTAACGTCTCAGAGGAAGGCTGTGAAAATTTGTTGTCAGTGGTCAGCTCCCAGTCCTGTAGTCTGAGAGAGCTGGACCTGAGTACCAACAGCCTGAAGGCTTCAGCAGTAAAGCTTCTGTCTGCTGCAGTGGAGAGTCCACATGCCAAACTGAATGTTCTGAGGTCAGATCAATTTGTATTATGTTTAGTTCTGTTTGTTTATGTGTTTGATGTTTGTTTTTGTTTATATCTTTATCCAGTTATCCTTGTTTCATAGCATTTTTATTTTATTTCAAAGTTAAACGGAAGTTTTACTAACCTGCTCAGCACAAGACAATAAGCTATTGCACCCTGATTACACTTTAACAACAATCTTTATTCATGTTTTTATCTTCAGACTTAACATCTGTGAACTCTCAGAGGAAAACTGTGAAGCTCTGTCCTCAGTTCTCAGCTCACAGTCCTCTAGTCTGACAGAGCTGGACCTGAGTATCAGAAAGCTGCAGGATTCAGGAGTGAAGCTTCTGTCTGCTGGACTACAACGTTTAAACTGTAAACTGAATACTCTGAGGTCAGATCAGAAAACATTTAGTTTTTAGAATTATTAATTAAAGTTCATACATATGATGTTGTATCTTAGTATCTTTATGTTTTCTTTAAAAATAGAAAGTCAACATTTAATGTTGTGAAATGTATTAACAAACTCTACATGAGTACTTGTTTTATAGATTGTCTTTTATTTTTCAGACTGAGTGGCTGTAACCTGTCAGAGAGAAGCTGTGAAGCTCTGTCCTCAGTCCTCAGCTCCCAGTCCTCCAGTCTGAGAGAGCTGGACCTGAGTAACTCTGACCTGCAGGATTCAGGAGTGAAGCTTCTGTCCGCTGGACTAAAGAGTTCACAGTGTGCAGTGGAAACTCTCAGGTCAGGATTCAAACTTTTCCACAGATGATCATTTGAAATGTGATTTATATTATTGTATAAACAGGTAACTTTTACAGCTGTCAAGTGAACTTTTATTCACATTTGAGTGGATAATTGGACTCTGAATTACTAAAAGTTGTTATAGTCATGTCTTTGTTTATTTAAAAAAATACTTCATGTACTGCCTAATTTAAAGATTTAGGCTCCTTTGGGCCCATAATATATATATTTGATTTCTTTGTGAATGAAATTAGGAGGATATTGGCGACTGCTGATTGGCTCGCTGTTTGTTTTTTATTCACAGTACTTAATTTTAAAGGCTGATTTCTCAAAATGAGATGTTTATCTTTTCTTCTACAACACTTGGAGCCACCAAATCTTCTTGCTTGATTTATTCATTACAGTTTGATTTAAAGAATATTAGACTCGTAACATAATAAATATATTTATTTCACTTCTTCTTGAGAGAAAGAAAGGGATGACTGGGTGAGCTCCAGTGGTTCATCCCAGCAGAGAGAGCGGCACACTGGGCTGCAAATGATCACAGTAGTAATGGCCATAGTTTGATAAAACAGGCAGTCTTACCCTGTAGATAATACAGGGTTCTGGTGCCGATGTGGGGGAGGGGAGTCGCCCGGTACTAACTACATACTACTAACTACCTCATCCAGATGTCTTCCCTACTAAACCTGATAAGAAGTAACTGCAGTAGCCTTATAGGTCAAATCAGTTTCACCTGTTAAAGTTAGCTCCACTATTAATTAGGGGTGGGGGAAAAAATCGATACTGTGTAGTATCGTGATATTTTGTTTGCTAATAATGTATCGATACAGGGACAGCAGAAATCGATATTTTGTTACAAACAATTTTTTCTCTGAAGTCAACATGCTCTGGAGTCAGAGCATGTTGACTTCAGAGCATGTTGATCCTTTTTCTGAGCAACAATCCTGACATTCCTTCACTGTCCAAATGTGTTTAACTTTTTTTTTGGCAGCAATAAACATGACAGTTTACTTATTTTAATTTAAGACATGTTTAATTTTAATTAAGTTTGAAACTTTTTTATTTAATGTAAAATTATATATTTTTTTAAATTTACTTTCAAATTCTTCAGTTGCTGAAGGGGCTGCATAGTTTTCATAAATTGCATAGTTCAGAATAGCTATAATTGTACCAGATGGTTGCATTCAGTTAAGTTGGACTAGACTGTAATACAAACCGTTCAGTTTGTCAACAATAAAACTGACTGAAATGAGAGAAAGACTGAGTGTGAGACTTTGATATTAGATAAAATGAATATTGATAAAGTTTACCTTTATGTGCAGAATTTAAATATCGCAAAATATTTTAAAAAATCGCAATAATATCGTATCGTGCGTTAAGTATTGTGATAATATCGTATCGCGAGTTGTATGGTGATTCCCACCTCTACTATTAATGGTGTCACTTGTTATTTCTGGGATGAGTTTAGTAGCCTGAACAGCTGCTTAAAGGAAAGTAATTAAATAATAAAAATAACCTAAGTCCGGGGGAACCTGCAAGAGCTGTTTGCACAAAGAATAATGCTCAGACTTTGAGGTTTTATCGTTTTACACAAGGTTTAAAAATGAATGTCCACAATTGAATTGCAGAAATTGTTATTGAGCTAATACTGATGTAGTTGTTATCTTTGGTAAGGAGAGGTTGGAGGAAGGATGAGCACAGTCAGGCCTAAAGATGCTCTTAATAATAATAATGGATTGCATTTATATAGCGCTTTTCGAGACCCTCAAAGACCCTTTACAATCCCACTACAGGGAGTGCAGAATTATTAGGCAAGTTGTATTTTTGAGGAATAATTTTATTATTGAACAACAACCATGTTCTCAATGAACCCAAAAAACTCATTAATATCAAAGCTGAATGTTTTTGGAAGTAGTTTTTAGTTTGTTTGTAGTTTGAGCTATTTTAGGGGGATATCTGTGTGTGCAGGTGACTATTACTGTGCAGAATTATTAGGCAACTTAACAAAAAACAAATATATACCCATTTCAATTATTTATTTTTACCAGTGACACCAATATAACATCTCCACATTCACAAATATACATTTCTGACATTCAAAAACAAAACAAAAACAAATCAGCGACCAATATAGCCACCTTTCTTTGCAAGGACACTCAAAAGCCTGCCATCCATGGATTCTGTCAGTGTTTTGATCTGTTCACCATCAACATTGCGTGCAGCAGCAACCACAGCCTCCCAGACACTGTTCAGAGAGGTGTACTGTTTTCCCTCCTTGTAAATCTCACATTTGATGATGGACCACAGGTTCTCAATGGGGTTCAGATCAGGTGAACAAGGAGGCCATGTCATTAGTTTTTCTTCTTTTATACCCTTTCTTGCCAGCCACGCTGTGGAGTACTTGGACACGTGTGATGGAGCATTGTCCTGCATGAGAATCATGTTTTTCTTGAAGGATGCAGACTTCTTCCTGTACCACTGCTTGAAGAAGGTGTCTTCCAGAAACTGGCAGTAGGACTGGGAGTTGAGCTTGACTCCATCCTCAACCCGAAAAGGCCCCACAAGCTCATCTTTGATGATACCAGCCCAAACCAGTACTCCACCTCCACCTTGCTGGCGTCTGAGTGGGACTGGAGCTCTCTGCCCTTTACCAATCCAGCCACGGGCCCATCCATCTGGCCCATCAAGACTCACTCTCATTTCATCAGTCCATAAAACCTTAGAAAAACCAGTCTTGAGATATTTCTTGGCCCAGTCTTGACGTTTCAGCTTGTGTGTCTTGTTCAGTGGTGGTCGTCTTTCAGCCTTTCTTACCTTGGCCATGTCTCTGAGTATTGCACACCTTGTGCTTTTGGGCACTCCAGTGATGTTGCAGCTCTGAAATATGGCCAAACTGGTGGCAAGTGGCATCTTGGCAGCTGCACGCTTGACTTTTCTCAGTTCATGGGCAGTTATTTGGCGCCTTGGTTTTTCCACACGCTTCTTGCGACCCTGTTGACTATTTTGAATGAAACGCTTGATTGTTCGATGATCACGCTTCAGAAGCTTTGCAATTTTGAGACTGCTGCATCCCTCTGCAAGATATCTCACTATTTTTGACTTTTCTGAGCCTGTCAAGTCCTTCTTTTGACCCATTTTGCCAAAGGAAAGGACGTTGCCTAATAATTATGCACACCTGATATAGGGTGTTGATGTCATTAGACCACACCCCTTCTCATTACAGAGATGCACATCACCTAATATGCTTAATTGGTAGTAGGCTTTCGAGCCTATACAGCTTGGAGTAAGACAACATGCATGAAGAGGATGATGTGGACAAAATACTCATTTGCCTAATAATTCTGCACTCCCTGTATTCATTCACTCTCACATTCACACACTGGTGGAGGTAAGCTACAGTTGTAGTGGTAGGTTAGGTTTTGCCCAAGGACAAAATGACCAAGACAGAGAGAGCTGGCTCATCAGACAGACAAGCTCATCTTGTAACCTACTGGTTCGCTGGTCAGCACACCAGCTGACTAGCGAACCGGCTAACTAGCACACCGGCTAAATAGCAAATCAGCTAACTAGCAGACCAGCTAACGGCAGCCACAAGCTGAAGGACGATTAAATGTAGTGGAGATATCAGAGATGACACTGGTGTGTCCGATTCACTCTTTAGCACTCTGGTCACTCCGGTGTGTCAGCCAGAACACCACTGAAGGCCAAATGATCCCAGCGTGTGGAATAAGGAGCTTAAGGTTTGGTTTGAGACACTTTATTCTTTCACTGATTGATTCTTGCGGCTGTGATCACGTGTGTGGTTTCTTACAAAAAGGAAGTACACAATACAAATACATGACAAATAAGATGAATAGATAAGTTACATATCCAGTTATATGTACGTACATCAGTATAGCTAATATAGCCATATATAAGGACAAAGATCACAGTACTATAATGCAGTAATGTTAAACACAAAGGTGTATATCTACATAAATCTGTCCTATCAGTGATCAGGGTACTGTAGTATACTTCCACTACATAAACTATAGAAACTAAACGACATTAGTGTGACTTTAAGTTACCATCAGTACAGACGAACTGATGGTAGTTGTACAAAATAAAGGCTTTGCAATTATTGTGAAGGGCTTCCGGTTAAACTAAGATCAGCTGATTACCTCATAACAAATTGTTTGCTATAGAACGCAGCTCCCACTCTTCATTAATATCATGTACTGTAACTCCCAAGTAACCATGGTTACCCAGCCACGCCCAGTAGTCTCCAGAGAGACCAACAGCTGGTGCACGTTGTAACGCCGTGGCTTTCATAGTCTCTCCTTTTTCTACAGCTCATGTGTTCTTCTTGTGATGGTGCGTCTTGAGGGAGGCTCATACATGCGGTCATTTGTTGATCCTAAGAACGTTCCTCAGACCGACTTCTTCAACAACACTAATTGGCCTGAAGTTTGTAGCTACTCACTTCACTGTGGCGTCTGTTAGCTTGTCTTTCTTTGGTTTATCTTGACTCCTCCCACTAGCTGAATCTACGTAGTCTGCCCAAGCCTCCCACCTCTGTTTGTTTGGGTGGTTTGTTTGCTGCCATCAACAGCGTGTAATGCATTTAAATGATACTTCAGACTTGAAGTACTGCGACAATAAAAAACTCAACTTTGCTTAAAAATAACTTTAGTTGTATCAACACTGCCCTCTGGAATAATTAGACTTTGGTGACAAACTGATGTGATCTCCATGTTTCCTTTGTTGGACTGTGGGCGAGTGTCAGAACTGAATGTACTGAGTAACATGTGGAGTTTAAATATGTGTCAGTTCCAGTTTTAGAGCTCTAAAGTGCAGCTATCATGTTAGGAATATGTTAGGAATAGACAGGAACACTGAGCACACTGAGGTCAAATCTTTATTTATCCAGTTCATCTGTAGGCTGAGCTCAGTCCATCCATTTAGTGAAATGATGTTTAAAGGTCTCCTTGTTCTGTGAGCGTGCACAGATCCTGAAGCAGAAAGCCTGGGTTAACAGAGAAATGATCATCACTGTGATGATGCTCACCATCTCTGACTGGGATTTGAGGTTTTGTCAAAGCAGCAAAGAAAGCCTGGCTATGTTGGACTGGGTGTGGAAGCAGCTCCCAGTTTGAGTTCAGGAGACAGACACCCTCTCTACTTTGACGATCAGCTTCAAACTTTCCTTTTTGATAAAACTTATAGTTAGAGCTGGATCAGGTGACCCTGAACCATCACTTAGTTATGCTGCTATAGAGATGGATAACAGATGGATTGTTGTTTTGTGTGTCTGCAGTCTGTCAGGCTGTCTGATCACAGAGGAAGGCTGTACTTCTCTGGCCTCAGCTCTGACCTCCAACCCCTCCCATCTGAGAGAGCTGGACCTGAGCTACAATCATCCAGGTGACTCAGGAATGAAGCTTCTGTCGGCTGGACTGAAGGATCCAGGCTGGAGACTGGACACTCTCAGGTATGGAGAGAATGTCTGATATAGGAGGAAGAGCTGGAATCATTTCCTGTGTCTTTCACTCACTTCCTGTTTGTTTCCTGCAGATGAGACATGAACAATCACACATGCAGGAATATTTTCAGGGACAGACACACTAGTCTAGCTGGATAGTACATGGATATTTATGTAGGGGGTCTTCAAGGAGTCTGTTTGCAGGAACATTAATGATAACTGATAAGTCATGTTGAGAGTTTCATTAAAAGTAGACTTACAGTTAGGTAATATTTGGACAGAGACAACATTTTGTAACTTTAGATACAAGTATCAGCCATGTGTGTGTTTCCCATGCTGTATGTCCACAGTCACAGTGACAGTCAGTGACACTGACAGAAGGATGAAACAAGGCTGTGAATCATTTCAGTCTGTGTGTGTGACAAAGAGGCAGACAGGAGCAGCTAACATTTGGAAATGGAAGCTTACTGGAAACACTACATTCACGGCTGAATTCACAATAGATTTGTTCTCAAGTGCACATTTAGCAGCTAATGCTAATACTCTTTTCCCTTTGCTTTCTACAGCAGCTATTGCTAAGTAGGCCACTTTGCTCCGCTAAGGATTTGTGTGACCATGATGGAGACTCTGATAAGCTAATGCTGCTAAGCTAATGCTGTTTATGGGCCCTGTTAGAATCAATATTTCATTCTCATTCTGTTGTTTGAGAACAATATTAACGTTTCACATCATTATAACACAAGAGAAAAGGGTATTGGCATTAGCTACTAGTGCTTATTCACCTCAAATTACCTTTAGCTGCTAATGGCAGCCTACTTAGCATTAACTCCTCACTAATATAATGCTAATTCGCATCAAATTAGCATTAGCTGCTCAAGTTGTTATAAGGAAAAAGAGAAAACGGTATTAGTATTAGCTGCTAATAATTATTCACCCCTAATTAGAGTTAGCCCCTAATGGCAGTCTACTTAGCATTAACTCCTGACATTGTTATAATGCAGGGGAAAAGAGTTACCATTATCGGTGTTTCTCGATAGCTCTTTCTCGTTTGAGAAACAAATGAATTCTGTTATTAAAACCAGCTGTAAGGTTTATATTGTTGATTGTCATTTATGCTTAGAAATATTTACTCATATATGCTTAATTTTATAATCGATTGCATAATGATAGAGGTTTGATCCTGAGTAGTCTGTAAAGACTCTGTGTGCCTTCCAGAGTGCTCTGGCATGCACACACCACTTGGGGCCATGAGAGAGGTCGTACCCTCTCTTACTGATTTATGGTGTAGGACAGGGGTCTCAAACTCAATTTAGCTGGGGGCCGCTGCAGGCAGAGTCTGGGTGAGGCTGGGCCGCATTAGGTTTTCCACAGGAAAGGCATGGTTAAAAAATTCCAATCTTCTCAAATCTCTTTATTTTTATTTTTTAACACAAAATATGAAAAATGAATAAACAAATTAAGAATTAATAAGAAAATAAATCAATCTGTAATACATAAATAAAACAATAATAAGATATTTTTAGTCAGTGAACTTGTGTGTATCTTTCAGTCTTCTATATCTGCTGTATTTAGATTGAAATGTCTGTATTAACAGTTCTATAACCTTCTTCTGAACATGAATGGAACACTGTAGAAAATGAACTGTTCTTCTGAACATGGCTTCTCTTGCCTACTCCTTGCTGCTAGAGACCTGGCAGCGTTTCCTCTCGCATAGCCGAGCCAGATTTGGCCTGAGGGAGGAAGCAGTTGCGGCCCTCAGTATGTCTTGAAGATGATCATCCGTAAGTCTGGACCTGTACTTGGACTTATTGAAGTTCAAAGTGGAGAAGAGCTTTTGGCACAAGTATGTGCTACCAAAAAGGCACATGGTCCACTTGAACATTCGGGAAAGCCGAGGGAAACTAGGGCTCAAGTCTCTCAAAAATTGTCCAAGCTTGTCTGCTTTTCCACTCACCTCCCTGAACTTTGCTTTGAGTTCAGAGTTGCACTGCAGCTCAATGAGCTCCATTTGAAGCACAGAAGGGGCATCTTGCACATCAAAGGAGAAGGGGTCTGCAAAAATGTGAAAGGTGGCTCTGTGTGTCTTGAAGTCAGCAAATCTGTGATCAAATTCCTCCTGTAGCCTCAAAATGACATCAACATACTCGTCAGCACTGAATGGTGTGCCTGCATCCACGAGTGCCTTGCATGCTGGGAAATGGCAAAGGTTTGTCTGAGAGAGCTGAGCTTTCCAGAGCGCCAGTTTTGTGGAGAATGCTCTCACGTTGTCATAGGCAGCACTGACAAGTTGCCCCTGGCCTTGTAACGTCTTGTTCAGTACATTAAGCTCATGTGTCATATCAACAAGAAAAGCTGAGTCCATGAGCCATTTGGGATCAGTTAGCACAGGAACACTAACTCCATCCTTCTCCATGAAGGCTTCACTTCTGCTCTCAACTCAAAAAGTCTCTTTAATACATTTCCCCTGCTGAGCCAACGTACCTCAGTGAAGTCGAGCACATCCCC
Organism: Aulonocara stuartgranti; assembly: GCF_965226115.1. Taxonomy (NCBI): domain Eukaryota; kingdom Metazoa; phylum Chordata; class Actinopteri; order Cichliformes; family Cichlidae; genus Aulonocara; species Aulonocara stuartgranti. The sequence goes on from NC_138942.1 coordinate 36,752,478, forward strand.
ATATTCTGACTCCATTTCCTCTAAAAAAGCACAGAACCTTCGGTGCTTTAAGCCCCTGGATCTGATTTGGTTGATGCATTTCACAACAATAGACATCACATTGTCAAACTTCAGGCATTTGCTGCAAAGGACCTGCTGATGGATGATGCAGTGCAGAGCAATGGCCTCCTCCACGCCTTCCTCTTCCAGTTTGTTTTGTGCCACCAGTCCATGTTTCCTCCCTGTCATTGATGGCGCTCCATCTGTTGTTATTCCAACAAACCTCTTCCATGGCAAACCAACATTCTCAATGGCATCACACAGCTTGTAAATATCTGCTGAGCGGTGGTCTGGCCATGCATTGGAATTACTGTGAGCAGCTCCTCCATCACTTCAAAACTGTCATCAACACCACGGACATACATTGGGAGCTGGGCAGTGTCGGTGATGTCTGTGGTCTCATCAAGAGCGACTGAGTATACACTGAAACATTTGGCTTTCTCACACAGTTGGTCATAAATGTCACTTGACAGGTCAGAAATGCGATCTGCTGCGGTGTTGGCAGAAAGGCTGATGTTGCTAAACTGACCTTTCTTTCCCGGACAGACTATATTTGCAGCCTGCAATATGCACTTTTAGACAAATCCACCTTCTGTGAATGGCTTCCCTGCTTTAGCAATCATCTCACTAACCACGTGGCTCCGACTGCTGCATTATTCTCTTTGGTTGCTTTCTTGGAGAAATCTTGCTGCCTCAGTAGATCTGTTTTAAGACTGGCAACCCGGTTCGCTCTCTCGTCTCCCTGGTATTTTGCATCCAGCTCAGCATGTCTAGTTGTGTAATGACGTTTCAAATTGTATTCCTTGTGCAGCGCAACTTTCTCTGTGCAAATAAGACAGGTCGGGGTGCCCCTGTGCTCAACAAAGAAATATTGCATTGCCCACTTTTCCTGAAATTGTCGGTGCTCATCACCAACCTTTCTCTTCACCGCAGGCTTTGAAAAAGACATGTTTGGGGCTATGTGACATTTATAATTCTACTTGGTGTCACTGTCGCATTGAAGTTTCAATCAAGCGTTTAGCCGACGGACGGGGAACGTCTCAACGCGTAGAGAACGTCATTTCTGCTTCTTTTTCTTGCAACCGTAGCACGGCGATCGGCAGATAAAAAGCCGGTAGCAGTCTCCTTTGTTTTTACGCTCGATGTTCATGTCTTTCATGACGACACGAACACCGTGGCGTTTGCAGATGGTAGAAAGTGCAGGGATAGCGAGCGCAAAAAAGGCGACTGCTCACGGCGCCGGGCTGTTGTTACAGGAGAAAGAAGCGGAAATGACACCGTGACATATAACAAATAACATCAGCTGTTTCTGATGTTAGTTGTTTTGACTGCTTTTACATTATATTGAAATATATGTAATGTTCATGTTTGCTGCAATGCAAACGCAGTGATGCAAATAAAAACATGGAGCCACAAATTACGGTGCGACCCTATAATTAGTCCGGGTTACCGGGGACTGTTGTTGCCGATGAACAGGTGTCGCTATGTGACTGCAGACTAAATTGGGCTGCATTGAGTTCATGACTTTTCTTTTATCCCGCCGCCTACGCATCACTGTGAGAGTTAATATGAGATCTCTCTCTGTGGAAAAATAACTTTAAATCCCACTGACGTGTGTATAAATCTATATACGTATAATGTCCCGCTGGGCAGCAACTTAAAAAACAACTTTTTTTGAAGTGTTGTGAACGCAGCGCGCTGGGGCGAATGTCGGCGTTTGCCCAATAGAAAGGAGGAAGCCAGCCAGGCACAGGAAAGAAAGAAACACTCCAGGGCAACGCTGCTGGAACTTTGACTCATTGAGAAATGTTTCCCTGCTTGCATCAAGCCCGGCTGGTGTCCCCTGAGATCCATATCCCACCCTGATTGGTGGGTTAATTCAGCTCCGCCCACAACACTGTAAAGTGTCATACATTATCAAACTAACATTACATTTTCATATTAAGGTGGGGCCAAAAACTATCGTCCGGCAGGCCGCAATTGGCCCGCGGGCCGCGAGTTTGAGACCCCTGGTGTAGGAGGACACCTACTCTGTGTCTGGTTAAGTATAAGAGCCCTTTGTTAGGGGGACCGCTGGACTCTTAGCACCAGCTTTGGGGTCACAGGGTCACATCTGGAACACACACACACACACACACACAGACACACACACACAGACACACACAGACACACACACACACACACACACACACACACACACACACACACACACACACACACACTATGCACAGACTGGTACTCTTTGTTCATACCTGTGTAAGACGTCATAATGAACTTGTGCATATTCATGTAAGCTCAATAAAGAGCAGTGTTACGAGGGAGCAGACGAGAGCGACTGAGGTCAAGTGAAGGAACGGCGCTGTCACAGTTCTCTCCCTCATCAATTGTCTGGTTCCAGCGGTGGGTCTGTGCTAGACGACCCATCACCAGCTTTTTCCACTGGTTACCAGTACGTGGTAGAATCCACTTCCAGATCTGGTTGTCTTTAAATCTGTGAATGGATTGGCTCCATCTTATCTCTCTTTAACAAAAGAATCCAAGTGGAGCCCTCAGGTCTGCAGATAAGCAGCTTCTGACCAGAACTAGACGTAAAAACAGAGGTGAGCTTTATCGATGGCTGCAGCCAAACTCTGGAACAGTCGCCCTTCACATCAGGTCGTCACCAACACTGGACATTTTTAAAAGCCGGTTGGAAACACATTTGTACTCTGTAGCTTTCAATCCTGACCAGTCTTTATAGTCATTACTGTGTATGTTTCCTATTTTCTCTCTACTCTGTGCAGCACTTTGGCTCAAGCTGTTTTTAAATGTGCTGATAAATAAATGTAGATTTCTTTGAATAAAACAGTGGAGCCGAGCTTTGAGCTCAGTGTGTAACAGTGTGTGTGTGAGAGCCATGTAATGTCCATGTGTGCATGCTGACTGTGCTGCTCTGACCCCCCTCCTCCTTTCAGGGTGGAGCCTGCTGGAGTCCGATGGTTGAGACCAGGTCTGAGGAAGTGTAAGTGTGTTTTTAATGGGATTCATGAAAACAAAGCAGCACACATTCAACCATCTTCATCATGTCAGGAGTCATCATCAAAGTGTCAATCAATGAACAGATGATGGATCAATAACTGCAGCTGGATTGTGTTTGTTCTCTCCATCAGATTCCTGTCAACTCACAATCGACACAAACACAGTGAACACAAAGCTCCAACTGTCTGACAACAACAGGAAGGTGACACATGTGAAGAAGGTTCAGTCATATCCTGATCATCCAGATAGATTTGATGTTTATTATCAGCTGCTGTGTAGAGATGGTCTGACTGGTCGCTGTTACTGGGAGGTCGAGTGGAGAGGAGGCGTTTGTATATCAGTGAGTTACAGAAGCATCAGAAGGAAAGGAGGCAGTGATGACTGTGTGTTTGGAAACAATGATCAGTCCTGGAGTCTGTGGTGCACTGATGATGGTCCTCATCATGTCAGGCACAATAACGGAGTAACATCCATCTCCTCCTCCTCCTCCTCCTCCTCTGTCTCTAACAGAGCAGCAGTGTATGTGGACTGTCCTGCTGGCACTCTGTCCTTCTACAGAGTCTCCTCTGACACTCTGATCCACCTCCACACCTTCAACACCACATTCACTCAAACTCTTTATCCTGGGTTTAGGTTCTGGTCTCCTGGTTCCTCAGTGTCCCTGTGCTGATCCAACAGACAGTTTCCATGACTGCAAGTGTTGAGTGGAAAAATGCTACATTGCATTATTGCATCCTCTCACCACAGGAGGCGCTGTTGGCACCACTGATTGCTGATCAGCTGTTCTCTGATGATCTGATTGATACTGTGAATAACGGGACTCACTGAACTCTGTGACACAGTGAAGATTACAGAGTTTAACTTCACCCTTTAAGACTGACCACAGAACCAAGTCCGCCAGAGCTTTTGTTATATTTTTACATGCTGTGGAGCCATTTGTGGGAGCATTTCAAGTTGCTATACATCAATACAACTGTTATAGCCCTAATTTTAATAATATGTATGCATTAAGTCCATAGTAACTACATAAACTGCAAAAAAACCCTCTGCTCATCCATCTCTGTGTGTATCAGGATACATTTGGTTCATAATACACAGAAAAATCAGAGTTATTACCTGTAATAAATGTGAAAGATTCCTGCAGTGATAACCAGGCAGGACTGAAACACATCCAAGCTGTCACCACGGTAACAGCACCGCCCATCCACAGGTGAGGGGAGGAGCAAAAAGAGGGACTTTGACCATTTTATACTAAAAACACTCAACTAATGTTTCTAATATGAAACAAATAAGCCCACATTAATGTGAGCGTTTATTAAATAATAATAATGATGATTTCCTCCTGATCTCATTTCCACAGCAGAGAAAACTGTGGTGTATATTGAGGTGGAGGGTGTGGTCTGTGGCTCAGGTGTAGAGTGAGGGTGGGGTGCACCACAGCAGCATGCTGGGACTGCTGAGGGTGGAGGAGGGAGTGATGATGACATCAGAGCTGCAGCACAGAGACCAGTGAACACACAGTCTGTTCATCTTTGCATAGATACAATATACAGCACAATATTGAATGACAGACACGCTGTGGGAGCTTCCACAGATACACTGACGTCAGCATCCAGAGTCCTCCTGCTGCTCCCCCCTCAGAGCCCCGTGATCAGCACCAACACATTCAGTTAGATGACAGAGTCCAGCTGCAGCTAGAATCAGCTCCCCTCTGTGAACAACAGCACAGCGTCAGTGTTTCACACTCAGTGAAAGGAGGAAACAGCAGAAGAACACCATGTGTGCTACGTTTCCCAGGACACACTACAAACTGCACAAATACAGAGCAGCACGTGGAAGGACCTGGAGCTGCATTTACAGAGCTGCAGACAGCGTGATGTCCTGTATGGACAGGTGGAAGGAACCAAGTCCTCAGCTGGAACACTCGTGTTTGTCCACAGACAGGAAACACAGCAGGAAACTTCCTCACAGAAGTGCAGCTCATGGATAACACACTTCCTGTCAGTCAGAATGAGGCTGCAGCCAAACACAGAAAGGTGTTTTTGTCCAGATGAGCCCAGAGAAGAAACACGAGTGTTCACAGAGAGGTGAAACATGAGGTTGGAGTCCTCGTCAGCATCCAGAAGAGCTGCTGTGAAACCCTGAGTACTCATGACAGACTCTGATGGCACAAACACATCATGATTCAAACAGAAAGACAAACATGGAGCTCCTGATCCTCCTGCATGAGAACAAGCTGACATGAGCGCTGTGTCTGAGAGTGTCTCCCTGTCACAGTGACAATAACACAGCTGCTGCTCACAGTCATTAAACTGACCTGAGGTCAGCTGTGCTCCTTACATATGAACCATGTGACCTCACATCAGTGCTGTGGATGACTGTAGTCATAGAAGAGTAGAGCTGTAGCAGGTGGTGTGAGGAGGAGGTGGTGTATTCTAGTTAACGCAGTACTGAAACACTCCAGCAGAGGGCGCTGTTAAGTCCTTATTGTAACACAGTTACTGTGTGCAGTTAGACTTCATACATAATCTGCACTTATTTCCATCAGACATGCTGTCAGTAAATGATTGGTTTCTATTGATTCTACTTCCTGTTGACTCGTTTGATGACAGTGAAACAATCACAGCTGATTGTGTGATGATGTAAACTGTCACTGTTACATTCAGTGTGTGTGACATAATGTTAGTGCAGGCTGATAACAGCCTGGTTCTGTTAGAAACACATGAACGTGTCCATAGATCAGTGTGTGTTTAACATGAGAGCTTCAGCCCTGCTGATGTGTTAAATAAAGACATGCAGGAAAACTGATGAGACTCTGAAATAACTCTTTATATTTATAATGTAACTCTGCATCAAAAGAACAACAAAGGATCCCAGACAGGTTTCTGTGAACAAAGACCATTCTGATGTTTCTGTGTTTCTAACACTTTGACATTATTAGTAAACAGACTGCAGTGAGCAGCATTTATAAAGAGCTTCTATATAAAGATATGACAGCTGTTTGACAAGTTTATCACTCTGTGTTTGGACCTGATCAGTCCAGCTGTTTACTTGAAACATCTTCATTTACCTGTTCTGTTATATTCATGTTCTTGTCTCTGTTGAAAACACATTTTAATGTCCCTCAGATTTTTCTCCCAGATGAATAAATATAAAAATGACACAAACTGACTGCAGCTACTTTTTGTCCTTTCTGTCAAAAACCTTCATGTGACTCATGAGAGACACGTTTCAGCTGTTTGTGACAGATCAGAGGCCAACAAGTCATTTATAACACTTTCCATCATTGTTTAAAGTTCTCAGTGTTTCTGTGTTGCTGCGTATAGGATCTCCCAGCATCATCACTGTGCTGTCCAATCATTGTGTGCGAGGTTACCCTTATAGTGCGATGTGTGTTTGCACAAAGAGAAGCATGTGTGTCAAATATAAATAAGCACAGAACAGAAACAGCTGCTCGTTTCTTCTGTTTAGAGTCAAGTTAGTGTTTTGTGTCTTTGTTTGAGGCCTGATGTCGAGCAGAGGTGTGTGTAACTGCACTGCTCTGTTATATGTGTGAAGTGTGTGCTTCTCTTCAGCATCATCTTTGTCACTGCTGATTCCTTTGTGTCATCATGTGTTGAGAAGAGAGAACAGTTATAACGGAGGAGCAAAAGGAAGCCCTGAAATCTGCATCAACAAGGAAGTGTTGGCTCACCAGTGATCCCAGCAGAGCCACTGGTTTGGCTCCAGTTGTTCTAGATTCAATGATGTTGTTGCTACAGATACATGTCAGCATCTTTATTGAATTTAATATGAAGCAGAAATGGTGTCATCAGGAGAAGAAGAGGAGAACAAGTCCGGCGAGGAGGCAGCAGCTCTTAAAGATGAAACAGCAGCTCAGCCCTGAGCTCAGAGAGCTGCACATGAAAAAGCTCCTCAAGCAGATCCTGTCAGAGGTTTGTCATCAACAGGAGGAACTGTTCACATCATAGGATGAAGATGCTGTCAGCTGGATGAAGAAGGTTATTTAATGCAAACGTTCACACTGAAGTCAAATTGTTGTCGTGTTGAACAGATTCATGTACTGATCGTCTCCAGAATGTTAGAAGAGCTTCAATGAATCATTAGAAACAACTTACAGCTGCACAGCTGTGTCAAACACATCTGTGTGTCATTGTGGGATTGTTGTGTTTCTACATGTGACACACGTCTAAAACATGCACACAATCTGAACACAAACAGGGACTCATGTGTTCCCACAGCCAGATGCTGAGAGCCATTTCCTTGTAGTCCTGTGTCTACATACATGAACCATTAGATGTTATTGGAATGATTGTCAGCTCTGATAGTTTCATGTGTGTTTAGCTGGACGCTGTTTGATCCTCGACATGTTTAAAGGTGTCCAGTCCTGAGACACTGGGGCTGGAAACAGCTGTGATGTCATTGGACTGTCACACAGACAGAAGTGCATGAAGTGAGCAGCCGAGGAGCCGCTGATGTTTTGGATTCAACAGCATTTGAAAGGTCGACACAGACACGTTTGCACACAGAAAGCTGAATCTGTCATATGCCACAGTGAACTCACTGTTCAGTGTTTTTCAGGAAGCTTCTTAACTGCCTCTGCTGCCAAACAAGCAGCTGATGTCCTTGAGAAGAAGCTGAAGAAGTCTTCAACAACAAATACAGGAAGTGGACTTTCAAATACTAGATTCACTTTAGACTCACAGAGAAATGACTCAACCAGCTGTGTTTGACTATATGAAAGGTCAGTGTGTGTCTGCACACAGACTGTTGTGTTGGACTGTTATTCAGTTGTCTGCTGAATGGTTTCAAATGTCTGCATCTCAGCTGTGATGAGGCTGGGGGTCATGGGAGGCCACCGTAGCAGCCTCTTCAACATCATGACATCATCATAAATGCTGCTGGACTGTCTGATGGGCTGACGGTGAAAAAGCCGTCGGGAAGGAAACAGAAGACGTTTCAGAGGCTGCAGCAGATTTCTTTGATTCGGGGCCTTTTTCAGCTTTATTGGACAGAGCAGTGAAGATAAGTGACAGCAAAGCAGAGAGAAAGGGGGCGTGGCCCGGGTCAAAGCCAGGCCAGCTGCTCTCCACCTCGTGGTCACCTGCTCATCCTAGTGAGCTCCACCAGCAGCCCTTTCACACACTTTACACTGTCAAACACTGTGTGTGGACCTCAGCTAACAACAGGCTACATTTAAGTCTGGACTACATGCTTTTATATTGTTTTTATTCCATCAGCAGCTCAACATCATGAGCAGCTTTGACATAAAGACATCAAACTCAAGCTGACTTTAAACTACTTTTAATACAGGGGCTCAAAAACAACAACATCTTTATTATATATCAGGACAGAAAGTCATTTCATCTCAAAGGGAAACAGCTTTATTTGGAATAACCAGCACTATCAACTGGTTTGGGATCTCCACCAGTTTCATGTCTTTGCAGCTTCTCCAACAAAGTTCCTGTAAAATCAGCATGTTTGTCTTTATTGGTTTGATAGTGATTGATTATTCAGTCCCAATCTGCTGTCATCTAAAGAACAAAATGATGTTTCTATGAGTCACAAAGCTCCAGATGTTGTCGGCTTCACAAAGAAAACAAAGAACTTAAACACAAAGTGTTTGGAGCCAAAATGTTCCCAAGCTGCTCTTTTTGAAATGGCAGAGGTACAGTGGTGTCTAACAGCACACTGTGGAAGGCAAACATGTTATTGTTGGATGAAACTTCATGAATCCTTTGTAGATTTGAGCTGTTGGAGCCTTTCTTTTCTCTTCAGGTGTACAGATGCTGAGGAGGCAGGTGAAGCAGGTGGAGCTGTTGTGATGCTGGCAGAGGGTGTGTCTTAGTAACTCTGTGAGGCAGAACTGGATCCAACATTGTGGATGTGTTGATGTTGGAGCCATTAAGAGTCTCTGGCCACACTGTAGGATTTCCCTTTGATCCACTGTGGGGGCATTTTGGAGTCTGTCAGTGAAACTCTTCATGTTTGTGTTTGACTCCAGTTTATAGAAACAGAGAAATGTGTCATGCTTTTGTTCGGCCTCCACAAATACACACATTTGTTCATTGGTTGGACTTTTTGGAAGGAGACACATTGAAAACCATGTTAATAAGATCTTGTTGTTTCCTGTGGATCCGACACAGAGAGTGGACTTCAGACAGAAAGCGTGGAAGAGATTTTAGAGGCCGTGTGTGGCAACAGGAAGTTTCTGTGTGTTTGCTGATCTTACATGTGGAAAACAACACGTGATGTTTGTGAAGTTCTACAATGATCATTGTTCTCACAGCATTTTGAGTGGGAACAGTTCAAACTGGGAGTAGTGGGAGTTATTTACTGATTGAAACAAGCTGAATGTTTCTGTGACGATGAAGATCAGCAGCTCAGCTGATCAATGAACTGACATCTATCAGTCGTTTCATGAGATGAAGTCATCAGCAGACATTTGTTCTGACTGTGTGATGAATGTCAGAACGTCAGGGCTCTGCTTTAGTCACTGCTTGATGATCATTGGCTCATTGTTGAATCCAGGGGCCCAGTCTGACCTCTGACCTTTGCTGCAGGTCTTCTGTGTTATCTCCACTTTCATGTCTGATCTTCTGCTGTATCGTCCAAAATAAACATCTGGATCATTTCCAACACTTCAGCAGATCTTTAGTTTGGGCAGTGCAGCACAGAATAACACATATTGTACTATACTGCCCACTTCCTGATCTTATTGGATCTGTGTGTGAGGTTGGTGAAGGAAACACATGTTTACTGAGTGAGTCGCTGCCATTAGGAACTAGTTTTTATATCACAGCCTGGAAATCACACAGGACCATTTCTGCAAGTGAAAAGTCGTCATTGGAGGAAAATCATTGTGTAGTTTATGCGACTGTTGTTTGTAAATGAAGACTTGTCCCAACTACATGTGCTGCTGACCCTTGACCTTTTCTTTAGGTGCACAGAGGAGTCTGTGGGAACATCCAGAACTGAGGCATCTTGTGTACAAACGTGTTCAGACCAGATGTCAAATGATGTCAGATGTCATCCGTGAATGGATGCAACTGTGGATCGTTCCAATAAAATGAGGCAGTTTTGTAAGTACAAGCCCACTACAACCCATCATCAACATTTTAAATTACATTATACATCTTCACTGATATAAAGCACCACTATTTTAACCTGATTCACTTTTTCCACCCTAACAGTTCATTCCTCAAATCAAACAAGATATTTGACCCTAAAAAAATGCATCAACAAATAATTTTGTAATAAAATATTTATTCTTCAACTTTTACAAGTGAAATCAAACAAGTGTGTTTAAGAGTGAAACCAGAGTGGAAGCTGCTCATATAGAGTCCAACCCAGGCTAAAGTAAGCTGAGTAGAGCAGCACCATCAAAGTGTCGGCTCTCTGGACACGGTGCAAGATCGCCATCTGCAGGACTAAACTAGTTTTTCTCGCCCTCCTCGTCAACATCAAGATGATGTCATCGTACAGCAACTGATTCCCTGTCCGTCTGGAACAAAGCATTTACATTAAAAAAGACATTTACAGAAAATACAAACACCAACAACACATCTCATCATCACATGATATTTTATTATTTATTATATTATATATTTTTATTGTACCATCAACATCAACAAACACCAGCATATTTTCTTTGAGATTGAGTAGAGTGGACCTTTCCCTTGGTTCACTTCCTGCTCGCAGCATCAGCTGACCTCTGACTTCCTGGTTAAGGTCTCTCAGCGTTGACTGGAATATCAAATCGGACTCACACCATGTTCTTGTAATGTGGTCATGTCTGTCAGCTGTTTGAAGAGCATCTCTGGCCTAAACACAATAGGAAGAACAACAACATGGCAAAAAAACCAACACATTTCCATATTAGATGAAGGGCACCGTAACTGGAAATGGTAACATTCATCTGATGCTGCTTTGGATTTATCTTCTGTTTTAGACCAACTTTGATCACTTCGAGCCATCTTAAGTCCGTTTGTTCTAACTTCTCACTAACATCTCGTATGATTTCAGATCCCTGCTGTTCCCCAGCTGCCCTGTAGGTTTGTGCTTTGACCTCCAGAGGGCGACAAATCAGCACAGACAGAGAGCTCCATTCAAACTTTGCTGCCATCAGGAATAATTCTTCAAATATAATCATCAGTGTTTGAGCAGTTATGATATCAGGGACAATCTAGACATGTGTGACAATACTGAACATGTCACATGACACACCTCAAACATCATGTGATCCACTCTCAGTCTGCACTTTCATTCATGACTTCAACAGGTTGAAATGAGCTTTGAAGAAACATTCAGTGAAATAAATCTTTCATCACAGGATTCATGTGAGCAGCAGATGAACTTTACAAAGAATCAGTGGATTTATCTTCTGTTTTAGATCAACTTTGATCACTTCGAGCCATCTTAAGTCCGTTTGTTCTTCTCACTCACTAACGTCTCATATGATTTCAGATCCCTGCTGTTCCCCAGCTGCCCTGTAGGTGGCCTCAGTGTGTCTCACACCATTTACAGATGATTACAGGTCGTTTACAGTTCAAACAGGTCCAACATAAGAAATATGCAGAAAATATCCTGCTATAACAGTTTGGGTCAAAGTGCAGATGTTCCAGATGTTCTGAGTCTGTCTGTGTTTCATGTTAACATGTAGATGTTGGACCAAAGTGAAGCTTTTTGATGTGACAGCAGGAATGTGAAGTGTAACTCTGAGCTGTAGGAAATGAAACTAAACGGACTTTTTCTCCTTTATTTATAGGAAAGTGTAGGAGAGCAACAGATGAACAAGCGTTACTGTAACAGGAAACACAAGCACGTCATCAGAGGATCTTTATGTTCATCATCATCACTGTTTCCTTGTTCTGTCACAAACACACACTTCCTGCTCTCTCTCTGATGGATCTGATTGGCTGTTTCATTCACAGGAGGTCAGGGCGTCACACAAACAGCTTTAACTGCACAACGACACACTTTAAATCATCTGCAGACAAACCTGTGTGTTTGATTTATGAAGAAATAATAAAGACGTGTGTACAGCTGTCCATGAAGCAGCTTCTCACACAAACTCTGACACTTCAGCCACTTTAATTCCTGCAAAGCTGCGTAATAAAGAGCTGTGACTGCTATGAGCTGCTGATGATGACTGCATGAAGCTCTCAGCTGAAGCTTCTTTCATTTATTTTAATGTTAATGTCGCCTTTTTAAGTCTGTGTGAGGATTTTAATGACACACATTAAAGGAGCTTCTTTGATTAAAACCAAATTCATGTTGATTTTCAGCCTGAAATGATAAAAACTTTAATAATTCTGTTTATAATCATCAACCTGGAGACTAATGAAAAGTATAATAGTGAAAGAAAGCCTTTATTATTTGAGTAATGCCTGAATCTGCTCAGAGACGGAGACAACACAGAGGTGTTGATGACAGTTTGACATTAACTGAATTAAAAACAAAGTGCTCTTATTGTGAAAATCTGCCTCCTACTTCTTTAAATCATTTTTATGTATTTTTTAACCTCACAGTGAAACATTGAGGCATTAATCTGATACAGTTTGATCAGCAGCTGTGTTTTCACTGACGTTTCACTTTGATTTGTTCAGACTGAGCAGAGAGGATCGGTTCTCTGTGTGCGCACTGCTGAGAAACACAAGCTCATTTCTGCTGTTTCATGAAAAGTGTTATGGAGGAACAAGAAGTTCAGCCTCTAAACTCTCAGCGTGAGGACTGAGTGAAGAGTTTCAGAGCAGAGAGTTTTGGCTCACAGCTTTTAGCGTCTACACAAAGAGACGATTACGCACTTGATCTGAGAACATCTCCACCTCCTACAAACAAACTCTCCTACGAGCAGCTGTCACAACCACAACAGGCAGAAGACTGGATCCTGCTGCAGGTTAATGATTGATCTAAAGGCAGCTGACCTTTGAGCAGGAACTTGTGAGTCTTTTATTGTGTTTAATGCTCACAGTGCTGAAGCCTGCAGACACACCCACATCATATTATTTGTTCTCAGGGTTGTTCGGCGTGGTGGAGTGGGAACAGAAACTTTCTGCAGGTTAATTATTGATCAAACTAAAGTCATATTAAGGAGCTACTGGCACGGAGTCAGAGCAGAGCTCAGAAATCTGAAATATATCAAAGTATATTAAAGTTAGAGTTTAGAGAACACTGTTTGGTTAGCTGCCTCAAAGGCAGATGACTCTCAATATCACAAGATCAGGTGAAATTTCAGACCAAGGGAAAATCACTGGGATTATCTGTGAAGAGGCAGAAAAGCATAGACCTCGTCTACCTTATAGACATTTTGAAAAGGTAAGAGTGAATCTGTCTTCATTCATCTACATGGAAACATAAAACCAAAAAACAAACCAATACAACAAAATCACACCCAGTAGGGCTGGGCGATATAAACAATAAACGACAGAATCGATTAAATTTGGTCAACGATAGAGATTTTGACTATACCGCTCTATCGCGACAGCGCATGTGATGATGTCATCAAACTGCACCTGTTTTGGTCGAAAGCATCGCAGCGGTTAAAACCATTATCCTCTGCAATTATGCTGGGTGACAGTCACAGCAAAGAGATGAAGCACTTTTGAAACGCGGGGAAAGCCAAAAACTGCGCTTCCTCCACTTCCGTAACATTGATTCAATAATGTTGAATTCTCTGCAGCTGCTCTATTCCCATGTTGTGGCAGTATATTAATAACTAGCCTCGTGTTGTGGATGAATGATCTCAGTTGTTCTCGTGACTGAAGTTTGGCCCGTGTACAGCATCCTGCTATGCGACTGCATTTGTCCCTGACCACCAGAATCACTCACGTTAACTTTTATCGAGTGGAAAAAGAGTTGGGGTTCATCCTCCAGCTTCACTGTGCTAATGTTATGCTAACATAGCTGTGTCGCTAGCAATCACGTAGCACAACATTATATACCAGGTAGTCCAACTTCAGTAACCCTGCAAACGCCACTGCTGTTTAGTTTTCTGTCTTCATTTATGTTGGAAGTGGTAGCAGAGCTGTTTGAATTAGTTTCAAAAATCTCAGTCAGAACATGGTATGAAATGTTTAGGTGTAAACTAGCGCGCTAACTTCCTGTTAACTTCTAAGTCCGTTAAATTTAATAAATTCTGTTTTCATGGATGCCTGGATGTTAAACTTAATTGTTACATCTGCTAAAGCAGCAACGCTGATGATTTTATTAAAGATGAAAGAATTTAGACCGTTTTTAACTCTCAGTGTTCGTTTGACTTTGGGACCTGAAGCTGTCGGAGTTTTGGACCCAGATTACTCCGTGAAGCTCCTCCCTATGGCAGCCGTAATGCTCTGACGATCCATCAAGCAGTGCGGCTTACCAAAGTTGTGCTAAAACATTTTTAACAGATTTCTGCAGCCAAAATCGGTTCGAGGTCACGAAGCACAACCAGAATTCATACATAAGGCACACTCTTGATTTTTGAGAAAATTAAAGGATTGTAAGTCTGCCTTATAGTGTGGAAAATACGTTATACAGAAGAAAAGAATATATCGCGATATATATCGTTACCGCACATGCTTCAAATTATACCGCGATATGGATTTTAGGCCATATTGCCCAGCCCTAACTCCCAATTTATTTACAACATTTGAAACATACAGTGTAGCTCCGTCAAAACACTCCAAGGCCAAGTGAAAGTGCTGAGAGGGAAAAGATCATGATTAATGATTTATTTAAACTCATAACTGGGTGCAGCAGCTGAGCTTTGACCTGTGAGCTGCAGCTTAAGCTTCTTTTATGGTTCAGTGTTTAATGTGTAAACTGTTTATCACTGCAGAGACGCCTACAGGCTATCTACTGTTCAAAAGTGAATTGTTATACACAGTGCAGCAGCTGACCGTTGACCTGTGAGCTTCAGCCTCTTTGCTGGTGTGAAGTGTTTAATGTGACGCAGTCTGCAGACACAGACGACTGCTGACGGAGAAGAAGCAGAGGATTTTCTCTGTTTCTACACAGACCTGGTCCAGACAGCAGAGAGCTGCAGAGTGAAGACGTTCATTGGAAGAAGCTGAGTAAGTTCAACGTCCTCTTTGAATCCTGGATCAGGAAGTGAATATTTGGTGTTTAAATAAGGTTTCTGTCTTTGACTCAGTCTGCTGTCACTTTTTAGAGAGAAAAGGAGATTTTAGATTAACTGGTGTTCCTGCTGCTCCAGCATTAAAGCACAGTATAGGTCACTGCGCTGATGCCTGTTTATAATTTCACCAAAGCTAATAAACTGTTGGCTAAATTTTCTTGTTTTTAGATGTAAACAGAGGTGAGAGGAGCAGATAATAAGGATTAAATATTATGCTGAATAACTAAATTCTGCTAGTCTGTGACGTAACTCCCAGCAGCATCGCCTCATTTCTTTGACCTTGACCTAGCTAAGCTAACATGAGTTAGCTTAGCTAGCAGAGCAGCTATCTCTGCTGTCTGTCATGTGACCGACTCAAGTGTGTGTAGTAGACTTGTTAGCATAGCTAGCAGGCTGAAAGAAGCTAGCAAACTGTGTGAACACTTTGTAAGAGGTGAGCAGTGAAGGATAAGGAGCTCCTCCAAATGCTGATAATGCACTTAACCTGAATTTACTGCTTGTTACATTATATGTGATGTTCAGTCAAAAACAATTACTTAAATTAACATTATTATTAGTAGTAGTATTAGTATTAGTATTTGTTTATTATTCATGACATGGCTCCCTACTGTAGTGGTTTGAACAACTGATCTGTGGTTATTGTGTCCCTGCAAATTCAACAATGCGCCTCAATGCAAAGCATCAAACAAATATTTTTATTATCAAGTCCTACTGGATGAATCACCGTAGCTCTGACAGTGAAGCACACTCATTTTTATTGGTAGTCACCTTGTAAGCAATGTTCCCTCTAAGCTGCGCACTGTTGGCACGGTCTCTGCGCAGAGAAAATCTGTATTGAGCACACAAAAAGAATTCTAACCTGAATTGAAATTAAAGTAAATATGTGCCGGTGTTTTAGCAAAGCGGCTGATGTGGAGTGAAGCCACGTTAATGACAACGTGTACAACCATTGGAGATGTGAGCAGGACAGACGGAACAACTGACAGGAAAAGTGTGGACTTTATACCAGTTTTTAAATTGTGTTGATCGACCACGTAAAACCAGAGTTATGATAAAAATATCTGCAATGTTTGGTTTTCTTCCTGAATACTGTCGTTGTTTATATTTACTGCAGGAAGAAACGGTAAAAACTGCGTTTTATAAGGAAAACGCTCGAAAGCCTGTGAGCAAAAACAATACCAACCCCCAGCCTTTCCTATTGGTCGAAAAATGTACCATGTCGACCAATCAAAACATGGCATTTAGTTGTTAAGAAACGGAGTGACGGCGGTGTTTTGAGATGTGAGAGATTTGAGACGTTTAGAGCAAATCTTGTGTAGTTAGTGTGTAGTTAGTGTGTAGTGTAGTCAATAGTTTTGTTGTGTGTGTCAGAACAATGAGGCGCCTGCTGAGTGTTACAGGTGTTACAGCAGTGACACATCTGCTGTTGTCAGGCCTGCAGGTATCAGGCTGTTGTTCTCCTTCATCTCATAGTGGACAGAAATTATTTTTTGGAGCGGCACAAATAATTTGTGTGGCATCAGATTTGATGCAGAACAGCTGATTGTTCTGTAAATAGTTTGAAATGTTTATTTTAAAAAAAACACCTTGGCTGTAGTTTTTTGCAGTAAACAGCTGCAAAAAACTCTGTTTGCAAAACTCAGTTACTTTTTTGAAGAAGTAACTATATAATTAACTGCCCAACATTGGTCATTATTTACTGTATGTTGCAGACAGAGTTACAGACTCTCTCCCAGACCACAGACTCATCATACAAGTCAGAGCTTTATTTAAAGAAAGTTGTGTTTTCAAAATTGAAGTTCAAGTTATTTTTCCTTCCAATAGTGTTAACATGCTACAGGTCATGAACAAGATTTTCTTTTTTAACTTTCATTGTAAGTGGGCTAAAGCAGTTAATTAAAAGTAGTTTAACAGAAATGTAAACGCTGTAAATTGATTATTTTAATAAACATGTAACTTGGATGGATTCGACGCTGGCGTGACCACAGTGCACACGTCTAATGTCGCTCACAGTGGATCGCTCAGGGAGGTTGTGTGTTCGCTCAGACAAGTGAAACATTAGAGGGAACATTGCTTGTAAGTGCAAGCTTTAAACTCTCATGGATGAGTAAAACTCATTAGAAACACTGGCGAGCAGTGAGTGAATAACAGGTCTGACAGCAGCAGCAGGGACGGTGCTGTCATAGTTTAATGTGGAGTCTGTTTGAACTCAAACACTGAAGAGCAAAGAAAAGAACTTTAATGGTTCTGGGTCCCTTTGACCAAGCACTTTGCATTTTTTGTATTATGGTTTATGGTTCTGGTTCATTTACAGTCTTATTTATGCTTCTTTGAGTTTCTTATACTTCCTGTTTAGTTCCTTGATCATTAGATTCCCTCTGTGCCTCTGTGTGCCTCTGTGTGTCTCTGTGTGTGTTTGTGTGTGTTTGTGTGTGTTTGTGTGTGTTTGTGTGAGGCCTGGTGCTCCATTCTATATTTCCTCAGCCTGTCATGTCTCTCTTGTCTCCTCTTTCCCTCGCTCACTCTCGTCTGCCTTTCCTCCACTCCTCTGTCAAGCTCACGTGTCAGTGTTGTGTTCCTTTGTTTGCTGTTTTATTGTGAAAGTCTTGCATTCTTTGTTCAGTGTGTTTCATTTTTCCTGTGAAGGTTCTCAGTCATCCAGGTCATCATAGTTTAAGGAGCTTGGAAAGAAAAGCATCTGGACTTCTATAAGTTGCTTGAAGATGTTTCGCCGTTATATTTGGGTCCTACCCTGTCTGCATTATGCAGCTAGTTCAAGACCAACATTTTTCTAGTTTCCCAAACAGTGAATCAGTGTGTGTCAGTGAATGCATCGTGTGTGCTTCAGGCTCCATCTAGTGGACTGATAGCAGAGCAGCTGATGGCAGCTTCCTCTGCCTCACACTGCTGTCTGACTGCATCCAGCTGACACTGAGATGAAGCAGGAAAGAAGCAGCTGATATTTGGACAGCACACATGATGAAAGGAGGATTTCAGCTGATGTGCACATGAATGATTTGTGTTTCCTCTGCAGGTAGAAAGTGTGTGTGAGCTGAATTGAGCAGCATGGATCAGTGTGAGGACAGAGAGGAGGGAGTCCCTCCCTCTAAAAGCACTCTGTGTGGGGAACATGAGAGCCAGACCAAAGCTCAGAGGTGAGATGACCATCTCTAACTGTCCATGACTCTTCTCCATGTCACAGCTCAGCACTCACATCACTGCTGCATCATTATTCACAGGAACCAGCCTGGACCTCCACCAAGCTCTGTGTCTTATGAAAGTAACTCAGTCAAAGATGCCATTAAGATATTTGAGCAAAGACAGTCAGCTGAGAAAAGGTAAGCTAATACCAATAATATCAGCTGATATGTGATGAGAATTTTACTGAAGATTTATAACTTTTTCAGGATCCATCAGAGACTCAAACCTGGACCTCCACCCAGCTCTGTGTCCTTACAGAGTGACCGGTCTAAAGGTCTTCTCATTGATTTTAAAGTCCAGCCTGTGTCTGCTGCAGAGAGGTGAGCTGTTAGCAACATGAACTCTTTGATTAAACTGCTCGATGTTGTTGGATATAAACTACAAACACGTCGTTCCCTCAGTCCCATTTAAACTGTCTTTTAAAACAAGCCTTTGGTTTCTAAACAACTGAAAACCCACTTCAGCAAACAGGAAGTGATCAGAGCGTCTGTCCACTTCCTGTCAGGCCCTGCAAACATTTCATATTGAAGAAAAGTAGTTGACATCTCACATTTTTACTCCACCACATTCAACCATTGTGACATTTTACAGCATGAAACTCTTGTCACATGACTCCTGTTATGTTATAGAGTCATGTGACCACCAGGGAGGGATTTGTATGGATGAAACACATTCAAATCAATCTGATTCATCAATGGAAACATTTTTGGTGTAAATGCAGCAACACTGAAAACGCTGAAGATAAAAACACAACAGATGAAATATGAACAAATCGAGGCTTTGAATACACGTGTGTGTGTTTGAGACAAAGAGATAAATGGATTGTGTGTCTGTCCTATTGCTGCGTGAGGATTTTATTGTAGATTTTGTGCGTGTACACTTTTGACCACGAAGGTGTTGAAAGGGCGTAAAACAGTTGGAGGCACCAGAGTGAACACTGGTGCTGTCAGTAGATTAAAACATGACTAATTAATGACACAATCTTCTGTCATTAATCCTGATTAATCACAATTACTTGATCAATAGCTGCAGTTACATTTTTCCAACTTTATATTTAAGCCTGTAACAGACGTTTACACCATATAATGAAGTCAATGCAGAATAAACACAAAGAATGTTAAACGCTTCAATTCAAAGAGACTTTGAATAGTTTTCAGTCTTTAACTCAGCTTCTCTGCTGTAAATACAACTTTGTAACAAACATATATACTAAAAGCTAAGTGTGCACTAATATATAATAATATATAATCTATATTACTGCTGTTAATGAAAATGTTTAATCAGACTCATCACAGGGTTACTGTGGATTCATTTGGATTAATCACCATTAAACATCATTTTTAATGTAAACGAATCAAAGTTCATTTCATGAGCAAACAGACTCGAGAGAAAAGGGCAAATTTACACACTTAACATGTTTATTGAACATGTAAACATTGATTAACCTCCTGAATGAGCCGACCCCCCCAGGGACAGTCCTGCATGCTAATGATGGGCTCTGCTCTGTACCTGCAGGATTCTGTCAGCCACAAACTCCTCAGCTGATCCTGAATCTGAGCCCATCTGTCAAACAATCATTTTCTTCACAGGTCTGTGGAGGTGGCACTGATCCTGCAGCAGTCTAACACTCTCTGTCACTCTTCTTCAAGTCTTTGACACGAGGAACCAAAACTATGTTATTAACAACACTAACAGGTCTGCAGTTTGTCCACTTGGCAGTTGTGTCATCAGTGCTTTGCATTGTTGTGATATTTTAAGCTGGAAGTGCTTCGGTGAAAAGAAAATTCCTTCTGTCACGATGTACAGAATCCTTCATGTTGGTCGGCTGGTCCGTCTTGTTATTTTTTTAATGCTCAAACTTTCCATCGGGAGGTCAGTGTGTGTTTGTCATCTTCCATATTGAGCTGATTGGTTCAGCTTCCGTCACTAACAGATGTGCTGCACATCTGCACGTGTGCAAAGGTAACTCTACTCGGACAAACTGCTCGAAGTGCGTTGATAGAAACATTTCAGGGATTTTGAGTCGTTCTGCTCTCCAGATGTGTCGTGTTAAAGGTTGTTATCATGTTAATCATGATAACAGATGAACCCCTAACCCTACATGTTAATGTTGACAGCACTGGTAACTCCTTTTTAATGTTCTTCTGTCAGATCATTGATTAGACTCGACTCCAAATACGAGACTCGGAAAACTCAAATGAAAACTCAAATCAAAGCAATGAGAAAAGGAATTCTTGTGTTAGAATGAAAACATATGGAAGTGGTCAGGTTTCAAACACTCGTTGAATCTACTGCACAGTTACATTCAGGGACCTTTGGCCTCCTGAGAGCATTAGTTGATGGTTCATCACAGTTTTCTCAAAGTTTCCTCTGAGCTTCTGCAGCATCATCACTTCCATCACTGATGAAAGAAAGTTCATAGAAAACAGAAAATATATCTTCAGAATCTGAGAGTCTAAAACTTGACAGACTTGATTCAGATGAAGTTATTTGAGCAGAAACTCCTGGATCTTTATCCTGTGTTGATCTAATCCTTCATGGTTCCTCCACAGAGTGGAGCAGCAGAGCTCAGAGGTTCCCAGTGGTCAGTCTGCCCAGCAGCATCAAACACAGCTGGACTCCATATTTATGGTCTGTACATGTACAACAACTACTTTATTATTAATATTAATAATAATGCATTTATTTATAGGTCCCTTTCAGAACACCAAGGACTCTGTGGACTAAATGACCAAAAGAAAACAAACTTTGAAATCAGACGGTGCAAATGTGATCACAGGGAAACGTTTTAAACATCGAGGCTTTAAACAGAAACCAAAGTGAAACAGTTTGTAGTCGAGATCAGTGGGAATGAAGCTGAATAACTGTTTCTTCAATAACTTTGAGCTCTTAAAAAAGAAAAACTAGCTGAAAGTCTGGCTGCTCTTATGAAAAGTACAGAGAAATTATGGGTCGCTCAACACTTGTGCACAATATAGGAGTTTAAATAAATCTGAAGAATAACTCAAAGTCCTACAATCATACTGAGAAAATCATCTACAGCTAACTAGCCAAGTGGATTTGTTTAAGACAGCTCCATCTGCTGGTGGCCCTCTGCAGGTGCATGAAAGGGGCGTGTTTATATTGAAAGTAGTAGAGAAAGTAAACCCCACGGGAAGGAGGAGGACTCTCAGCGGCTTCCAGCTCATATTCAGACATTTGACTTCTCACTGAAAGCAGCAAGTTTGAGTGTCTGTACCTTAGTTAGAAGAGATAACATGGTCATAGTAATTAGAGTTGATTGAGCAATGCTGTCCTTGTAATGTAGTTTATGATTTTTATGGACAAGTCCAGTTTTTCTGTAGAGCCTCTCAAGTTGGTGACAGCAGCAGTGGAAGTTCATGTGTAAACCAGAGCAGCAAATCAGGTCCAAATGTGTTGTTCACAGTGAGTGGGATCATCATTGGCTGCTATGTTAACCTCCTGCAGCAGGATGTCTTTGGTCAGAGAATGGATAGATCACTAAGTCATTGTTGAGTTTAGGGAGACAGTAGACAGTTGGAGGAGGTTCAGCCAGTTGACACACAGTAGATAAAATAACTGAAGGCAGGAGCAGACACCTGTATGACTTTCCACCTCTCACATAGATTATTGTCCCTGGGCAGCGCCACAGGGCTGGTAGATGTAAACAAAGCTGGAGGAGAGGATTGATTCATCTGAGAAAAGTCACAGAGTTGTGTCTTGATGCTCAATCATCCAGGTACGTAAATCCCAAAAAAGCTTGATTCTGTTCATCTGGATGTTTTCAGTGGGAGAAACGTTTCATCATCATCAGGTGACTTCTTCAGTCTCAGCTGACTGCAGGTTTCAATCTCATAAACAGGACATTTGTATGACTGAAACCAGCCCACTGAAGGAACAATGGGCTGGGAGGTCAGTTCATTGATCATTGGTACGCATATTGTCAGGACCATTGATCAATGGTTGTTGATCAATGGTCATGAGTCCAGTTCACAGAGAGCTGGGGAATGGCTGCAATCACAGCATGTAAGATGGTGACAAATGTACCCTTAGGCCCCTCCTCCATTCAGAGATGGTCTTTCCTTTTCACATAAATGGCCTCCTTGACTCCGCCCTCAAACCAGCGTTCACATTTACTCAGGACCTTCTTGATGTGAAGTTCTTCTGCTTCGCTGGCTGCTGTGTCTGTGGGGATGGTGTTTGTTCTGTGTTGTAGCGTCCTGATGACGCCCAGTTTGTGCCCCAGTGGATGATGAGAGTCAAACCTTAAATACTGATCTGTATGTGTAAACAGAGTGAACCTTTAAGACCAGTTGTCTGTACGATCAACTCAGTCACCTGAAACATCTCCAAGTTTCTGGCTTTGATCATCAACCTGTTGGTAGTTCAGCTCTGAACACCAGTGAAATGTTTCTCCCACTGAAATCGCTGCATTCATATGAACAGAATCAACGTTTTGGGATCGTGGAGTTGTGGACAAAGTCTCAGTTAATCAGATAAAGTCAAACCTATAATTGGTAAAGAGTTCGCGGATGATATGCCCCTTGATGGTAAAGAAGTGGATGTTGTGTGGACTAAAGTTCAGAGTGGTGGGTCATTCATAAATATTCTGTTCCAGCTGCTGGAGGACAACATCATCACTTTTGTGAAGAGCGAGCTGAAGAAGATCCAGAAGGCTCTGAATCCAAATAAGCCCCAGTGCTTGGAGTTTCAGAGGGAGGATGATGAGCAGAGGAGAAACAGCAGAGAGGCATTTGTGAAGATCACAGTGGACTTCCTGAGGAGAATGAAGCAGGAGGAGCTGGCTGACCGTCTGCAGAGACGTAAGAGGATTTATCTAAAGATTTAAGCTGCTGGATAAATGAGACACTTGTGACACCAGTGTGTTCAGTCATTTCTCAGTGGGTCAGAAATTGTCATCAGCATTTTGTAAAATATGATTGTTAAAGTTGTATTTTTATTATTATTATTCAGAACTTCCAGCTGCTGTTTGTCATCGTAAACTTAAGTCTAAGCTGAAGAAGAAGTTCCAGTGTGTGTTTGAGGGCATCGCTAAAGCAGGAAACCCAACCCTCCTGAATCAGATCTACACAGAGCTCTACATCACAGAGGGAGGGACTGCAGAGGTCAATGATGAACATGAGGTCAGACAGATTGAAACAGCATCCAGGAAACCAGACAGACCAGAAACAACCATCAGACAAGAAGACATCTTTAAAGCCTCACCTGGAAGAGATGAACCAATCAGAACAGTGCTGACAAAGGGAGTGGCTGGCATTGGGAAAACAGTCTTAACACAGAAATACAGCCTGGACTGGGCTGAAGACAAAGCCAACCAGGACATCCAGTTCATATTTCCATTCACTTTCAGAGAGCTGAATGTGCTGAAAGAGGAAAAGTTCAGCTTGGTGGGACTTGTTCATCGCTTCTTTACTGAAACCAAAGAAGCAGGAATCTGCAGCTTTGAAGACTTCCAGGTTGTGTTCATCTTTGATGGTCTGGATGAGTGTCGACTTCCTCTGGACTTCCACAAAACTACAATCCTAACTGACCCTAGAAAGTCCACCTCAGTGGATGTGCTGCTGATAAACCTCATCAGGGGGAAACTGCTTCCCTCTGCTCGCCTCTGGATAACCACACGACCTGCAGCAGCCAATCAGATCCCTCCTGACTGTGTTGGCATGGTGACAGAGGTCAGAGGGTTCACTGACCCACAGAAGGAGGAGTACTTCAGGAAGAGATTCAGAGATAAGAAGCAGGCCAGCAGCATCATCTCCCACATCAAGACATCACGAAGCCTCCACATCATGTGTCACATCCCAGTCTTCTGCTGGATCACTGCTACAGTTCTGGAGGATGTGCTGGAAACCAGAGAGGGAGGACAGCTGCCCAACACCCTGACTGAGATGTACATCCACTTCCTGGTGGTTCAGGCCAAAGTGAAGAAGGTCAAGTATGATGGAGGAGCTGAGACAGATCCACACTGGAGTCCAGAGAGCAGGAAGATGATGGAGTCTCTGGGAAAACTGGCTTTTGATCAGCTGCAGAAAGGAAACCTGATCTTCTATGAATCAGACCTGACAGAGTGTGGCATCGATATCAGAGCAGCCTCAGTGTACTCAGGAGTGTTCACACAGATCTTTAAAGAGGAGAGCGGACTGTACCAGAACAAGGTGTTCTGCTTCATCCATCTGAGTGTTCAGGAGTTTCTGGCTGCTCTTCATGTCCATCTGACTTTCATCAACTCTGGAAAAAATCTTCTTGAACAGAAACAAATAACCTCCAAGAGTTTTAGCTTTTTAAACCAAAAAGAATCTCTTCACCAGAGTGCTGTGAACAAGGCCTTACAGAGTCCAAATGGACACCTGGACTTGTTCCTCCGCTTCCTCCTGGGTCTTTCACTGCAGACCAATCAGACTCTCCTACGAGGTCTGATGACACAAACAGGAAGTAGCTCACAGACCAATCAGGAAACAGTCCAGTACATCAAGAAGAAGCTCAGTGAGAATCTGTCTGCAGAGAAAAGCATCAATCTGATCCACTGTCTGAATGAACTGAATGATCGTTCTCTAGTGGAGGAGATCCAACAATACAGGACTTCAGGAAGTCTCTCCACAGGTAAACTGTCTCCTGCTCAGTGCTCAGCTCTGACCTTCATGTTACTGTCATCAGAAGAAGATCTGGATGAGTTTGACTTTAAGAAATATTCTGCTTCAGAGGAGGCTCTTCTGAGAATGCTGCCAGTGGTCAAAGCCTCCAATAAAGCTCTGTAAGTAAACATGAACTCATTGCTTAAAATCTTATAATCGATAAAAATCTTAAAACCATGGGAAATAAATCAGAAATGCTGAGTTCAAAGAACAGTTAAAAAACATAAAAATAGTGAATTAAATGATTATCATTCACTCAGTAAATATTTTTTCAGTCCAGCAGGCCGTGTCAGTATTTCTGACACATTTTTGTCTATATCTCTTATCAAAGTACAATCCAGGCCCAGCCAATAAGAACATGAGCTCTGATCCTTCAGCCCCTCTGACAGGTTTATTATCGTCAGCTTGTTCACGTCTCCAAATCCAGCAGTTTGTTTTTTATCTCATTTTCATTGCACACTCTCCCTTTTTTATTATAAATCTCTGCTGTGACTGTCCTGTTTTCATCCAGGATGGAGGGAAAACTTGGGCTTCCATCCATCCATCCATCTTCATCCGCTTTATCTGAGGCCGGGTCGCGGGGGCAGCAGCCTAAGCAAAGAGGCCCAGACCTCCCTCTCCCCAGCCACCTCCTCCAGCTTATCCGGGGGAATACCAAGGCGTTCCCAGTCCAGCCGAGAGATATAATCTCTCCAGCGTGTCCTGGGTCTGCCCCGGGGCCTCCTCCTGGTGGGACATGCCTGGAACACCTCACCCAGGAGGCGCCCAGGGGGTATCCTTGTCAGATGCCCGAACCACCTCAGCTGGCTCCTTTCGATGTGGAGCAGCAGCGGCTCTACTCTGAGCCCCTCCCGGATGGCCGAACTTCCCACCCTATCTCTAAGGGAGAGGCCAGCCACCCTTCGGAGGAAGCTCATTTCTGCCGCTTGTATCCGCGATCTCGTTCTTTCGGTCACTACCCACAGCTCGTGGCCATAGGTGAGGGTAGGGACGTAGATCGACCGGTAAATTGAGAGCTTCGCTTTTACACTCAGCTCCCTCTTCACCACGACGGACCGGTGCAGCGTCCGCATTACTGCAGCTGCAGCCCCAATCCGTCTGTCGATCTCCGGCTCCCTTCTCCCATCACTCGCGAACAAGACCCCGAGATACTTCAACTCCTCCACTTGGGGCAGGAACTCATCTCCGACCCAGAGTGGGCACTCCACCCTTTTCCGGCTGAGAACCATGGCCTCAGATTTGGAGGTGCTGATCCTCATTCCCGCTGCTTCACACTCGGCTGCGAACCGTTCCAGTGCGAGCTGGAGGCCCTCACCCGATGAAGCCAACAGAACCACATCATCCGCAAAAATCAGAGATGAGATTCTGAGGCCACCAAAGCGAAAGCCCTCCGCCACTTGGCTGCGCCTAGAAATCCTGCCCATAAAAATTATGAACAGAACCGGAGACAAAGGGCAGCCCTGGCGGAGCCCATCACCCACCGGGAACGAGTCCGACTTATTGCCGGCAATGCGAACCAAGCTCTTGCAACAGTTGTATCGGGATCGAATGGCCCGTAGCAATGGGCCAGACACCCCATACTCCCGCAACACCTCCCACAGGACACCCCGAGGGACACGGTCGAATGCCTTCTCCAAGTCCACAAAACACATGTAGACTGGTTGGGCAAACTCCCATGCACCCTCAAGTATCCTCGAGAGGATAAAGAGCTGGTCCAGTGTTCCGCGACCAGGACGAAAACCGCATTGTTCCTCCTGTATCCGAGGTTCGACTAGCGGACGAACTCTCCTTTCCAGCACCCTGGCATAGACTTTCCCAGGGAGGCTGAGGAGTGTGATACCCCTGTAGTTGGAACACACCCTCCGGTCCCCCTTCTTAAAGATGGGGACCACCACCCCGGTCTGCCAGTCCACAGGTACTGCCCCTGATCACCATGCAACATTGCAGAGGCGTGTCAACCAGGACAGCCCTACAACGTCCAAAGCCTTCAGGAACTCGGGGCGGACCTCATCAACACCAGGGGCTCTGCCACCAAGGAGTTGTTTAACTGCTTCAGTGACCTCGCCCCCGGAAATTGGCGGGTCATTCCCCTCATCCCCAGACTTTGCTTCCTCCTCGGAAGACGTGTCAGTGGGATTAAGGAGGTCCTCGAAGTATTCCTTCCACCGCCTGACAATTTTCTCAGTCGACGTCAGCAGCGCTCCGCCAGCACTATACACAGTGCAGGTAGAGCACCGCTTTCCCCTCCTGAGACGCCTGACGGTTTGCCAGAATCTCTTCGAGGCAGTCCGAAAGTCTTTTTCCATGGCCTCTCCGAACTCCTCCCACACCCGAGTTTTTGCTTCAGCCACTGCCCGAGCCGCATTCCGCTTGGCCTGTCGATACCTGTCGGCTGCCTCCGGAGTCCCACAGGCTAACCAAGCCCGATAGGACTCCTTCTTCAGCCTGGTGGCTCCCTTCACCTCTGGTGTCCACCATTTGGTTCGGGGATTACCACCACGGCAGGTACCAACCACCTTGCGGCCGCAGCTCAATGCAGCAGCTTTGGCAATGGAGATGCTGAACATGGTCCATTCGGACTCAATGTCCCCAGTCTCCCTCGGAATGCTGTTGAAGCTCTGCCGGAGGTGTGCGTTGAAGATCTCGCGGACTGGGGCCTCTGCTAGACGTTCCCAGCACACCCTCACTACGCGTTTAGGTGCACCAGGTCTGTCCAGCGTCCTCCCCCGCCACCTGATCCAACTCACCACCAGGTGGTGATCAGTTGACAGCTCAGCCCCTCTCTTTACCCGAGTGTCCAGAACATATGGTCGCAGGTCTGGTGATACGATTACAAAATCGATCATCGACCTACGGCCTAGAGCGTCCTGGTGCCACGTGCACTTATGGACACTCTTATGTTCGAACAGGGTGTTCATTATGGCCAAACTGTGATTAGCACAGAAGTCCACCGCACCGCTCGGGTTCAGATCAGGGAGGCCGTTCCTCCCAATCAAGCCCCTCCAGGTCTCGCTGTCGTTACCCACGTGAGCATTGAAGTCTCCCAGCAGGACAACAGAGTCTCCAGGTGGAGCACCTTCCAGCACCCCCCCCCCCCCCCCTCCAGGGACTCTAGGAACTCTGAACTGCCACTCGGCGCATAAGCGCAGATGACAGTCAGGACCCGTTCCCCGACCCTAAGGCGCAGGGAACAAACCCTCTCGTCCACCGGGAAAATCCCCAACGTACCGGCAGCAAGCCGAGGGGATATTAGAATACCCACCCAGCCCGCCGCCTCTCACCAGGGGCAACTCCAGACTGAGACAGAGTCCAGCCCCTCTCCAGGAGACTGGTTCCAGAGCCCAAGCCATGCGTAGAGGTGAGCCCGACTATATCTAGCCGGTACCTCTCAACCTCACGCACTAACTCAGGCTCCTTCCCCACCAGAGAGGTGACATTCCATGTCCCTATTGCCAGTCTTGGCAGCTGGGGGTCAGTCCACCAAGGCCTCCGCTCCTGGCCGCCACCCGGCACACAATGCACCCGACCCCTATGGCGCCTCCTGCGGGTGGTGGGCCTGCAGGAGGATGGGCCCATGTCTCCTCTTCGGGCTGTGCCCGGCCGGGCCCCATGGACTAAGGCCCGGCCACCAGACGCTCGCCCTCGGGCACCCTCCCCGGGCCTGGCTCCAGGGGGGGGGGGCCCTGGTAACCCTATCCCGGGGAGGGTAAACTGTTCTCTCGATATCCTTTTCATAAGGGTCTTCTGAATCGCTCTTTGTCTGGTCCCTCACCCAGGACCAATTTGCCATGGGAGACCCTACCAGGGGGCAAAAGCCCCCAGACAACATAGCCCCTGGGATCCCTGGGACACACAAACCCCTCCACCACGATAAGGTAGCGATTCAAGGAGGAGAACTTGGGCTTCATAATTGAAATTGCCACTCAGGTCCTGTTTCTTGACAGTATTCATATCTAACTGTAAGGCTTCCATAACCAGTGTTCCCACAGAATTACAGTGGGTTCTCTCTGGGTCCTCTACAGTTTCTTCCCACTGTCCACAGACATGCAGTTAGATTACCTGGTGATCTAAACTTCATGCAGGTGTGTGTGTGAGAATGGTTGTCTTTCCCTCTGTGGGCTTAGTGGAAGAGACTGGATGGATCTCTGCTTTGTCTTTGATATATCCTGACAGCAAACATTCTCCATGAAGTCTGCATTTCAGCTCATCTCCTTTATACACACCTTTAACAGGAGGAGTTTTATACAGCTAGTGTTTAAAATCCAGTGTTACTCACAGTTAAATAGCATAACAATTACTGAATTAGTAAGATTTTCTAAAATAATTGTTTTAGTTAATATTGTATGATAGTGTACACAGAATTATTAGCTCAGTAGGTAGAGTGGTCGCCCCATGATCATAAGGTCAGGGGTCGAATCCACCGAACAGCTACCTTGATGGTACCCCTGAGCAAGGTACCATCAAGGTACCAATCGTGTGCACTGGACTGGTAGCACTCATAGTGTCATAGGTTGGTTTTTTTTGTTTTTTTTAAAAGGTTTAACATATAAACAAATTTCATTTGATCACATATATTTTTTGTTTTGTTTTGTTTTTTCCCTTTCTCTCCCAGACTGAGCAGCTGTAACATCTCAGAGGAAGGCTGTGAAAATTTGTTGTCAGTGGTCAGCTCCCAGTCCTGTAGTCTGAGAGAGCTGGACCTGAGTACCAACAGCCTGAAAGCTTCAGCAGTAAAGCTTCTGTCTGCTGCAGTGGAGAGTCCACACGCCAAACTGAATATTCTGAGGTCAGATCAATTTGTATTCTGTTTAGTTCTGTTTGTTTATATGTTTGATGTTTGGTTTTGTTTATATCAACTAACAAAAATAATCAATAATTTAACCAGTAAAGGTAAACTTTATCCAGTTATCCTTGTTCCATAGCATTTTTATTCATTTATAAGTTAAAGTGAACTTATACTAACCTGCTCAGCACAAGACAATAAGCTATTGCACCCTGATTACACTTTAACAACAATCTTTATTCATGTTTTTATCTTCAGACTTAACATCTGTGAACTCTCAGAGGAAAACTGTGAAGCTCTGTCCTCAGTTCTCAGCTCGCAGTCCTCTAGTCTGACAGAGCTGGACCTGAGTATCAGAAAGCTACAGGATTCAGGAGTGAAGCTTCTGTCTGCTGGACTACAACGTTTAAACTGTAAACTGAATACTCTGAGGTCAGATCAGAAAACAGTTTGTTGTTAGAATTATTCAATTATTTAAGTTCATACATATGATGTTGTTTCTTAGTATGTTTATGTTTCCTCTAAAAATAGAAAGTCAAGATTTAATGTTGTGAAATGTATTAACAAACTCAACATGAGTATTTGTTGTATGACTGTCTTTTATTTTTCAGACTGAGTGGCTGTAACCTGTCAGAGAGAAGCTGTGAAGCTCTGTCCTCAGTCCTCAGCTCCCAGTCCTCCAGTCTGAGAGAGCTGGACCTGAGTAACTCTGACCTGCAGGATTCAGGAGTGAAGCTTCTGTCCGCTGGACTAAAGAGTTCACAGTGTGCAGTGGAAACTCTCAGGTCAGGATTCAAACTTTTCCACAGATGATCATTTGAAATGTGACTTATATTATTGTATAAACAGGTAACCTTTATACAGCTGTCAAGTGAACTTTTATTTACATTTGAGTGGATAATTGGACTCCGAATTACTTTCAAAAGTAATTGGCGACTACCGATTGGTTTGCTGTTAGTTTTTTATTCACAGTACTTACTTAATTTTAAAGGCTGATTTCTCAAAATGAGATGTTTATCTTTTCTTCTACAACACTTGGAGCCACCAAATCTTCTTGCTTCATTTATTCATTACAGTTTGATTTAAAGAATATTAGACTCGTAACATAATAAATACATTTATTTCACTTCTTCTTGAGAGAAAGAAAGGGATGACTGGGTGAGCTCCAGTGGTTCATCCCAGCAGAGAGAGCGGCACACTGGGCTGCAAATGATCACAGTAGTAATAGCCATAGTTTGATAAAACAGGCATTCTTACCCTGTAGATAATACAGGGTTCTGGTGCCGATGTGGGGGAGGGGAGTCGCCCGGTACTAACTACATACTGAAGTGTCTTGTGTTCCAAGAACACAACGACCAAGACAGAGAGATCCTACTGGCAACCTTCTGGTTACAAGATGAGCTTCCCAACCCCCAGAACCGCGGTCTTATCCTCCAGTTCTGTGTTGATGATAATCACATAATAGGAGAGCAGCTGGGCATCCAGTGGAAGTGTGATGGAAATCAAAATCCTGAATTGGATTCGGTGCGGTTGCGTTACTATTTTTCAACAACCAATCTTATATCAGCTGCATGGAAGTAGCTATAAGTAATCTGGGCGCTACAGCTTTAACCCTTTAAGACTTACCATAGAACCAAGTCCGCCACAGCTTATATTATATTTTTACATGCTGTGGAGCCATTTTTGGGAGCATTTCAAGTTGCTCTACATCAATACAACCATTACAGCCTAAATTTTAATAATATGCATTAATTAAGTGCATAGAAATTACATAAATTGCAAAAAGTGCAATAAACTAAAAAAAATTTGAAAATCGTTTTTGTTTTTTAACATATATTTCTAGTTAGAGAAATTTAAGAGGCTTATCCCTCAAAACTGTAAATGCAAAAAAGTTGCACAAAATAGTTTCCCACCACATGAAATTTATTTTGAGTGTCTTCATAGTTTTATTTTTGAAATACACTAATTTCTATACACTGCAGGAAAAACGAAAATAAATATTATAGTGCAAATTTGCAAAAAAGCAGCATATGCATCAAAATAAACTATTTCCAGCAGTGTAATATGAGTCCTAAGCATCCCAGAAACAACACAGAAAGTCAGAAAGTCAAACATAACTTTAAAAAACACTAGTATAGGGTTATGAGGCCATGATGGTAAAAAATACATTTCTGCAAAAATGACATCACTTCCGGTTTTGGGCAGGTCATGGCGGATATGCGATAGTTCACGCTGATGTCAATTCCAAAGTAGGAAGTGTTACAAACAGCTGATCGGATCGGCAAAGCGTGTTTCTGGAATATTATGTTACGCAAAACAGAGTGTGCCCACTCTGACCGGCTTTAAAGGGTTAAGCAGCTGCATGCACTCCCGCGGACAGCGATCACTTTCTGGCAGACGATCACTTTTTGGCACAACACCTGGAGCTAAGGGGGCAAAACAATCGCATGAGTGCTGCTGTTTGGCTGAGGAAGAATAAAGTATTCATGGTAAGCCAATCACATGACCACTTCAAGATTACAAAGCAACAAGGTGACATATACCAGTTTTTAAATTGTGTTGATAGGTCACATAAAACCAGAGTCATGATAAACAATATATACGCAGCGTTTTTTTCCTCAATAGTTTCGTCACTTTTACTGTCTAAGGACAGCACAGCAAGCACTCTCTGCTTATGAGCAAAAAAAACCCAAATCATCCCTTTCCTGTTGGTGGAAAAATGAACCATGTCGACCAATCAAAAAAATGATATAGCAACATGACATTTGGTTGTTTAGGAAGAGGGGGAAGTTTTAGGAGTGACGGTGTGAGATGTGAGAGATTTGTGACGTTTAGCGTATTTGGAGTGTGTGCATAGTATGTTGTGTTGTGTAGTTAGTGTGTAGGGGAAAAAAGAACAAAAAAAGTTAGTGTGTAGTGTAGTGGATAGTTTTATGTTGTCTGTCAGAACAATGAGGCAATTGCTGAATGTTAAGTGCCCTGAGGCGACTGTTGTGATTTGGCACTATATAAATAGAGTTGAATTGAATGGAATTGTTACAGGTGCTGCCACAAAACCAGCAAATGCAGATTACAGTGTAAACGGTGTCTCCAGGTAGAAACAGCAGTGATACACCTGCTGCTGTCAGACCTGCAGGTATCAGGCTGTGATGTTCTCCTTTATGGTGGACAGAAATTATTTTTTTGGAGTGGCACAAATAATTTGTGGCATCTTATTTAATGCAGAACAGCTGATTGTTCTGTAAATAGTTTGAAATAGTTATTTTTAAAAAATCAAGGTAAAAGGTAAATTGTTACAAATAACAAAATGGTTGTTTGCAAACCTTGTGTATAGGATTTTAAGGGTGTTCGTCTTGTAACCGGAAGGTTGCCGGTTCGAGCCCCGGCTCGGACAGTCTCGGTCATTGTGTCTTTGGGCAAGACACTTCACCTAGCGCCTACTGGTGATGGCCAGAGGGGCCGATGGTGCGATATGGCAGCCTCGCTTCTGTCAGTCTGCCCCAGGGCAGCTGTGGCTACAACTGTAGTTGCCTCCACCAGTGTGTGAATGTGAGAGTGAATGAATAGTGGCATTGTAAAGCACTTTAAGGCCCGAAAAGCGCTATATAAATGCAATCCATTATTATTATTATTATTATTATTATTAAAATATTATTAAAATATTAAAATTATTAGATTTCAAGTTAATGATTTATTAAACATGTTTGTGGTTGTAACAGTAAAAAATATAACTTTTTCTACTCATATTGTTTTTTGTCTGATTTTAGGTCAATTGTGTTAATACAGTATGTCAAAATGAAAACATAACTGTAAATTCAGACACGTGAGGTTGTGCTGAAAAGAATGATACCAAACAGGCAAAGTAAATAGTTTTTAAAGGTGGAATATAGAGGTCAAATCAAAAGTAGTTAAAAATGGCCAATTATACCCTGGACCCCAGAGGGTTGAACATTTTTTTTTAAAGTAACGCAATAGTTACTTTTCAAGTAATTAATTACTTTTAGTAACTGACTTACAATATTTTAACTCTAAGTAACTACGTAGAGTTAACTATAGTTAGTAGTATAGTTACTAGAGATGGCACGATACCACTTTTTTATGTCCGATACCGATACCGATATCATAAATTTGGATATCTGCCGATACCGATATGAATCCGATATAGTGTTTTTTAATCAACAAAACTGTTTTTTAAATATCTTGCTGCATTTTGTATAAGTTCATACTCAAGTTTAAAACAACAACTACACTAAAGCTATTCTGTTATACCTGTATGCAAAAAAAATATTTCATAGTTCAGCAATACTGATCAATCTAATAAACTTAAACCTACACCATCCTCCCTATTCTGGTATTTTAAAGAGTACTTAGCATATATATTAAGCAACCTAACTAATAGGGTTCCAACTCCCAGCAACAACAAAAATAAATAAATAAAAAATAGGGAACCACCCCTCACGCTCCACCTCATGATGCTTAATCAACGTAATCAACCTTAATTTGATGCAGTGTGAAAAAAAATGCACAGAAATCAATTATTTTTCAAGAAATATTAAATAGATTCAACATCTTTCTTCAACAAAATTGCAGACTGCACAGATGGTACCTTCCCAAAGGAAAAAGTACTATAGCTTACTAGGGTATATATATTAGACTTAATAGTCACTATATACAGTAATGGACTTCTATTCCTTTTACATCAAATTAAAACTTTGGGTGTCAGATAATTATTTATTAAAAGCTAGACATTTTAAATGAGAATAAGAAAGAAAAGTATGTCTTTGTGCCCCCTTTTCCCTGTTAATGCCCTATCGGCCCCCCTGACTAAACTTTGCTAGATCCGCCCCTGCACAGTTACCAGCGTCAGCTACGTAGAAAAAGATCCTCGAGTAGAAAGTAATATTAAATAAATTGTAACAACAGCTTATCAAGCTTAAACGTGCTGCTGTTGTTCAGCCGCTGGTTTCCTCTTTCTGGTGCAAAGTGGGCCAAAAACAAACAAGAGAGACGGACTCAAGACAGAAAAGCCGATCAGCTGATCATTAAGCAGTTTCATGATTGAAGTAGCAGCAAGAAGAGGCAGTCGTTTGTTAAGCTTAACGCGGGAATGCTTTACAAACATTCAGAGGTGGACTTACACACTTGCTTTACTTCTCTCGGGATAACTTTGTCGGAGATGAAATGCCGGGTTGCTAGCGAAGCTCCAAATGCTATCCAGACCACCGACAGGTCCCGCATGCCACAGCCGCTCTATCACGTGATGCATACTGCTCCGACGTGCTAACGTTCTGAGGTGAGTTACGGCGTGTTGCAAGTTTTGTGAGGTGCTTTCGTGATATTTAATGGATCGGATTACATTTTTTATTTTTCTCCGATATCCGATCCAGTAATTTAGGTCAGTATCGGACCGATACCGATACGTAATATCGGATCGGTCCATCTCTAATAGTTACTAGTTACTTCTTGGTAACTACTAACTATAATTACTTGTTCAAAGTCACTTGCCCAACACTGATCCCAAACCATCTCCACTGGGTTTAGGTCAGGTGACTGTATCCTCACTACAGACCGAATAAATCACCTGAATTTGGAAGTCTGCCTCCGTGTTCTTTAACCGGAGCACACCCACCGTACCTGGCCACTCTAAATCAGCTAAACTCCTGGAGACAACACTTTGTCCATTTTATTTAGACACAGCGGCACCTCTGAAGCAAAGTGTTGTCCATTCTTCAAATTTCTATCCCTGGATAAATGAAAATACTCAAAATTTCAAGAGATATTCTGTCAAGTTAGAACGTTTATGGAAGGCTTCCAAGCTTGAGGTTCATCGAGTACATCTCAAGGAATCAATATCCTCACTTAACAACATGATAAAAAAGCTGGAACTGAATAGTTTTCAAATCTAATGGCTTCAGAAAAGAACCAAAGTATTGTTTGATACAATTATGAAAATTGTCTCTCCTGATATTCCTCGTGTACCAGTCTATACTAAATCTGATTGTAATGAATCATTGAACGAACGTGGAAAAAACAGTTGCAGAACAACTTAACGACTTTCTGGAGAAAAACAGTGTTCTGGACATTTTCCAGTCTGGTTTCTGTAAACTGTCCTCCACTGAGATGGCTTAACTTAAAGTGTGTGGTGACATTCTGATGGCAGCAGACTCTGGAGAGTGCACTGAGTTGGATGTCTCCTCTGCTTTTGATACTGTTGATCACAGCATCATGATAAATAGGCTGAAGGACTTGTTCAGGATTACTGGTGTTGCTTTAAAATGGTTTGTCGTATCTACTGTATCTGAGAGATCTTTGACTGTCTGTATGAATCATGTGTTGTCTGAAACATCCGTTCTGCCTTCTGGGGTACCTCAAGGATCTGTTTTAGGCCCGATTCTCTTTTTGGTTTATATACGTCCTCTAGGCCACAGGTGACAAACGCCAGGCCTCGAGGGCTGGTGTCCTGCAGTTTTTAGATGTTTCCTTGATCCATCACATCTGATTTAAATGGTTAAATTCCTCCTCAACACGTCCTGAGGTTCTCCAGAGGCCTGGTAATGAATTTGATTCAGGTGTGCTGACCCAGGGTTAGACCTAAAACCTGCAGGACACCGGCCCTCGAGGCCTGGAGTTCCCCACCCCTGCTCTAGGCCAAATTATCAGATATTACAATAATATTTCTTATCATCTCTACGCTGATGACATTCAGACATTAAGTTATACTGTTCTTTCAAAGATTCTCAGTTTGATACATTTTCTTGTTTAAATAATTGTCTTTCAGGAATCAAATAATTGTGAAACTTCAACTTTCTCCAGTTTAATACGGATAAAACAGAAACTTTGATCATTGCTCCTGATCACATGTCTTCAGAAATTAGGCAGCAGATCAGTTTTTAGGTCCTTCCATTAAATCGAGTCTCAGAAACTTAGGTGTTATTTTCGACAGTTCAATGTTGCTTGAGAAACTCTCTAAACAACTGTTTCAAAACTGTTTTTATCATCCAAGAAACATTTCTAAACTCAGACTGGTGTCAAAGGCAGAACTTGAGATGATTCTTCATGCTTTTATCTCTACTCACTTGGAGTATTGTAATGGTCTTTTTACTTGTCTCAACAAATCAGCTCTGGAGCTTCACACTGTACAGAATGCTGCGGCGAGACTTTTAACTGGCACAAACAAGAGGTCACACATTACTCCAGTTTTGGCTTCTCTTCATTGGTTGCCACTAAATTTTAGGGTTCATTTTAACATTATACTCATAACTTTTAGAGCTGTACATGGTGAAGCTCCTCAGTGCATCTCTGACCTGTTGAAACCTCATGCTTCATACCGAGCACTTAGGTCTTTAGGTCAGAGGTCACTATTGGTCCCACAGACTCGGTTCAACACACGTGGGGATCGAGCTTTTCAGGCACCGAGGCTGTGGAACTCCCTGCTGTTATCTTTATGCTGTCTAGACTCCACTGACTCTTTGAAAAAGCAGATGAAGACATTTCTATACAAACGAGATTATGTGCTATATAAATATATTCTACTTACTTACTTGAATAATAGTTCATTTATGAATATTTTTTTATTAAAATATTTATTTTCTTTACTTTATCACCCAATTAAATTATAATTCTGTAAATAAGGGTGATAGTGTGGCCTGTGTAGGTTGTCTTCAGGTTCTCTGCTTCCTCCCACAGTCCAAAAACATGCATGCTGGGTTAACTGGAGTGATTGTGAGCATAAATGCATAAGTGTTTACCTGGCTACATCACCGTGGTTACTGATGCTGAACCTATAACCTGGTCTGGATCAGGTTATATTCAGAGTGTGTGTTTTAAAATTGACTGAAGTGCCTCGTTTTCACTGAGCCTTTCATTTACAGAAAGCTTTAAGTGTGATATAGATTCAGTCATATCTGACTAATGTCAGTGAGTGAGGCCGAGCTGTAAAGTCACATTTCTGCTAATTAGCACACCAGCTAACTAGCACACCGGCTATCTAGCAAACCAGCTAAGTAGCAGACCAGCTAACTAGCGAACCGGCTAACTAGCACACTGGCTAACTAGTACACCAGCCGACTAGCGAACCGGCTAACTAGCATACCAGCTAACTAGCACACCAGCTGACTAGCGAACCGGCTAAATAGCACACCGGCTAACTAGCACACCAGCTAACTAGCAGACCAGCTAACTGCAGCCACAGGCTGAAGGACGATTAAATGTAGTGGAGATATCAGGGATTACACTGGTGTGTCCGATTCACTCTTTAGCACTCCAGTCACTCTGGTGTGTCAGCCAGAGCACCACTGAAGGCCCAGCGTGTGGAATAAGGAGCTTAAGGTTTGGTTTGAGGCACTTTATTCTTTCACTGATTGATTCTTGTGGCTGTGATCACGTGTGTGGTTTCTTACAAAAAGGAAGTACACAATACAAATACATGACAAATAAGATGAATAGATAAGATACATATCCAGTTATATGCATACGTCAGTATAGCTAACATAACCATATATAAGGTCAAAGATCACAGTACTATAATGCAGTAATGTTAAACACAAAGGTGTATATCTACATAAATCTATCCTATCAGTGATCAGAGTACTGTAGTATACTTCTACTACTTACACTATACAAACTAAACTGCATTAGTGTGACTTTAAGTTACCATCAGTACAGACGAACTGATGGTAGTTGGACAAAATAAAGGCTTTGCAATTATTGTGAAGGGCTTCCGGTTAAAGTAAGATCAGCTGATTACCTCATAACAAATTGTTTGCTATAGAATGCAGCTCCCAGTCTTCATTAATATCATGTACTGTAACTCCCAGGTCTACAGAGAGACCAACAGCTGGTGCACGTTGTAACGCTGTGGCTTTCGTAGTCTCTCCTTTTTCTACAGCTCATGTGTTCTTCTTGTGATGGTGCGTCTTGAGGGAGGCTCATACATGCGGTCATTTGTTGATCCTAAGAACGTTCCTCAGACCGACTTCTTCAACAACAATAATCGGCCTGAAGTTTGTAGCTACTCACTTCACTGTGGCGTCTGTTAGCTTGTCTTTCTTTGGTTTATCTTGACTCCTCCCACTAGCTGAATCTACGTAGTCTGCCCAAGCCTCCCAACTCTGTTTGTTTGGGTGGTTTGTTTGCTGCCATCAACAGCGTGTAATGCATTTAAATGATACTTCAGACTTGAAGTACTCCGACGATAAAAAACTCAACTTTGCTTAAAAATAACTTTAGTTGTATCAACACTGCCCTCTGGAATAATTAGACTTTGGTGACAAACTGATGTGATCTCCATGTTTCCTTTGTTGGACTGTGGGCGAGTGTCAGAACTGAATGTACTGAGTAACATGTGGAGTTTAAATATGTGTCAGTTCCAGTTTTAGAGCTCTAAAGTGCAGCTATCATGTTAGGAATATGTTAGGAATAGACAGGAACACTGAGCACACTGAGGTCAAATCTTTATTTATCCAGTTCATCTGTAGGCTGAGCTCAGTCCATCCATTTAGTGAAATGATGTTTAAAGGTCTCCTTGTTCTGTGAGCGTGCACAGATCCTGAAGCAGAAAGCCTGGGTTAACAGAGAAATGATCATCACTGTGATGATGCTCACCATCTCTGACTGGGATTTGAGGTTTTGTCAAAGCAGCAAAGAAAGCCTGGCTATGTTGGACTGGGTGTGGAAGCAGCTCCCAGTTTGAGTTCAGGAGACAGACACCCTCTCTACTTTGACGATCAGCTTCAAACTTTCCTTTTTGATAAAACTTATAGTTAGAGCTGGATCAGGTGACCCTGAACCATCACTTAGTTATGCTGCTATAGAGATGGATAACAGATGGATTGTTGTTTTGTGTGTCTGCAGTCTGTCAGGCTGTCTGATCACAGAGGAAGGCTGTACTTCTCTGGCCTCAGCTCTGACCTCCAACCCCTCCCATCTGAGAGAGCTGGACCTGAGCTACAATCATCCAGGTGACTCAGGAATGAAGCTTCTGTCGGCTGGACTGAAGGATCCAGGCTGGAGACTGGACACTCTCAGGTATGGAGAGAATGTCTGATATAGGAGGAAGAGCTGGAATCATTTCCTGTGTCTTTCACTCACTTCCTGTTTGTTTCCTGCAGATGAGACATGAACAATCACACATGCAGGAATATTTTCAGGGACAGACACACTAGTCTAGCTGGATAGTACATGGATATTTATGTAGGGGGTCTTCAAGGAGTCTGTTTGCAGGAACATTAATGATAAC
Source organism: Aulonocara stuartgranti (assembly GCF_965226115.1). Taxonomy (NCBI): domain Eukaryota; kingdom Metazoa; phylum Chordata; class Actinopteri; order Cichliformes; family Cichlidae; genus Aulonocara; species Aulonocara stuartgranti. Next base: position 36,792,527 of record NC_138942.1, read on the forward strand.
TGATAAGTCATGTTGAGAGTTTCATTAAAAGTAGACTTACAGTTAGGTAATATTTGGACAGAGACAACATTTTGTAACTTTAGATACAAGTATCAGCCATGTGTGTGTTTCCCATGCTGTATGTCCACAGTCACAGTGACAGTCAGTGACACTGACAGAAGGATGAAACAAGGCTGTGAATCATTTCAGTCTGTGTGTGTGACAAAGAGGCAGACAGGAGCAGCTAACATTTGGAAATGGAAGCTTACTGGAAACACTACATTCACGGCTGAATTCACAATAGATTTGTTCTCAAGTGCACATTTAGCAGCTAATGCTAATACTGTTTTCCCTTTGCTTTCTACAGCAGCTATTGCTAAGTAGGCCACTTTGCTCCGCTAAGGATTTGTGTGACCATGATGGAGACTCTGATAAGCTAATGCTGCTAAGCTAATGCTGTTTACGGGCCCTGTTAGAATCAATATTTCATTCTCATTCTGTTGTTTGAGAACAATATTAACGTTTCACATCATTATAACACAAGACAAAAGGGTATTGGCATTAGCTACTAGTGCTTATTCACCTCAAATTACCTTTAGCTGCTAATGGCAGCCTACTTAGCATTAACTCCTCACTAATATAATGCTAATTTACATCAAATTAGCATTAACTGCTCATATTGTTATAAGGAAAGAGAAAACGGTATTAGCATTTGCTGCTAATAATTATTCACCCCTAATTAGAATAAGCCGCTAAAAGCAGCCAACTTAGCATTAATTCCTCACTTTGTTGTTACCCAACGGAAAAGAGTATTAGTATTAGCTACTATCATTTTTAATAAGTAAGAGAAAACAGTATTAGCAGTAGCGCATAATGCTAATTCACGTCAACGTAGTATTAGTTAATAATGGCAGCCTACTTAGCATTAACTGCTCACTAATATAATGCTAATTCGCATCAAATTAGAATTAGCTGCTCAAGTTGTTATAAGGAAAAAGAGAAAACGGTATTAGTATTAGCTGCTAATAATTATTCACCCCTAATTAGAGTTAGCCCCTAATGGCAGTCTACTTAGCATTAACTCCTGACATTGTTATAATGCAGGGGAAAAGAGTTACCATTATCGGATAATGCTAATTCTCATCAAATTAGCATTAGTTAATAACGGTAGACTTCATATCATTAGCTGCTGTCATTCTTACAAAGCAAACAGTATGAGCATTAGCTGTTAATCCTTTTTCATCTAAAATTAGAATTAGCCACTAATGGCGTATTGTTAAAAAGTAAGAAAAAACATTGTTAGCATAAGCGGATAATGCTAATTCATCTCAAATTAGTATTAGCTAATAATGGCACCTGCTTAGCATTAGCTGGTCACATTGTTATAAGGCAAGAAAATATGGTATTAGCATTAGCTGCCAATTTCTATTTACCTAAAATTAGCATTAGCCACTAATGGTAGCCTATAGCAAAAACTTCTTAATGCTAAATGAAGTTAATTAATGCTAAGTAGGTTTAACTGAAATTAAAGTAGTGTTAGCATTAGCTGCTGATATTGTTAAAAGGTAAGATAAAACATTGCTAGCAGCAGCGGATAATGCTAACACACATAATAATTAGCATTACCTAATAATGGCAGCCTTCTTAGCATTAGCTGCTCATATTGTTATAATGCAAGGGAAAAGAGTTGGCAAAAACAGTGTTAGCATTAGTGGATAATGCTAATTCACCTAAATTAGCATTAGCTAATAATGGCTACGTACTTAGCATTACCTACTAATATTGATATAAAGCAAGAAAATATGGTATTAGCATTAGCTTCTAATGCTTTCTCATCTAAAATTAGAATTAGCCACTAATGGCATCCTATTTAGCATTAACTCTTCACATCGCAAGGGAAAAATTAGAATTCAATAAAAAAAAAAGTGTTCACATTAGCTACTTGTATTGTTAAAAAGTAAGAAAAAACATTGTTAGCATAAGGGGATAATGCTAATTCACCTCAAATTAGTATTAGCTAATAACGGCAACCTACATAGCATTAGCTGGTCACATTGTTATAAAGCAAGAAAATATGGTATTAGCATTAGCTGCCAATTTCTATTTACCTAAAATTAGCATTAGCCACTAATGGTAGCCTATAGCAAAAACTTCTTAATGCTAAATGAAGTTAATTAATGCTAAGTAGGTTTAACTGAAATTAAAGTAGTGTTAGCATTAGCTGCTGATATTGTTAAAAGGTAAGATAAAACATTGCTAGCAGCAGCGGATAATGCTAACACACATAATAATTAGCATTACCTAATAATGGCAGCCTTCTTAGCATTAGCTGCTCATATTTTTATAATGCAAGGGAAAAGAGTTGGCAAAAACAGTGTTACCATTATCGGATAATGCTAATTCTCATCAAATTAGCATTAGTTAATAACGGTAGACTTCGTATCATTAGCTGCTGTCATTCTTACAAAGCAAACAGTATGAGCATTAGCTGTTAATCCTTTTTCATCTAAAATTAGAATTAGCCACTAATGGCGTATTGTTAAAAAGTAAGAAAAAACATTGTTAGCATAAGCGGATAATGCTAATTCATCTCAAATTAGTATTAGCTAATAATGGCACCTGCTTAGCATTAGCTGGTCACATTGTTATAAGGCAAGAAAATATGGTATTAGCATTAGCTGCCAATTTCTATTTACCTAAAATTAGCATTAGCCACTAATGGTAGCCTATAGCAAAAACTTCTTAATGCTAAATGAAGTTAATTAATGCTAAGTAGGTTTAACTGAAATTAAAGTAGTGTTAGCATTAGCTGCTGATATTGTTAAAAGGTAAGATAAAACATTGCTAGCAGCAGCGGATAATGCTAACACACATAATAATTAGCATTACCTAATAATGGCAGTCTACTTAGCATTAACTCCTCACTAATGTGATGCTAATTCACATTAAATTAGCTTTAGCATTAGCTGCTAGCATCAGCCTACCTAGCACTAGCTGCTCACATTGTTAAAAGGGAAGAGAATACGATATTAGCATTAGCTGGTAATATTTATTCACCCCTAATTAGAATTAGCCACTAATGGCAGCATACTTGGCGTTAACTCCTCACATCGTTGTAATGCAAATGAGGCTAACTTGCATTAAATTAGACTGCTGTTATTAGCTAATGCTATTTAGCAGTAGCTGCTCACATTGTTATAAAGCAAAGGAAAACGATATGAGCATTAGGTTCTAATGCGTATTTGCCTTAAATTAGACGTAGGTGCTAATGGCAGCCTACTTAGCATTAGCAGCTCAGATGTTATAATGCTAGGAAAAAGAGTGTTAGCATTAGCCGTTCACATTGTTATAAAGTTAAGGGAAATAGTGTTAGCATTAGCTACTCACATTTTTAAAAAAAGTAAGTGTTAGCATTAGTGCATAATGCTAATTCATGTCAAATTAGCATTAGTTAATAACGGCAGCCTATTTAGCATTAGCAGATAATGTTGACCTTGGCCCACTGGAAAAGTTAAGAACTAAAGATTTAGGAGTGTTTCTCGATAGCTCTTTCTCGTTTGAGAAACAAATGAATTCTGTTATTAAAACCAGCTGTAAGGTTTATATTGTTGATTGTCATTTATGCTTAGAAATATTTACTCATATATGCTTAGAGTTGTATAATCGATTGCATAATGATAGAGGTTTGATCCTTAGTAGTCTGTAAAGACTCTGTGTGCCTTCCAGAGTGCTCTGGCATGCACACACCACTTGGGGCCATGAGAGAGGTCGTACCCTCTCTTACTGATTTATGGTGTAGGACAGGGGTCTCAAACTCAATTTAGCTGGGGGCCGCTGCAGGCAGAGTCTGGGCCGCATTAGGTTTTCCACAGGAAAGGCATGGTTAAAAAATTCCAATCTTCTCAAATCTCTTTATTTTTATTTTTTAACACAAAATATGAAAAATGAATAAACAAATTAAGAATTAATAAGAAAATCAATCAATCTGTAAAACATAAATAAAATAATAATAAGATATTTTTAGTCAGTGAACTTGTGTGTTTCTTTCAGTCTTCTATATCTGCTGTGTTTAGATTGAAATGTCTGTATTAACAGTTCTATAACCTTCTTCTGAACATGAATGAACACTGTAGAAAATGAACTGTTCTTCTGAACATGGCTTCTCTTGCCTACTCCTTGCTGCTAGAGACCTGGCAGCGTTTCCTCTCGCATAGCCGAGCCAGATTTGGCCTGAGGGAGGAAGCAGTTGCGACCCTCAGTATGTCTTGAAGATGATCATCCGTAAGTCTGGACCTGTACTTGGACTTATTGAAGTTCAAAGTGGAGAAGAGCTTTTGGCACAAGTATGTGCTACCAAAAAGGCACATGGTCCGCTTGAACATTCGGGAAAGCCGAGGGAAACTAGGGCTCAATTCTCTCAAAAATTGTCCAAGCTTGTCTGCTTTTCCACTCACCTCCCTGAACTTTGCTTTGAGTTCAGAGTTGCACTGCAGCTCAATGAGCTCCATTTGAAGCACAGAAGGGGCATCTTGCACATCAAAGGAGAAGGGGTCCGCAAAAATGTGAAAGGTGGCTCTGTGTGTCTTGAAGTCAGCAAATCTGGGATCAAATTCCTCCTGTAGCCTCAAAATGACATCAACATACTCGTCAGCACTGAATGGTGTGCCTGCATCCACGAGTGCCTTGCATGCTGGGAAATGGCAAAGGTTTGTCTGAGAGAGCTGAGCTTTCCAGAGCGCCAGTTTTGTGGAGAATGCTCTCACGTTGTCATAGGCAGCACTGACAAGTTGCCCCTGGCCTTGTAACGTCTTGTTCAGTACATTAAGCTCATGTGTCATATCAACAAGAAAAGCTGAGTCCATGAGCCATTTGGGATCAGTTAGCACAGGAACACTAACTCCATCCTTCTCCATGAAGGCTTCACTTCTGCTCTCAACTCAAAAAGTCTCTTTAATACATTTCCCCTGCTGAGCCAACGTACCTCAGTGAAGTCGAGCACATCCCCATATTCTGACTCCATTTCCTCTAGAAAAGCACAGAACCTTCGGTGCTTTAAGCCCCTGGATCTGATTTGGTTGATGCATTTCACAACAATAGACATCACATTGTCAAACTTCAGGCATTTGCTGCAAAGGACCTGCTGATGGATGATGCAGTGCAGAGCAATGGCCTCCTCCACGCCTTCCTCTTCCAGTTTGTTTTGTGCCACCAGTCCATGTTTCCTCCCTGTCATTGATGGCGCTCCATCTGTTGTTATTCCAACAAACCTCTTCCATGGCAAACCAACATTCTCAATGGCATCACACAGCTTGTAAATATCTGCTGAGCGGTGGTCTGGCCATGCATTGGAATTACTGTGAGCAGCTCCTCCATCACTTCAAAACTGTCATCAACACCACGGACATACATTGGGAGCTGGGCAGTGTCGGTGATGTCTGTGGTCTCATCAAGAGCGACTGAGTATACACTGAAACATTTGGCTTTCTCACACAGTTGGTCATAAATGTCACTTGACAGGTCAGAAATGCGATCTGCTGCGGTGTTGGCAGAAAGGCTGATGTTGCTAAACTGACCTTTCTTTCCCGGACAGACTATATTTGCAGCCTGCAATATGCACTTTTAGACAAATGCACCTTCTGTGAATGGCTTCCCTGCTTTAGCAATCATCTCACTAACCACGTGGCTCCGACTGCTGCATTATTCTCTTTGGTTGCTTTCTTGGAGAAATCTTGCTGCCTCAGTAGATCTGTTTTAAGACTGGCAACCCGGTTCGCTCTCTCGTCTCCCTGGTATTTTGCATCCAGCTCAGCATGTCTAGTTGTGTAATGACGTTTCAAATTGTATTCCTTGTGCAGCGCAACTTTCTCTGTGCAAATAAGACAGGTCGGGGTGCCCCTGTGCTCAACAAAGAAATATTGCATTGCCCACTTTTCCTGAAATTGTCGGTGCTCATCACCAACCTTTCTCTTCACCGCAGGCTTTGAAAAAGACATGTTTGGGGCTATGTGACATTTATAATTCTACTTGGTGTCACTGTCGCATTGAAGTTTCAATCAAGCGTTTAGCCGACGGACGGGGAACGTCTCAACGCGTAGAGAACGTCATTTCTGCTTCTTTTTCTTGCAACCGTAGCACGGCGATCGGCAGATAAAAAGCCGGTAGCAGTCTCCTTTGTTTTTACGCTCGATGTTCATGTCTTTCATGACGACACGAACACCGTGGCGTTTGCAGATGGTAGAAAGTGCAGGGATAGCGAGCGCAAAAAAGGCGACTGCTCACGGCGCCGGGCTGTTGTTACAGGAGAAAGAAGCGGAAATGACAGCGTGACATATAACAAATAACATCAGCTGTTTCTGATGTTAGTTGTTTTGACTGCTTTTACATTATATTGAAATATATGTAATGTTCATGTTTGCTGCAATGCAAACGCAGTGATGCAAATAAAAACATGGAGCCACAAATTACGGTGCGACCCTATAATTAGTCCGGGTTACCGGGGACTGTTGTTGCCGATGAACAGGTGTCGCTATGTGACTGCAGACTAAATTGGGCTGCATTGAGTTCATGACTTTTCTTTTATCCCGCCGCCTACGCATCACTGTGAGAGTTAATATGAGATCTCTCTCTGTGGAAAAATAACTTTAAATCCCACTGACGTGTGTATAAATCTATATACGTATAATGTCCCGCTGGGCAGCAACTTAAAAAACAACTTTTTTTGAAGTGTTGTGAACGCAGCGCGCTGGGGCGAATGTCGGCGTTTGCCCAATAGAAAGGAGGAAGCCAGCCAGGCACAGGAAAGAAAGAAACACTCCAGGGCAACGCTGCTGGAACTTTGACTCATTGAGAAATGTTTCCCTGCTTGCATCAAGCCCGGCTGGTGTCCCCTGAGATCCATATCCCACCCTGATTGGTGGGTTAATTCAGCTCCGCCCACAACACTGTAAAGTGTCATACATTATCAAACTAACATTACATTTTCATATTAAGGTGGGGCCAAAAACTATCGTCCGGCAGGCCGCAATTGGCCCGCGGGCCGCGAGTTTGAGACCCCTGGTGTAGGAGGACACCTACTCTGTGTCTGGTTAAGTATAAGAGCCCTTTGTTAGGGGGACCGCTGGACTCTTAGCACCAGCTTTGGGGTCACAGGGTCACATCTGGAACACACACACAGACACACACAGACACAGACACACAGACACACACACACACACACACACAGACACACACACACACAGACACACACACACACAGACACACAGACACACACACACACACACACACAGACACACACACACAGACACACACACACACACACACACACACACACAGACACACACACAGACACAGACACACACAGACACACACACAGACACACACACACACACACACACACACAGACACACACACAGACACACACACACACACAGACACACACACACAGACACACACACACACACAGACACACACACACACACACACAGACACACACACAGACACACACACACACACACGCACACACACACACAGACACACACACACACAGACACACACACAGACACACAGACACACACACACACAGACACACACAGACACACACACACACACACACACAGACACACACACACAGACACACAGACACAGACACACACACACACAGACACACACACACACACAGACACACACACAGACACACACAGACACACACACAGAGACACACACACAGAGACACACACACAGAGACACACAGACACACAGACACACACAGAGACACACACAGAGACACACAGACACACACGCACACACACACAGACACGCACACGCACACACAGACACACACACACAGACACGCACACACGCACACACACACACACAGACACACACACCACACACACACACACACAGACGCACACACACACACACACACACACACACACAGACACACACACACACACACACACACAGACACACACACACACACACACAGACACACACACACACACACACAGACGCACACACACAGACACAGACGCACACACACAGACACACACACCACACAGACACACACACCACACACACACACACACACAGACGCACACACACACACACACACACACAGACGCACACACACAGACGCGCACACACACAGACACACACACAGACGCGCACACACACACACACACCACACACACACACACACACACAGACACACACACCACACACACACACACACACAGACACACACACACACACACACACACACACACACACACACAGACACACACTATGCACAGACTGGTACTCTTTGTTCATACCTGTGTAAGACGTCATAATGAACTTGTGCATATTCATGTAAGCTCAATAAAGAGCAGTGTTACGAGGGAGCAGACGAGAGCGACTGAGGTCAAGTGAAGGAACGGCGCTGTCACAGTTCTCTCCCTCATCAATTGTCTGGTTCCAGCGGTGGGTCTGTGCTAGACGACCCATCACCAGCTTTTTCCACTGGTTACCAGTACGTGGTAGAATCCACTTCCAGATCTGGTTGTCTTTAAATCTGTGAATGGATTGGCTCCATCTTATCTCTCTTTAACAAAAGAATCCAAGTGGAGCCCTCAGGTCTGCAGATAAGCAGCTTCTGACCAGAACTAGACGTAAAAACAGAGGTGAGCTTTATCGATGGCTGCAGCCAAACTCTGGAACAGTCGCCCTTCACATCAGGTCGTCACCAACACTGGACATTTTTAAAAGCCGGTTGGAAACACATTTGTACTCTGTAGCTTTCAATCCTGACCAGTCTTTATAGTCATTACTGTGTATGTTTCCTATTTTCTCTCTACTCTGTGCAGCACTTTGGCTCAAGCTGTTTTTAAATGTGCTGATAAATAAATGTAGATTTCTTTGAATAAAACAGTGGAGCCGAGCTTTGAGCTCAGTGTGTAACAGTGTGTGTGTGAGAGCCATGTAATGTCCATGTGTGCATGCTGACTGTGCTGCTCTGACCCCCCTCCTCCTTTCAGGGTGGAGCCTGCTGGAGTCCGATGGTTGAGACCAGGTCTGAGGAAGTGTAAGTGTGTTTTTAATGGGATTCATGAAAACAAAGCAGCACACATTCAACCATCTTCATCATGTCAGGAGTCATCATCAAAGTGTCAATCAATGAACAGATGATGGATCAATAACTGCAGCTGGATTGTGTTTGTTCTCTCCATCAGATTCCTGTCAACTCACAATCGACACAAACACAGTGAACACAGAGCTCCAACTGTCTGACAACAACAGGAAGGTGACATATGTGGAGGAGGTTCAGTCATATCCTGATCATCCAGACAGATTTGATGGTTTTTATCCTCAGCTGCTGTGTAGAAATGGTCTGACTGGTCGCTGTTACTGGGAGGTCGAGTGGAGAGGAAGAGTTTTTATATCAGTGAGTTACAGAAGCATCAGAAGGAAAGGAGACAGCTATGACTGTGTGTTTGGATACAATGATCAGTCCTGGAGTCTGTGGTGCACTGATGATGGTCCTCGTCATGTCTGGCACAATAACAGAGAAACACCCATCTCCTCCTCCTCCTCCTCCTCTGTCTCTAACAGAGCAGCAGTGTATGTGGACTGTCCTGCTGGCACTCTGTCCTTCTACAGAGTCTCCTCTGACACTCTGATCCACCTCCACACCTTCAACACCACATTCACTCAAACTCTTTATCCTGGGTTTATGTTCTGGTATCCTGGTTCCTCAGTGTCCCTGTGCTGAGTGGAGTGTAAAGAGTGTCTCCTGTTACAGAAACACTCTGACTGTTGAACAGATAGTTCAGTCTGTACATGTCTGTCTCTTTCACTCACAAACACGTTTTCAGATTCATGGATTCAATCAGTTGATGTTTGAAACTCTTCTAAATGATTCCTTGTAAACTTCTTCAGTCACAAACAAACAGGAAGTGATGTCACATGTGTTCCTGTCCACACAGCAGAATGAGTCTATTGCTGACAGTGATGTACAAACAGAGTGAGCATTTCTGAGGCCCAAAATAAACTGAGTAGTTCACTGAATGAACAATGGACTGTGAGCTCAGTTCCTTCATCATTAGTATGGATTATATATGTATATGTATTATATTAGTATCATATATATCAGGTGCTGCTGCTTTCAGTCATTGTGCAAATGTGCTGTTTGTAAGCTTGTAAAGCTGCAGTCAGCTGAGACTGAAGAAGTCACCTGATCAGTGAGCAAACGTTTCTGAAAACGTCCAGATGAACAGAATCAACCTTTTGGGATCAGCCAGCAATGCAGCATCATTGTTGTTCAGCTTCAGAGGTTTGCAGGAATGAACTGATGACCAGAAACAGCTGCAAAGTCCAAGAAAATACCAGCTGGAGTTCAGCTGCATTTGAAGAAGTCAAAGAAAAGTAAGGATGGCAAAGGGCGACGTTTTCTTCCAAAGAGCTGCAAACATGGTCGACGCCTCATTAGAAGAATCATCTGGACATTTGTGAGGAACTCTAACCAAGAAAGCAACGTCACACAGATCCAACAGACAGTTTCCATGACTGCAAGTGTTGAGTGGAAAAATGCTACATTGCATTATTGCATCCTCTCACCACAGGAGGCGCTGTTGGCACCACTGATTGCTGATCAGCTGTTCTCTGATGATCTGATTGATACTGTGAATAACGGGACTCACTGAACTCTGTGACACAGTGAAGATTACAGAGTTTAACTTCAACATCTGACTGACGTCACACAGACAGAAGGATGAACCAGTGAGGCACAGAACACCGTTACTGGAGATACTGGATCAGCTCCATGTGAACCTCTGATGGAGAAGCTGCTGAGCCAGAGAAACATCAGGACATGACAGCAGCTGCACTTATCTAACAACATGTAGCAGAGCTGATCTATGTTAGAGGATCTATCACAGCAGCTGAAGCCAAAGTCCAACACTGGATACCAGCTGAGCCTGTGCTGAGTGTAGTGTTACAGGAAAAGGGCAGAAACACTGGTAGCTCCCAGTGATGCTGACTGGGGCACAGAGCTGAATGATGCAGCATCAGGACACTGTTTCAGTCTGACTGACAGAGAAACCTGTAGCTGTATCTACATGTGAGGCAGAGGCCACACAAGCAGCTTTCTATGTTTCACAGTGACTGAGATCTTCAGTGGGGGTGGACATGCTCCTGTACAGACCTCTGAGGAGAACCAAGGTGCAGTCAAAGAGTCCAGTCTGTCCTCACAGATGTGAACATGTGCTTTCATCAGGTCTGCTGTCAGCTAGCAGGCTCACATCAGAATCACTGTTCCTGAAAAACACAGTCTGTGTGACATCATCAGTCAGCTGATGGTCCCAGATCTGAATGGTTTCTGTCTCTACTGAGGAAGTCAGAGAATATCACTGAGGTGTGGATCAGGTCTGAGTGAGCTGTGGAGGGACAGCTTTAAACAGTCCACAGGTCTCACGTCCTGCTCAGTCTGGTAGCAGATACCTCGTATTGTTCCAGATGTGCTGACATCAGCAGCAGCACAGCTGTGTGATACCATGAATCTCAGTTATTGATCCAACACACAGTAAATACAAAGATCAGGATTTCTGAGAGTAATCATTATGAGTCTGAACACATGATCACTGAATGTTAGTCTCCACAATAATAAGCTAACACAAGCAAACACAGCTTTCAGCTCTTATTTTGAAACTGGCTTATTTAGAGAGCTGTGATGTGAGCGTGCCTGGCTCTGAGGCACTTGGGTCAGCCTCTGTTGTTTAGAAGTGTTACAGACTGTGAATGACACAGACCTGTCAGTTTCCATGTTTGTCTGTAACACAGCTCAGGGGCTCCATGCTGAACGCATCCATCCAGTGTTATTGATCCAGGACTGATACCAGCATTGGGATCAATACAACAACACACAATCACATGTGTCCACGTGATGTGTTTGACCAGCTTTATTCATTAATGATCAATCAGCTTATTTACTGCATCTGAGTCCAGCTTCATTTAAATGATCCAACCATGAAAATGACATCAGTCCTACAGAAGCACTTCATGCTAACAGGAAGTCATTGATTAAGGTGGAATAACACAGAGACACAACCACTCACAGCTAACCTGACCCCACTAACTGCATGTGTTTGGACTGTGGGAGGAAGCCGGAGTACCGGAGAGGACGCACACAAACACGGGAGAACATGAAGCACTGAAACAAAGATGGTGGATTTGACCTCAGGACCAGGCGGGGTTACGGGGGTCATGACCCCCCAATAATAGATCCAGCTACACTGAAACTGTCAATTTCATTTACTTTTACTGTTTTAAAGCTATCAGGCTGCTTTGTGGCTCACTCAATACTAAACTAAGATACTTTCAGTGTGAATCATTTGCAGGAACACAGGCAGGATTTAAAGTGCAGAACTTTACAGTCTCTGTCTCAAAGTTGGTCTGAACATGCTAACAGCTCTTTGTTTTTTTCAGTTTTCACTGGTTTGATGTAATGAAAGAAATTTTAAAGAAGCAGACGATTGTTGTTATTTTAGTTCTATAGTTTCATAAATCGTGGTGTGGATCTAAGTCAACATTCAGAATAAATAAGATAATACAGCACTTTGATGGTTGCCTTTGTATTTTCCCAGCAGTGCTCAGGTTGGTTCTCGGCTACATTTACATACAGATGTTAATGTGTTCAGCAGCTGGACTCATCTGAGGAAGGAACATTGGAAAGGTGCTCAGTGCACAACTGCATCACTAATTTTATGTAAGACCCTGTGTTTTATTGTATTTATATATTTGTAACATTTGACTCAAACACTTTTGGGAAGGATGAAAATGTTTTCAGGAGGAAGTTTTTCCTTCTGTCCGACTGCAGTACACACAACACTGCGTCTCCCTCCCTTATCACACTTCCTCAGGCTGCTGATGAGCGCCCCCTGGTGTCAGTGTTGATGACGTCATGCACAGTGAAACATAAACAGTGTCTGTTAATAAAAAATCATGTGTCCATTTTCATGTTTGCATCATGTTTCTGTAAAATCATCAGCTGTTTCTGAACCTTCTTCATTGTTTGACTCATTCCAACAGCTGTGAGCTGTGATGGAGTCAGAGCAGCTTCATCACTGATGTTCAGGTGAAGCTGAACTTAATAAACTGTAGAAATGATCAGGATTCAGGCTGGATGTGTAAAACACTTCTGTGTGAGGTCGCAGTGCTTCATATGTGTGTGTGGGCTGAAGCACACACGTGTGAGTCCTCAGAGGTTTCACACACATCACTGCACACACTTATAATCCTAGTTTAAGCTTGTGGATCATATCGGACACATCAGCAGCTCTTTGGAGACAAAGATTTGAGATTTAAGATGAGTCGTAGTCTTTCTATCCATGGTAGCTTCCACTGCTGAGGCTCGGGAAACATGAAGAGGATAATTAAGAGCAAGCATCAGCTCTGTCTCATCTAACTACACAGTATTATGATCATGCACTTATGTCTCAAACTAAGACACAATGAGACAAAATGAGTTCTGTGAGTCTTTAGATTATCAGTAATTCTGGTGACAGTTTGACGCTCAGTGGAGCCATTTTTGGTTTGTGATGAGTGTTTTGTGAGCTTCTGTTTTGTGAGTCGCTCTTTGTAATTTAGAAGATGGTGCAGAAATGTGCGCGCCCTTATCTGAGAGGACACGGAGAGAGTGTCGCAGACTCGAGGTGAGGAGATAAACCTCGGAGCTGGACGGCCTGCACGTTACCCATGTGCATCTTTTCAGTGACATCAAGTGAACCCATAATAAGCATTTCTATGTCTTAGACATCATGTCCATTTCTAATGAGAGATTATTTTTAAATGAGGGAAACCTGGTCTAACAACACGCTTACAACAGAGCTAAAGGTTCACCACAGTGAGACGGTGGGACTCTGATAAGAACTGAAACACTGTGTATGAACAGCTGAGACAAAACTATATATAAACACTCATTTATTCCAGTTTAGTTTACAATGATTTCAAAGTAATGTGGAACGATTCATGTTCATGAGCTGTTACAAACACAACTATTGATTTGTCTATATATGGTCGGACTACAAGGCTCGTGTTGAGGCTCTTGGAATAATGTGTGAATTACAGCAAGAAATGATGGTTTCCCATTTTACCAAAGTGGAATAAAATCACCACAGCAAAGAAATCATGTTATTGTCTGCAGCTAAAATATATGGTGAACATGGTTTTATAATAATGTGCAAACACAACCTCACTCTGCTCTATACGAGGAGCCAACCACAGCTGTCCGGGTCTTCATCCACCACCTCCACCATCTTTGCTCATCATCATTCACTTAATTGCTGATTGGTTTAAATCAAACTCCATTACAGGTTCAACTCCATCATATAACAGCATGTTGACTTTGGATCTGGTGTGCAGTGCCACCTTAAAAGATGAGGAAACTAAGAGATTACAAAAAAAGAAGTGGAGGAGTTAAAGAGCTGCAGCAGATTAACAGTTTCTGACAGTCATGTGTTAGAAATAGGACGATTAGATGAGCTGAGGGATCCATCTACTGCTCAGTGAAGCCTCATCAGAAACAGTCTCAGTGGAAGGATGGCTCTATTGTTAAGGAAGGACACAGGCAGAAAGACTGGCGTCTGTCACACAGGAACTGGACTGAAAATCAGCTGCACATATTCATCAGTACATGCAAACATATTATAGGTGTGGAATTCAGGACAGTACCATCAGAAGTTGATCCACTGTGCAAATGTCTGATTGGCAGTGGCTTCATTTTTCACTATGAACAAACTGCTAATGCAGCATCACAGGACGTCAGCCATGGATTGGCCTCCCCAGACCTCAACATTACTGAAACATCTTAACAGAGGATGGAAACAAAGGGAACCAACATCCAAGAAAAGACCAAGACTCCAGGCTGTGCTGAATTATAAAGGTGGACTGACCTCCAGGGTCCTTAGTATCATATAAGCTCAGTTTGTGTCTTATATACTTTCCATTTATATAACAAAATATATAGAAAGGAGGGTGGTTTAAGATGTGTGTAGAGTTTTATTCATTATCTTTAGACAAACAAAGAAAGCACCATCCATTCGTCTCCAGTCTGTATGAAAAACAGGGGAAAGGTCAAATTAAAACTTTGAAATTCCTTTCACAATAAATCCATAAATAAACAAAATAAAACATAGAAAAGTGTTTAAACCCACTTTTCCATAAAGCTGTCAATAGGAAATGTTCCAGTAAACATGTCTGTGTTTCTGCTGTTTTCCTTTCATGCGTCCACAGCTGACAGGTAACCCTATTGGAGTCGCCATAGTGACGGGTGGCGTCTCAGCTTCAGCGTGTTGATGGGCACAGCCATGGTTACCACAGCTGGAGTTGGTGTACGGCGAGCTGTGAGAGGACAGAGATGGAGAACGCACATTTAACTCTTTAACAGGAGATACGTTACGACTAACAGACGACTGCTGTCTACATGATGTCTTTGCAGCCCTTATGCTACATGTTACACAACTTTTCTTCATGCCAACAAGACTGAGGTGCCACATAGTCGACACATACAGCTGATTATGATGCATGTTTTACTATTGCTATGTTCACATCATCTGCTTGGCTTTATTACTGAGAGCCTGGAGATCCTCTGACGTGTGCATGGCTGATGTGAAGTATGATTAGTCCTACATGACATCAACAGCAGAGGCAATGAAAGCTTTGTTGTTAACAGGTTGTAGGTAAAGTCAAATGTCTACTTCTACACTTGTGTTGGGTAAAGTTCTTCTCCCTGCAGCAGATTTATATCTGTGCTTTCACAGGGCGTGATGTGGAGCTCAGCGCTGAGGTGCAGGTCTCCTTGGAGACAGCATCCTGGCTGAAATATTATCAAATATTATCATGCTTCCTTATTTATTTATTTATGCCTGGAGGACTAAAGGACTCCGTGAGAGACTCTCACCCTAGCAGCACCTGTCCCTCTCCTCCTCTTCAGTTCGCCTCAACATACGCTCGTCATATTCTGTGATATGATTTACTCTGAGGTGTTTGACAAGGTTAGTGATGTTGCCACAACCATACATGCCAACCCTCCCGATTTTTCCGGGAGAATCCCACCTTTCTCCAGATTTTCCACCCGGACAACAAAGTTGAAAAACCATATCGCAGAATTCATAGCGCGGCCCAGCCAATTCCAGTTTCCAACAATGACGGCAGCGACTTAGTTTTAATATCACTCTTATTTCTCTTTCTGGGTCGCAAAAAAACTTTTAACATATTTTCAGGTGAGAATGTAGCTGTGTAAACTTCAAATATCTGAGCCGACCGACACATCGTCTTCAAACCCCGCGGTCTTTCACCACTCGGGTTAAACATGATGTACAAGTCACTTTGATAACTTAAAAATGTTCTTGTTTGGCTTTTTCAGTGTTTTATTTGTTCGTGAGTAAATCGGTTTGGCTGAGATTAAAGTTATTAGATTAGATTAAATTAAATTAAACTTTATTATTCCCTCGGGAGGGTTCCTCCGGGGTTTTCACACAGCTGAATAAACGTCAAACAGAAAACTGATTAAACAGAAGAGTTTACGTCAGTGTCCGGTTATATTTTAGACAGCAAGGAGCAGACGGCAGAGTTTCACTCCACCGAGGGAGCTCGTGACGTACTACCCGGCTTTCTTTAGATTGAAGGCCGGTCCTCAGGTGGAAGCAGCCTCTGAATTTGGACACCCCCGCTGTTTCCGGGCCGGCCAATAATAACGGTGACATTTAACGTATTTTACCCGATAAATAAACCCTGTAAAATATATTTATCCGCCCAAACAGCCCTTTTGAATGTCTCCCTAATTCTGAGGTCTCAAGGTTGGCAAGTATAGCCACAACACCTCACTTTTTTTGCCACATTTATTGCAAACCACGGCTCAGCTGTTTGTGGAGGTAAAATACATCCGCACAATTACGCTCAGCCATTGTTGTGAGTGCGCACGCCAAGGGGCTGCGAGACATTTATACAGCCGTATTTCGCACATGACTATGAAAGGCGGAAGAGGAAGTAGTTCCTTTGAATGTAGGCAATCCGAATGTTATAGTTTCTTTCCACTGTGTTCCTGTTAATGATAAACTACAAATTTACTTTAAATTACTAAAATATCGATATTTTAATGTGAGAATCGATTCTAGAACATAAATGATTGGTATCGGAGGAATCGATATTTCAGGATCGATCCGCACATCACTAGTGTCCAGGTGTGGAGTGGAGCTTGTTGTTGGTGTGTGAAGAAACTGTAAGTTTGCTTTGTTTCCTCCTTTAACAGTTTGTCTTTAGGAACTTTACTGTTTGTTCAGCTCGTGTTTGATTTCTTCACACAACAAACTGTGTGTGTTTGTATTTCCGGTCTCTCCATTAAAGTCAGTGTGTAATGTTTCCTGGCTAACATCAGCTGTGTGCAGCTTAGTTCAGCACAAATCTGCCGCTCCATAGTTCACGGTAACGGACTCACAGCTGGACCAACGAGGCCGAGTGTGTCCGCCACTCTGAGCTACGTTCGTGTTTGTGTACTTGTAGTTTGTACTTTGAGTTCACTCAGAGCCCACAGAGGACGCAGCGTACGTGATGACGTCACAGCCCTTTACCGCCTTTACTGTCACTGTGATTAATATTTACACAGGAGACACCTGCAGAGCTCTGACGCTAAGCTAGCACACAGCATGCTAACACTAAGCTAAAGCTAGGCTAGCCAAGAACCCAGAGTGAGGTTAAAGCTGAGTAAACACTGACCCCAGACCAGCACCGTGATAAAGTGAGCTGCTGCTGCTGAACTTGAACAGGTAACAAAGTGATGAGCAGTCAGGCTGCAGGTTTCTACCTGTTCATGTTTCTACAGTAGAATCACTTTGAAGTGTCTTTGTGCTGTTTCATCTTTGATTTGTGTTCATAAACACTCAGAGAAACATCACGTGACCTCATCAGGATCTGTGTTGGTGTGTGGGGCTGTACCTCAGCTTTATGTTGTTACATGCTCATTTGTTCATTTTAACATCAAAGTAATGTTATGAGGAGTAATGAAGTAACGTACTCCATTACTTTTAATCAAAGTGTTCTGTGTAATATGTGTAATAATGACTGTTTTGAGTAATGACCAACACTGATCACAACAAAGAGGAAATGCCTCCAACATGCACAAACATTTGAGCCACAACATGCAGTTAATGTGCACAAATGTCTTTGATATGCTGCTCAGTGATGGTGGTGACTGTCAGAGCAGAGCTACTGAGAATCAATAAGTAATATCAATGATGGGATCAGAATCACTAAATTCTTCTCATCCCTGTCAGTATCATACATGTGCTGTATAATGTGATAAATGTAGAGGTGCTGGCTGTTCTCTCACTCTGCTGTTTAGCTGTAAAGGACGCCTCCCTGCCTTTGTCTCATTCATGACCTTTAATAGTCTCTTCTAACATGCAGAGATCTGTATGATCTGTTTCATAGAGTCTAACCAGCCTGTACAGGTAACAACAACAGTCACTGCATCACTGACACACAAACGTCATCTCTGTCAATAACAACATTCATACATGGAATAAAAACACATCAGTGGATCATTGCTGGAGCTGATGTTTGTGCTCCTGGTGCAAAGGCTCTCAGTTTCCTCCTTGAAATAACATCAGTGGTGGGTCAGCGACATGCTTTCTTTCCCTCTCAGGTTTAAATATCTGGGACTCTCCACCGTTTGGTTTTAGAGCTGAAGAAGCTTCTCAGATGAAACGTCTTCCAGAAACTTAAAGACGTCTCTTTTCTCTCCAAGCTCCTTAGATCACATGACCTGGATGACTGAACCTACAGATATATTGACCTGGTTTCTAGGTCACATGACAGGTCAGAGGTCAGCGACTGTAACTCAGTTCCTCCTGTTAATGTGAACTCACTGAGTGTTTGTGGTTTACCTCTCAGACTGACTGAAGACGATGATGGAGGAAGAGGAGGACAGAGCAGAGTCTGCAGGGTCCAGCTGTCCGTCTGTGAGGAGTGACCGGTCCAAAGAACGACCTCCAGCCTTCAGTGGTGAACCTGGAGCAACGAGGTCAGAGAGCTGAACTCACTGAGTAACAGAAATAATTCTGCACTGACATTATAATCAGTGTTGACTCTGGTTGATTGTCTGACTGTGTTTGTGAGCTGAGAGGAAATGAAAATGAGTTTGTAACAAAAATCAGTTTTGTCCAGTTTTCCTGTAAAAAGCTGAACTCTAATCTAAGAGGATGTTACTGACAGGAAACAGCTGCATTATCTGCAGTCTGTGTGATCACAGCTGCTTCAATCATGTTTGTGTCTGCAGAGGTCAGAGGTCACAGTCTGCAGGGTCCAGCTGTCCGTCTGTGAGGAGTGACCGGTCCAAAGGCGACGTTCCAGACTTCAGTGGTGAACCTGGAGCAACGAGGTCAGAGAGCTGTGATGACTCCTTTACATGTTTGTGTTTCCTGGATAAATATGACCTGAAACATCCTCAGATTGTTACAAAGATTCATTAAAAAGAAAACAATGAAAGAGAAAAGATCCAAATGTTCGACTTGGTCATTTGCTGTTTGAGGACAGTGATGCTCATATCTGTGGGGAAAGTGTGACCTGAGTGGGTTCATGTTTGTCTTTAAAGAACAGAGCTGCTCTGATTCTCTTTGTGTCTGATCTGTTAAACAGTCTGAGAGGTCACACAGAGACCCAGCAGCTAAAGCCTGGATCATACTGGCTGCTGTTACTCCATCAGGACAACACTGAACCACAGTGGTGTGGATGTAGTGGATAAATCCCACCATACTGATGCTCAGAGTTAACCACAGGGAACAAAACCAGATGTTACCTTCAGATTGTGACCTTTGGAGTGGACGATGCAGATTTCAATAGAGAATAAATGTTGTTGTTTTTCAGCTGTGAAGAAAGAATCTAATTTTCTGAACTTAAGAATTTATGATGCTGGAAACAACATGGAGACTATAACACAACATTTCCACTGTGTTCATAGAATGAATGTAAAACTGTCAGACATTCATTAAATATGCAAAATGTCTACAGAAGCATCAGAGGGTCAGACGTGAAGCACTCAGTGATTTTGATCAAATGACTCATCAGTTATTGATCTGTACTACACTGATCTACCACGTTAGTAAAGCTGGTGTTCTGGTGGTGGAGGGAGACTCGGATCATGTTCTGGTTTTGGAGCAGTGATCTGCTGATGGTTCAGTTTGATGAGCTTCTTCAAAATCATCCCTGACATCACCACTGAAAGGACGTCCATGAAAACAGACTGAAAATTACTGATATGTTCACAATCTGAGAGTTTAAAACTTGACAGACTTGATTCAGATGAAGTTATTTGAGCAGAAACTCCTGGATCTTTATCCTGTGTTGATCTAATCCTTCATGGTTCCTCCACAGAGTGGACCAGCAGAGCTCAGAGGTTCCCAGTGGTCAGTCTGCCCAGCAGCATCAAACACAGCTGGACTCCATATTTATGGTCTGTACATGTACAACAACTACTGTTACATCTGTTCTGTTCACAGTCATCTCCATGCTGCTCTTTGTAGACCAGTGGATCGTCAGTGTGTCCAACATGGATCTGATGTTTGGCTCCATGATTTCAGTCTGATTGGCTCATTCATAAATATTCTGTTCCAGCTGCTGGAGGACAACATCATCACTTTTGTGAAGAACGAGCTGAAGAAGATCCAGAAGGTTCTGAGTCCAGATTACCCAGAATGCTTAGAGAGTCAGAGGAGCAGCAGCAGAGAGGCGTTTGTGAAGATCACAGTGGACTTCCTGAGGAGAATGAAGCAGGAGGAGCTGGCTGACCGTCTGCAGAGACGTAAGAGGATTTATCTAAAGATTTAAGCTGCTGGATAAATGAGACATTTTCCAGAGATGGAAGATGGAGCAACATGTTTTAAAGATTAGTTCTTTTTGGAATTGAGTGTTTATTTTTCTTCTCATTCAGAACTTCAAGCTGCAGTTTGTCATCGTAACCTTAAATCCACCCTGAAGAAGAAGTTCCAGTGTGTGTTTGAGGGCATCGCTAAAGCAGGAAACCCAACCCTCCTGAATCAGATCTACACAGAGCTCTACATCACAGAGGGAGGGACTGCAGAGGTCAATGATGAACATGAGGTCAGACAGATTGAAACAGCATCCAGGAAACCAGACAGACCAGAAACAACCATCAGACAAGAAGACATCTTTAAAGTCTCACCTGGAAGAGATGAACCAATCAGAACAGTGCTGACAAAGGGAGTGGCTGGCATTGGGAAAACAGTCTTAACACAGAAATACAGCCTGGACTGGGCTGAAGACAAAGCCAACCAGGACATCCAGTTCATATTTCCATTCACTTTCAGAGAGCTGAATGTGCTGAAAGAGGAAAAGTTCAGCTTGGTGGGACTTGTTCATCACTTCTTTACTGAAACCAAAGAAGCAGGAATCTGCAGCTTTGAAGACTTCCAGGTTGTGTTCATCTTTGATGGTCTGGATGAGTGTCGACTTCCTCTGGACTTCCACAAAACTACAATCCTAACTGACCCTAGAAAGTCCACCTCAGTGGATGTGCTGCTGATAAACCTCATCAGGGGGAAACTGCTTCCCTCTGCTCGCCTCTGGATAACCACACGACCTGCAGCAGCCAATCAGATCCCTCCTGACTGTGTTGGCATGGTGACAGAGGTCAGAGGGTTCACTAACCCACAGAAGGAGGAGTACTTCAGGAAGAGATTCAGAGATGAGGAGCAGGCCAGCAGGATCATCTCCCACATCAAGACATCACGAAGCCTCCACATCATGTGCCACATCCCAGTCTTCTGCTGGATCACTGCTACAGTTCTGGAGGATGTGCTGGAAACCAGAGAGGGAGGACAGCTGCCCAAGACCCTGACTGAGATGTACATCCACTTCCTGGTGGTTCAGGCCAAAGTGAAGAGGGTCAAGTATGATGGAGGAGCTGAGACAGATCCACACTGGAGTCCAGAGAGCAGGAAGATGATGGAGTCTCTGGGAAAACTGGCTTTTGATCAGCTGCAGAAAGGAAACCTGATCTTCTATGAATCAGACCTGACAGAGTGTGGCATCGATATCAGAGCAGCCTCAGTGTACTCAGGAGTGTTCACACAGATCTTTAAAGAGGAGAGCGGACTGTACCAGAACAAGGTGTTCTGCTTCATCCATCTGAGTGTTCAGGAGTTTCTGGCTGCTCTTCATGTCCATCTGACCTTCATCAACTCTGGACTCAATCTGCTGGAACAACAACAAACAACCTCTACATGGTCTAAACTATTTAACAAACTAAAACTTCAATCTCTCCACCAGAGTGCTGTGGACAAGGCCTTACAGAGTCCAAATGGACACCTGGACTTGTTCCTCCGCTTCCTCCTGGGTCTTTCACTGCAGACCAATCAGACTCTCCTACGAGGTCTGCTGACACAGACAGGAAGTAGCTCACAGACCAATCAGGAAACAGTCCAGTACATCAAGGAGAAGCTCAGTGAGAATCTGTCTGCAGAGAAAAGCATCAATCTGATCCACTGTCTGAATGAACTGGATGATCGTTCTCTAGTGGAGGAGATCCAACAGTCCCTGAGATCAGGAAGTCTCTCCACAGGTAAACTGTCTCCTGCTCAGTGGTCAGCTCTGGTCTTCATCTTACTGTCATCAGAAGAAGATCTGGATGTGTTTGACCTGAAGAAATACTCTGCTTCAGAGGAGGCTCTTCTGAGGCTGCTGCCAGTGGTCAAAGCCTCCAACAAGGCTCTGTGAGTAAATCTGTGATCATGTTTATTTTTAAAATGTTGATTAAAAGTGGTCATAGATTTCTTCCATGACAGATCCATGTCCTAAAACCATGAGACAGCGTAGTTGTATAGTATAAAAGAAAAAAGGAGAACTTTTGACCACAATATTGTAACTTGAATGAACTTTTGATACAGCCTTTAAACATAAAATTTATGAACAGAATCGGTGACAAAGGGCAGCCCTGGTGGAGCCCATCACCCACCGGACTTATTACTATCCAACGTATTGCCGGCTATGCCAACCAAGCTCTTGCAATGGTTGTAAAAGGATCGAATGGCCATAAAATGTTTCTCAGTTTTATTATTTTCAGTCACATCTGTTTTTGATTATTAACTGAATATTTTAAAATTCAGGCTTTTTATGTTATACAAAACATCATATTTTCTTATGATGTCTTGTATTGATTCTGAAGGAATAGTTTTCATCAGTATCGCAGATACCAGCCTGAATTTTACTTTGTATTGGATCAGAAAGGAAATCAGTGGCATCACACATCACTTACAGCAACTTCAGTACCACTCCATTTTAATAAACTGGGGGGAGGTGCACCAAGATTCAGTATGAGATAAAGAATTATTTTTAACTGTAAGGTTGGAGAAATCTGTTGTTGGAAATTGGAAGAACAGGTCATCTTAAAAATCACTGCATTGTAGTTTTATTCAGGCCCCTTCAATCTGTGATCGCTGTTGCTTTGCATTGTAAATGCTACTATTACAAAAGTCACAAATATTAGTGTATGTGTGTGTTGTTGGGTAATAAACCAAAAGAACAGAATCTACCAGCACCTCACTGATTTCTGCTTAAAAACAATAAAAAAGCAATAAAGCTCTGATTTGTTTGGTTGATCTTGTCTCCCTTCCACCTTGATTTCAGACTGAGTGGCTGTAACCTGTCAGACAGAAGCTGTGAAGCTCTGTCCTCAGTCCTGAGCTCCCAGTCCTCCCATCTGACAGAGCTGGACCTGGGTAACAACAACCTGCAGGATTCAGGAGTGAAGCTTCTGTCTGCTGGGATGAAGAGTCAATACTGCAAACTGGAAACGCTGAGGTCAGATCAAGCGATATCGATTTTTTTTTTTCATCAATTAACATCATTTAATCAATTTCATTTGGAAAAAATTAACAGTGTTTATGTTTTGTTTTTTTAATGAATCCATCCAAATCACACTAAACTGCCACATTTGTCTTTTGTAACATGAGGCAATAAGGATTCCAGCATGTCCTGAAACAGTGTTGAAATATTGTAAATGTAGTAGCTCCTCATGGCACCATGAATATACTTTAACACAAGTGTTTCATGTCTTCTTGTCATCCTTTCTTCAGACTGAGTGGCTGTAACCTGTCAGACAGAAGCTGTGAAGCTCTGTCCTCAGTCCTGAGCTCCCAGTCCTCCCGTCTGACAGAGCTGGACCTGGGTAACAACAACCTGCAGGATTCAGGACTGAAGCTTCTATTTTCTGCAGTGGAAAGTCCAAAGTGTACAATTCTCAGGTCAGGATTCAGTCTTTTCTGATGATGATTTAAAACCTGAGTCAGGTCGATAAATGGCTTACTCATTTACAACAGACATGATTTGTCAAATCACCTTATATCTAACCCAAAGGTCCTGTGTTTTACTACTTTGATTTTTTAGTAAAACACAGGACCTCTTAATATTTATCTAAGAGACCATATATAATTTTTTTTCCCTGGATCATGTGTGTACCCTCCTGGTTGGAGCTCCAGCAGCCTGTATCAGTGAATGGGACTTTAAATGAAATTGCTGCCCCTGTCAGGAAGAGGTCTGAGTGACACACAAAACAGAAAATATGAGCACTGCATGTGTCTGAGGCTACTCAGATACAGACCTGAATGAGACACTAACTTTGTCTCTGAGAGATAACTTTTATTATTAAATACACTTCATTTCTCATCTGTGTAGAGAATGTAGAGTTTGACATGCTAATATTACAAAATGAAAAATCACACTGAGTCACAAAGAAATTGTTTTGGAGTATTTATGGTTCAGCTGATGAAATTGTTCAAACAAACCAGTAATTTACACTGAAACAGCACAAGTGAAACTTTTTCGAGGGACTTACACTAAGCTTGTCCTGGTACACCTGTAGAGCCCAGCTTCTATGGACCATGAGCTTAAGTTCTGTGCTGCTCTGATTTATTGCCCGTGCTGTCTTTCAGTTCAGCTTTGTCGAGTCTCTGGTAGGATTTCTTTTACATGACCTGTGTAAAAACAAAACAGGAAACACATTAAGCTGAAGTAAGATGCACAATTTGAAAAATGGGGCACAAAAAATGTTGCTGCTTTCTGGAAAGTGCGTCTAAGAAGACCCAATGGAGAAAGTGAAGAGAAAAATCAAAGATTAAGAAGAAGAAAATGGCAGAGGCAGTTTCTCTTGGACTGCCTGCAGATGGGGTGAGACTCTAGAAACAGGGATGATTGGAGAAAATGCAAAGAGGCCATAGGATAAACCAGGAGATGAATACTCTGGTGTTCTGGGGATAGTGGGAGTGAGAGGGAGAGATGCCAGTAAATGATTTCAAGGATAAATTTGAGAGAATCAGAGCTAAGAAACCAAAGCAAGTGGGGAACTACAAACATATGGACAGACTCATAATTAGGCCAAAGACACATTAAAGCAATTATTACAGGTTTAGAAACAGGGATGGATATGAAGGAGCTTAGCATGAATTTGCATTGAGGAAAGAATAGCAACGAGCATCAGAGGAAACAGTTAGGAAAACTAAAAGGATGTACTGGCAGGAATACTGCAGTACTTTAGGAAGAACTACCGTATTTCCCAGACTACAGAGCGCACCTGAATATTAGCCGCACAAGCTAAAATCAGGGGAAAATCCTGTTTTGTACATACATTAGCCGCACCTGACTAAAAGCCGCAGGTGTTTCAATGTTGACTTATCATATGTAAGAGAATATGCACAAAGCGAATTGTCAGGAAAGAGATGGCTGTTTGGAGACACACCCCTTTTATTAATATTTTGAAAAACAAGTTATGGGTACATATTTGCATAACTTTTTAGGTATATGTACAAGTAGCGGTAATTACAAGTACAAAACATGTACTGTGCTTCATAAATGAGTAACAAATGTAGTACATAACAATAACCTACAGCACACCAGAACAATTGATTCGGACTACCTTTTAGGCTCAGGTGCAGTGACACGGCTTTAACAAGAAGAAAAGTCAGTCATTCACCATCTTCCTGCGCACTAAAACCACCAAAGTCCTCTCCTCCAGTGTCGGAAACAAACAGGCTCAGGGTGGCTTCGTCATCCACTCTCAGCTTCTTTCTTTCGTTGTCACTTTCAAAACCAAAGAAATCCTCGTTGTCAGTGTCAGAGTCGAACACCCTCAGAAGGGCCGTGGCGGTGTCCTCCTCTCCATCATGCAGCATTCAGCCCTTCGAAATCTGTTGGTGATCGTGGATGTTTTCACACTTTTCCACGCTGTCAGAATCCAATGGTGGAGTTGGGCATAACTTGCTTTTTGCAAGTTTATCGCCGCTCATCATCCAGGCCTCCAGCTGAACGGGTAGCGCTACTTTGAAGTTTGTTTTTCGCGCTACTTGTACGGCACTACGTTGCCTGACGGATGGACATGTGACCAACATACCACTCTTGAACCCCGATCCTTCCGCCAGGCAACGTAGTGCCGTACAACAGCGGAACAAACAAAACAAATCCGCTCATGGACAATCCATAGAAAAGCCGCACCTGACTAAAAGCCGCAGGGCTCAAAGCTTGTGCAAAAAGTAGCGGCTTATAGCCCGACAATTACGGTACACCAGTTCAGAATGTGTGGAGTACAGTTAAGAACATGAATGCAGACAGGAAACAACAGCAGCTGTTGTAAAGTAAATTCAAACTCCTTCATTAAATGCAGCTGGTTGAGTTGAAAACAATGGAGAATGATTGTGTTACGTTGTTTATTCTCTATAGAAATGGAGCAGGAGTGCATGCAGAGCTGGACGTGGGCTGTATATACATGCGTGTATCTGTTTTGTCTGTGAGCAGAGAAAACAAAGCGCTGGAAATGTCATATTGAAATGTTAAATCAGGAAAATCCTGGAGAAGAGGATAGTTCTAATGTTCAGTTTGTAATGTTGAATTCAACACAGCTCTTAAATGCATAAAAATGACTTCACCTGACGTCAGACTGAACAATCGGATTAGCTACTGATATTGATTTAACCCGTTTAGACCTACCATAGAACCAAGTCCGCCAGAGCTTATATTATATTTTTACATGCTGTAGAGCCATTTTTGGGAGCATTTCAAGTTGCTATACATCAATACAACCATTACAGCCTAAATTTTAATAATATGTATGTATTAAGTGCATAGTAATTACATAAATTGCAAAAAAGTGCAATAAACTACAAAAAAATTGAAAATCGTTTTTGTTTTTTTAACATATATTTCTAGTTAGAGAAATTTAAGAGGCTTATCCCTCAAAACTGTAAATACAAAAAAGTTGCACAAAATAGTTTCCCACCTCAGGAAATTTATTTTGAGTGCCTTCATAGTTTTATTTTTGAAATACACCAATTTTTATATACTGCAGGAAAAACGAAAATAAATATTATACTGCAAATTTGCAAAATAACAGCATATGCATCAAAATAAACTATTTCCAGCAGAGCAATATGAGTCCTAAGCATATGTGGAAGGAAACTGTAACCTAGGACAAGCTGATGGCATAAGATGTAAATACAACTCCTCAGGTTTCATATGCAAAAAAAATTATTGCGCTAGCTCACGTGATTACAGTGCTACCGGGATTTAAAAATAGTTGCGCAAAACGGAGTGTGCCCACTCTGACCAGTTTTAAAGGGTTAAAGCAAGAAAATATGGTATTAGCATTAGATGCCAATTCCTATTAACCTTAAATTAGCATTACCTGCTAATGGCAGTCTACTTAGCATTAACTCCTCACTAATGTAATGCTAATTCACATCAAATTATCTTTAGCTTTAGCATTAGCTGCTAGCTTCAGCCACTAGGTGTGAATGTGCGAGTGAATGTGAGTGTGAATGGTTGTCTGTCCCTGTGTGTTAGCCCTGCGACAGACTGGCGACCTGTCCAGGGTGTACCCCGCCTTTCGCCCTATGACAGCTGGGAGAGGCTCCAGCACCCCCCGCGACCCTGAAAAAAAGGATAAGCGGAAGCGAATGGATGGATGGATAGACGTAGGTGCTAATGGCAGCCTACTTAGCATTAGCAGCTCAGATGTTGTAATGCTAGGGAAAAGAGTGTTAGCATTAGCCGTTCACAATGTTATAAAGTTAAGGGAAATAGTGTTAGCATTAGCTACTCACATTGTTAAAAAGTGTTAGCATTAGTGCATAATGCTAATTCACATCAAATTAGCATTAGTTAATAACGGCAGCCTATTTAGCATTAGCAGATAATGTTGACCTTGGCCCACTGGAAAAGTTCAGAACTAAAGATTTAGGAGTGTTTCTCGATAGCTCTTTCTCGTTTGAGAAACAAATAAATTCTGTTATTAAAACCAGCTGTAAGGTTTATATTGTTGATTGTCATTTATGCTTAGAAATATTTACTCATATATGCTTAGAGTTGTATAATCGATTGCATGATGATAGAGGTTTGATCCTTAGTAGTCTGTAAAGACTCTGTGTGCCTTCCAGAGTGCTCTGGCATGCACACACCACTTGGGGCCATGAGAGAGGTCGTACCCTCTCTTACTGATTTATGGTGTAGGACAGGGGTCTCAAACTCAAATAAACAAATTAAGAATTAATAAGAAAATCAATCAATCTGTAATACATAAATAAAACAATAATAAGATATTTTTAGTCAGTGAACTTGTGTGTTTCTTTCAGTCTTCTATATCTGCTGTATTTAGATTGAAATGTCTGTATTAACAGTTCTATAACCTTCTTCTGAACATGAATGGAACACTGTAGAAAATGAACTGTTCTTCTGAACATGGCTTCTCTTGCCTACTCCTTGCTGCTAGAGACCTGGCAGCGTTTCCTCTCGCATAGCCGAGCCAGATTTGGCCTGAGGGAGGAAGCAGTTGCGGCCCTCAGTATGTCTTGAAGATGATCATCCGTAAGTCTGGACCTGTACTTGGACTTATTGAAGTTCAAAGTGGAGAAGAGCTTTTGGCACAAGTATGTGCTACCAAAAAGGCACATGGTCCGCTTGAACATTCGGGAAAGCCGAGGGAAACTAGGGCTCAATTCTCTCAAAAATTGTCCAAGCTTGTCTGCTTTTCCACTCACCTCGCTGAACTTTGCTTTGAGTTCAGAGTTGCACTGCAGCTCAATGAGCTCCATTTGAAGCACAGAAGGGGCATCTTGCACATCAAAGGAGAAGGGGTCCGCAAAAATGTGAAAGGTGGCTCTGTGTGTCTTGAAGTCAGCAAATCTGTGATCAAATTCCTCCTGTAGCCTCAAAATGACATCAACATACTCGTCAGCACTGAATGGTGTGCCTGCATCCACGAGAGCCTTGCATGCTGGGAAATGGCAAAGGTTTGTCTGAGAGAGCTGAGCTTTCCAGAGCGCCAGTTTTGTGGAGAATGCTCTCACGTTGTCATAGGCAGCACTGACAAGTTGCCCCTGGCCTTGTAACGTCTTGTTCAGTACATTAAGCTCATGTGTCATATCAACAAGAAAAGCTGAGTCCATGAGCCATTTGGGATCAGTTAGCACAGGAACACTAACTCCATCCTTCTCCATGAAGGCTTCACTTCTGCTCTCAACTCAAAAAGTCTCTTTAATACATTTCCCCTGCTGAGCCAACGTACCTCAGTGAAGTCGAGCACATCCCCATATTCTGACTCCATTTCCTCTAGAAAAGCACAGAACCTTCGGTGCTTTAAGCCCCTGGATCTGATTTGGTCGATGCATTTCACAACAATAGACATCACATTGTCAAACTTCAGGCATTTGCTGCAAAGGACCTGCTGATGGATGATGCAGTGCAGAGCAATGGCCTCCTCCACGCCTTCCTCTTCCAGTTTGTTTTGTGCCACCAGTCCATGTTTCCTCCCTGTCATTGATGGCGCTCCATC
>NC_138942.1:36827368-36869868 GCF_965226115.1 Aulonocara stuartgranti
TGGAAAAATGCTACATTGCATTATTGCATCCTCTCACCACAGGAGGCGCTGTTGGCACCACTGATTGCTGATCAGCTGTTCTCTGATGATCTGATTGATACTGTGAATAACGGGACTCACTGAACTCTGTGACACAGTGAAGATTACAGAGTTTAACTTCAACATCTGACTGACGTCACACAGACAGAAGGATGAACCAGTGAGGCACAGAACACAGTTACTGGAGATACTGGATCAGCTCCATGTGAACCTCTGATGGAGAAGCTGCTGAGCCAGAGAAACATCAGGACATGACAGCAGCTGCACTTATCTAACAACATGTAGCAGAGCTGATCTATGTTAGAGGATCTATCACAGCAGCTGAAGCCAAAGTCCAACACTGGATACCAGCTGAGCCTGTGCTGAGTGTAGTGTTACAGGAAAAGGGCAGAAACACTGGTAGCTCCCAGTGATGCTGACTGGGGCACAGAGCTGAATGATGCAGCATCAGGACACTGTTTCAGTCTGACTGACAGAGAAACCTGTAGCTGTATCTACATGTGAGGCAGAGGCCACACAAGCAGCTTTCTATGTTTCACAGTGACTGAGATCTTCAGTGGGGGTGGACATGCTCCTGTACAGACCTCTGAGGAGAACCAAGGTGCAGTCAAAGAGTCCAGTCTGTCCTCACAGATGTGAACATGTGCTTTCATCAGGTCTGCTGTCAGCTAGCAGGCTCACATCAGAATCACTGTTCCTGAAAAACACAGTCTGTGTGACATCATCAGTCAGCTGATGGTCCCAGATCTGAATGGTTTCTGTCTCTACTGCACTCAAAAAAATAATTCATTGGATGAACTTAATTTCATCTTGCCACCTATATTCCATCTAAACAAATCATGTTATATCAATCCATCTTGATTGTGTTGTTTCAACACTAAATATGTTTGTAAGTGTAACATAATTTAAACATTAACATTCAGTTAATTTGATTTTTATTCAGTTAACATGTTTGTACCAAGTTAGTCTAATTAATTTAAATTCATGTTATATTGTTTAAACACTTTGGCACATCAAAAGTCAGTCTTGTTACATGAACTAGTAAAATATTTGTTTGTTACACTAATGTTAATCTTGTTGAATGAACAAATGTAATTTATGTCTGTAGTACTTACACCAATCATGTTTCAGTTAGTGTTTGTATTGCTTATGTAAACATTACTTTTAATTAAATTAATGAAACATACATAAATGATAACTTGCAAAACCATCTCTTTTATTTTGCTTGAACATTCTTAAAACAGTTGGCAGGATCCCAGTTCAGCCTAGCTTTCTCCCCTTTAACCATCTCATACTAAGACCACAGAACTTCCAGATCAAGACATGCTGACTGAAAGAAAAAATACAATAAAATAACCCTAATAATAAAAATGAAATAAGTCTGTTGAATAGTTTGCAGACAAAAAATATTATCCCCAAAGCAACTTTCGTAAAATGTAGTAAAATATGCATTGCAAACAACAATATGAATTTTAACACAATTTAAAGCTCAGACATAACATTCAACATTACTATAATATTACAACATTACTATGTTGCTTGCATACATTAGTCCTCCATTTAATCAGGCTGTATCCATTAATAGTGACTTTATGCTATTTAACGTGTGGAGAAAACATTCAATTTTGAGCATAACTGCTCCACTCAAACAATTTGTGAAAACCAGTGTGCATTTGCCTTTGTAACAATTGCCATCTGGCAAAAATCAGTGTTTACACTTAAACTGTATAAGACTTTAAGTTATGAACAAACAATCTTTGTATAATAGCCGCAGAGCAAACCACATAGTTTATATGAACATTTTATAACTTACAATTTTAAACTTTAAAACAGTAAACACATATTTGCATTGCAAAAACCTTGAAAAAAAAATATCTGGCTTGCCTGAGTCTGTTTCAAGCTCATTCACCCCATTAGCTTGTTTTTTAGAAACTGTGCCTTGGATGACAACCTCTGTCCATCCAGCTTCATGATAATCTTTTGCAAGACTTCAAAAGTGCATTTGAGCTCCGGTGGGTAGCTTAGGTTCAGACAGTATATCAGTCCAAATAACAGAGCACAAGCAATTGCAATGCTCCTCAAACCAGTGAGAACCTCCACGCCTTCAATCAGGACATCGATGTTCTCTGGGTCATCTCCAGGCTCCGCACCCTCCTGATGTATGACATACACTCCCATCACAGTTTGTTCCATGGCTTCAGTGTTGGCCTCAGTGTTCTGTGACGTAAAATACAATAATACATTTGTTTGAGTCTAGATATGAAAAAAATAAAGGAATTGAGCAATCAGCGTGAATATGCTGATATATTTACTAAATTCTATGTCTCTGGTTTCACACCTCAGAAATTTGACATGAAACAAAACAAGGACCAATTGCAATATCTTTTATTCACACGTGGTGTCACATTTTACCATTTCATATATTGAAATTACCCATAACTCCTGGAGCAAATTACATAACACAGAACAACTTGTGAATGTAACTGACCGTATATTCCTTCACAAGTTTCTCATGGTCTTCATTCAGGTAGACACACAAGGACTTCAGGATGCATGCTCGTCTTGTATGTATTGTGTCATCCTAAGAAAAAAGGGAATCCATAATGACAATATTTAGCTTTTAGGCAGCAGTTTGAAAAAGGAATGCTTAGTTTGGAAGAGTCCAAAAGGCCACATGGTAAATAGACTGGTTCTTATATAGCGTTTGTACTGAAATGACTTCCTTTGGTCTATCGATAAAAAATACTCAACAGGCTCTACAACCCTAAAATTTTGTATGTAGTATAGTTTTCTTTTATAAGGAGTGGCAAGAGGGCCACACTTTCCCAATATTTTAGCCACAGTGTTAGAAACACATACAGAATTTGCAAGCTCTTCAATAACAGCCTGACTAATATGGAGGTTAAGGCTCTTAAAAATTTCTCTAATTGTACGCTTTGTCAGAGGTACACTAGCTGAACTCAACAGAAAAACTAACTCCTCTAAGAACTCATCTAATCCTTTTGCTGGAACATGAAATATGTGTTCCAATTTCAACAATATTACTGCTAATTTCCGTTCAATTAGTTCGGGCTGATTTTCAACATCACTATTATCACATTCGGTCACTGACTCACTTTCAAATTCACCATAGGATACATCTTCAGAACAGCTAGCCCTTACGTTATCAGAGGACTCTATCACTTGAACTGGGTCCACACGTGTAACTACCCTGTCTTTAAAATCTTTAAGTGTGTGTGGATGATGCTTCCTCTTGTGTGTATAAAATGTATTGTAAATATTTGTCTTGAAAGGGCAACCAAGAAACACACAACTAACTGTCTCGTTACTTCGCAGATGTGTTCCAATATGGACAAAAAAATCTCTCTCAGAGAAGACGTCACTGCAGTCACATAACTCACATTTAAAAGTTACTGAACTTGAAGCTGTCTGTGTAAACTGAGATGAATGAGCTTTATAGACATGAGTGTTCAGTCCACTCCAAGTCTTAAATGTACACGGACAATTAACATATATGCACAGATAATGTTGACCTATTCCGTAATGATGATGTAGTTTATAATGTTGAAGTAATTTGTACCTGCTGCTCTCTCTGGTAACACAATGCTTGCACTGCCACATACACGTCACTGATAAAAAATGAAATATGCATTAGAAAACGTCAAGGAGATTAAACTTCTGCATCATCCAAAAAAAATAAATAACATAATAATAATAAGGCAAACATGAACTTACCATGTATTGTTGAGGAGGTGCATAAGAATCTCAGAGCATGGGAATGTGGCTTTATTTTGTGATGTATTTCTGGGGAGAGAAATTAATTAAAACAAAGTTATTACTCTGACAAATTTGTGTTAATATCTACATACTGTGAAATGTGAAGACTGTTACGGTGCGTACACACCGAACGCGATAGACGCGACCAGAGCTTCAGGTTTACATGTAAAGTCAATGGAGGAGCACGATGAAGCGTGACTGGAGGTCCAGCTAAACTTCGGAAGCAGATTTGCATTGAGAAAACGCTTTTCTGCCTACTTCACACGACTGACGCCTTTGAAGCGCGAAGTAAAATACGCGCTGCAGTTTGTGTGGTGCATTTTGTGCATTCGCGCTTATCACGTCTACCGCTCCAGCTGGTAAAATCTGCGGGACAGCAGCTCCTCAAACTCGGCAAGGGACAGAAGGTGGTACAGCTGAAAGCGGCCGTCATCCAGACGGAGCTTCTGGAGCAAGTGGTGAAACTCACCAAACTGCTCATGCTTGTGGAAGACCTGATGGACCCAGGTACGGTGAGGACGTCCTTTAGGCACTGCTCTGCTCTCCACAGCAAATAGAGAAGGGAGACTCTTTCTTCAAACGCTAGATTGACAGCTGCCATTTTAATAACATACCGTCTGGCACTACTTCCTCCCAGATCTCTTCTTCATACGCGTGAAAATTGCATATAAAGCTCGACCAGTTCATGCTGGACGCGCTTCGAGGTGCAAATGTGCACGCGATCAGCTAGGGGCGTCTATCGCGTTCGGTGTGAACGCACCGTTAGTCAGCCTTAATGCAGAGCACCAGAGAAACTATAACCCGAACAATTATCCACCTAAATCATTCTGAATTCAAAAATTAAGTGAATATATTACAAAAAAAGAAAATGCACATGCAATTATTGTGACAGATTTTATCTTACTCCTTGTTATTAACTCCCCTAAACGCTGGTTTAGTTGAATTAAACCTTTCATCAATCCAGTTAATGCGGTTGCCCGCGACTAAACTCCACTGACAAAAACAGGAATTTTAGATAGAGCATCATAAAACACTCATAAAATCACCAAAACCATGTCGGTCAGTCTTACCACTACTACCAACAATCACCAACTCCGGTTAAGCAGAAAGTAACCTGTCATTCACGGAGCTATATGCGAAGACGTTACGGCTCTACGCGGCTTTCCCGCTCTTCAAAGTTAGCTAACTCCAGAGAAGAAAAACAGTCCTACCAACGCAGATAACCATGAAACACACCTCATTCAAAGTCGACAGAAACAAAAAAAAAAAACGAACTTACCAAAATAACCTCATCAGTTTTTGCTCTGTTGCAACAATTAGCGACTCCGGTTAAGTTTTTAAAAAAACATTAAATTCACCGACTTACATTTGAAAAATGTTTGGGTCTACAACCTCCCTGCTATATATAAAACTCCTCTAAATCTCCACACTACACAGGTAAAAAATTTTTAACTACCGTATTTTCACGACCATAAGGCGCACTGTACTAAAAGGCGCAGTCTCAGTTATGTGTGCCATTACTGTATTTAACACACACATAAGGCGCACTGGATCATAGGGCGCATACAAGTACCGTATGCGTATTTAAAAATAAAGCGGGAGCAAACCTGAGTTCGGTACCTTACTCACATTTCTATTACCGGTAATCGTCATCATCAACAACACACAAGCATACAAGTGTGCATATTTAAAAATAAAGCAGGAGCAAAACAAAGTTTGGTACTCACATTTTTATCATCAATCAAACCCATCGAAGTCCTCATCCTCTGTGTCTGAATTGAACAGCTGCGCTAAATCTCCATCAAACATGCCAGGTTCACTGTCTTCATCGTCAGAGTCACTTTCCGTGCCGTGCGGCTCCTCGGAAACGATGCCGGCTTTTGCGAAAGCTCGAACAACAGTGCCAGCAGACATGTTAGCCCAAGCATCTACAATCCATTGGCAAATTGTGGCGTAACTCGCCCGGCGCTGCCTTCCACTCTTAGTGAAACTGCGTGGAAAAAACCACCTGGTCTCCTTACATACACCTCCCTCAGCCACTCTTTCATCATTTCCTCATCCATCCAGCCCTTTTCATTTGCCTTAATGATGATTTCTGCTGGAAACTTCTCTTTAGGCAAAGTCTTTCGCTTAAAAATCACCATAGGCGGCAGTTTCTGTCCATTAGCATGGCAGCCAAGCACAACAGTGAAAGAAGACTTTTCATACCCCGTTGTGCGTATCGCTACCGTGCTGGTCCCCTTCTTCTCCACAGTGTGACTCACCGGGATGTCAAAAGTGAGCGGGACCTCGTCCATGTTTGTGATGTGGCTGGGCTGGATGTGTTTGTCGCCGATGTGTTTGCTGCAGTAGGAGCGGAAGATGGCCAGCTTTTCCTTATAATCCGCTGGAAGTTGCTGCGCTACCGTAGTCCTGGTCCGGATGGAAAAATGGCACCGTGTCATAAAAAGTGAAAGTGAAACTGCTTTTAGCCGAATGGTGACCGTCGAAACGCTTCTCCAGCTCGCTCTTTGCTCGATGATCCACCGCTCGAGTCTTTCCTCCAACTCGAGCCACCTCGCCTTATGTCCGCGGAAACTCAGCTGCGTTTTCTTGACCTGCCGGAGCTTGTTTTCTAGCTTCCTCCATTTGCGAACCATCGATTCGTTAATCTTAAATTCTCTCGCCGCTGCTCGATTTCCATGTTCCTCCGCGTAGCTGATGGCCTTCAGTTTAAACTGTGCTTCGTAAGCGTGTCTCTTTGCCATTTTCAGGGTTGTTAAAACAACGATGTCTTGCATAACGCACATACCTGTTCTTTTATACAGGTATGTGCGATTGTCCCGGTATATACGATCAACGCCCACACTTCACCCTTTAACGTTCTCATGGTGTTCTCTACTACGTTCTCCTTACAACACACAGGGCGCACCGCGCTATAGGGCGCGCCGCACTTTTTGAAGAAAATCTAAGGCTTTTAAGTGCGCCTTATGGTCGTGAAAATATGGTAATAGTATTTATCTCTCACTCCACTAACCTAAATAAATATATCAAGAAATATTACTTACCTCACTATCAGGTATGCCAAAGAAGTAACTCCACGTGCGCTCGTTAACTTCTCAACGGACCTTTCCGCATCCAGTGGGCGTGGAGCATGCGCAATACATGACGCTATCAGAGCTGTTGGTTTGATGGACCTCATTCTCATTGGATTGCCATGAACGAATTTAACTCATCAAAGTTTTCTTTGATTTATATTCAACAAAAAAGAATGAATCATTTAATGAGCATAAAAATGATTTCTTCATGTGATGTAAACATATTACTACTTTGTTAATCAAACACATGCCCTAGTTGATTTTTTTGAGTGTGAGGAAGTCAGAGAATATCACTGAGGTGTGGATCAGGTCTGAGTGAGCTGTGGAGGGACAGCTTTAAACAGTCCACAGGTCTCACGTCCTGCTCAGTCTGGTAGCAGATACCTCGTATTGTTCCAGATGTGCTGACATCAGCAGCAGCACAGCTGTGTGATACCATGAATCTCAGTTATTGATCCAACACACAGTAAATACAAAGATCAGGATTTCTGAGAGTAATCATTATGAGTCTGAACACATGATCACTGAATGTTAGTCTCCACAATAATAAGCTAACACAAGCAAACACAGCTTTCAGCTCTTATTTTGAAACTGGCTTATTTAGAGAGCTGTGATGTGAGCGTGCCTGGCTCTGAGGCACTTGGGTCAGCCTCTGTTGTTTAGAAGTGTTACAGACTGTGAATGACACAGACCTGTCAGTTTCCATGTTTGTCTGTAACACAGCTCAGGGGCTCCATGCTGAACGCATCCATCCAGTGTTATTGATCCAGGACTGATACCAGCATTGGGATCAATACAACACACAATCACATGTGTCCACGTGATGTGTTTGACCAGCTTTATTCATTAATGATCAATCAGCTTATTTACTGCATCTGAGTCCAGCTTCATTTAAATGATCCAACCATGAAAATGACATCAGTCCTACAGAAGCACTTCATGCTAACAGGAAGTCATTGATTAAGGTGGAATAACACAGAGACACAACCACTCACAGCTAACCTGACCCCACTAACTGCATGTGTTTGGACTGTGGGAGGAAGCCGGAGTACCGGAGAGGACGCACACAAACACGGGAGAACATGAAGCACTGAAACAAAGATGGTGGATTTGACCTCAGGACCAGGCGGGGTTACGGGGGTCATGACCCCCCAATAATAGATCCAGCTACACTGAAACTGTCAATTTCATTTACTTTTCCTGTTTTAAAGCTATCAGGCTGCTTTGTGGCTCACTCAATACTAAACTAAGATACTTTCAGTGTGAATCATTTGCAGGAACACAGGCAGGATTTAAAGTGCAGAACTTTACAGTCTCTGTCTCAAAGTTGGTCTGAACATGCTAACAGCTCTTTGTTTTTTTCAGTTTTCACTGGTTTGATGTAATGAAAGAAATTTTAAAGAAGCAGACGATTGTTGTTATTTTAGTTCTATAGTTTCATAAATCGTGGTGTGGATCTAAGTCAACATTCAGAATAAATAAGATAATACAGCACTTTGATGGTTGCCTTTGTATTTTCCCAGCAGTGCTCAGGTTGGTTCTCGGCTACATTTACATACAGATGTTAATGTGTTCAGCAGCTGGACTCATCTGAGGAAGGAACATTGGAAAGGTGC
Organism: Aulonocara stuartgranti; assembly: GCF_965226115.1. Lineage (NCBI taxonomy): Eukaryota > Metazoa > Chordata > Actinopteri > Cichliformes > Cichlidae > Aulonocara > Aulonocara stuartgranti. The sequence goes on from NC_138942.1 coordinate 36,835,878, forward strand.
TCAGTGCACAACTGCATCACTGATTTTATGTAAGACCCTGTGTTTTATTGTATTTATATATTTGTAACATTTGACTCAAACACTTTTGGGAAGGATGAAAATGTTTTCAGGAGGAAGTTTTTCCTTCTGTCCGACTGCAGTACACACAACACTGCGTCTCCCTCCCTTATCACACTTCCTCAGGCTGCTGATGAGCGCCCCCTGGTGTCAGTGTTGATGACGTCATGCACAGTGAAACATAAACGGTGTCTGTTAATAAAAAATCATGTGTCCATTTTCATGTTTGCATCATGTTTCTGTAAAATCATCAGCTGTTTCTGAACCTTCTTCATTGTTTGACTCATTCCAACAGCTGTGAGCTGTGATGGAGTCAGAGCAGCTTCATCACTGATGTTCAGGTGAAGCTGAACTTAATAAACTGTAGAAATGATCAGGATTCAGGCTGGATGTGTAAAACACTTCTGTGTGAGGTCGCAGTGCTTCATATGTGTGTGTGGGCTGAAGCACACACGTGTGAGTCCTCAGAGGTTTCACACACATCACTGCACACACTTATAATCCTAGTTTAAGCTTGTGGGTCATATCGGACACATCAGCAGCTCTTTGGAGACAAAGATTTGAGATTTAAGATGAGTCATAGTCTTTCTATCCATGGTAGCTTCCACTGCTGAGGCTCGGGAAACATGAAGAGGATAATTAAGAGCAAGCATCAGCTCTGTCTCATCTAACTACACAGTATTATGATCATGCACTTATGTCTCAAACTAAGACACAATGAGACAAAATGAGTTCTGTGAGTCTTTAGATTATCAGTAAATTCTGGTGACAGTTTGACGCTCAGTGGAGCCATTTTTGGTTTGTGATGAGTGTTTTGTGAGCTTCTGTTTTGTGAATCGTTCTTTGTAATTTAGAAGATGGTGCAGAAATGTGCGCGCCCTTATCTGAGAGGACACGGAGAGAGTGTCGCAGACTCGAGGTGAGGAGATAAACCTCGGAGCAGGATGGCCTGCACGTTACCCATGTGCATCTTTTCAGTGACATCAAGTGAACCCATAATAAGCATTTCTATGTCTTAGACATCATGTCCATTTCTAATGAGAGATTATTTTTAAATGAGGGAAACCTGGTCTAACAACACGCTTCCAACAGAGCTAAAGGTTCACCACAGTGAGACGGTGGGACTCTGATAAGAACTGAAACACTGTGTATGAACAGCTGAGACAAAACTATATATAAACACTCATTTATTCCAGTTTAGTTTGCAATGATTTTAAAGTAATGTGGAACGATTCATGTTCGTGAGCTGTTACAAACACAACTATTGATTTGTCTATATATGGTCGGACTACAAGGCTCGTGTTGAGGCTCTTGGAATAATGTGTGAATTACAGCAAGAAATGATGGTTTCCCATTTTACCAAAGTGGAATAAAATCACCACAGCAAAGAAATCATGTTATTGTCTGCAGCTAAAATATATGGTGAACATGGTTTTATAATAATGTGCAAACACAACCTCACTCTGCTCTATACGAGGAGCCAACCACAGCTGTCCGGGTCTTCATCCACCACCTCCACCATCTTTGCTCATCATCATTCACTTAATTGCTGATTGGTTTAAATCAAACTCCATTACAGGTTCAACTCCATCATATAACAGCATGTTGACTTTGGATCTGGTGTGCAGTGCCACCTTAAAAGATGAGGAAACTAAGAGATTACAAAAAAAGAAGTGGAGGAGTTAAAGAGCTGCAGCAGATTAACAGTTTCTGACAGTCATGTGTTAGAAATAGGACGATTAGATGAGCTGAGGGATCCATCTACTGCTCAGTGAAGCCTCATCAGAAACAGTCTCAGTGGAAGGATGGCTCTATTGTTAAGGAAGGACACAGGCAGAAAGACTGGCGTCTGTCACACAGGAACTGGACTGAAAATCAGCTGCACATATTCATCAGTACATGCAAACATATTATAGGTGTGGAATTCAGGACAGTACCATCAGAAGTTGATCCACTGTGCAAATGTCTGATTGGCAGTGGCTTCATTTTTCACTATGAACAAACTGCTAATGCAGCATCACAGGACGTCAGCCATGGATTGGCCTCCCCAGACCTCAACATTACTGAAACATCTTAACAGAGGATGGAAACAAAGGGAACCAACATCCAAGAAAAGACCAAGACTCCAGGCTGTGCTGAATTATAAAGGTGGACTGACCTCCAGGGTCCTTAGTATCATATAAGCTCAGTTTGTGTCTTATATACTTTCCATTTATATAACAAAATATATAGAAAGGAGGGTGGTTTAAGATGTGTGTAGAGTTTTATTCATTATCTTTAGACAAACAAAGAAAGCACCATCCATTCGTCTCCAGTCTGTATGAAAAACAGGGGAAAGGTCAAATGAAAACTTTGAAATTCCTTTCACAATAAATCCATAAATAAACAAAATAAAACATAGAAAAGTGTTTAAACCCACTTTTCCATAAAGCTGTCAATAGGAAATGTTCCAGTAAACATGTCTGTGTTTCTGCTGTTTTCCTTTCATGCGTCCACAGCTGACAGGTAACCCTATTGGAGTCGCCATAGTGACGGGTGGCGTCTCAGCTTCAGCGTGTTGATGGGCACAGCCATGGTTACCACAGCTGGAGTTGGTGTACGGCGAGCTGTGAGAGGACAGAGATGGAGAACGCACATTTAACTCTTTAACAGGAGATACGTTACGACTAACAGACGACTGCTGTCTACATGATGTCTTTGCAGCCCTTATGCTACATGTTACACAACTTTTCTTCATGCCAACAAGACTGAGGTGCCACATAGTCGACACATACAGCTGATTATGATGCATGTTTTACTATTGCTATGTTCACATCATCTGCTTGGCTTTATTACTGAAAGCCTGGAGATCCTCTGACGTGTGCATGGCTGATGTGAAGTATGATTAGTCCTACATGACATCAACAGCAGAGGCAATGAAAGCTTTGTTGTTAACAGGTTGTAGGTAAAGTCAAATGTCTACTTCTACACTTGTGTTGGGTAAAGTTCTTCTCACTGCAGCAGATTTATATCTGTGCTTTCACAGGGCGTGATGTGGAGCTCAGCGCTGAGGTGCAGGTCTCCTTGGAGACGGCATCCTGGCTGAAATATTATCATGCTTCCAAAACATTTCAGCTTTTATTTTGAAAGAAACAAGACTTGAAAACGAATCCCCTTCTTCCTCTTTGTCTTTGTTCTTCAGAGGAATGTCACCTGGACAAACTCAGGGCTGTTCTAGAGCCTTTCTTATTATTTGACTCCATAGAAATAAAACTGAATGGAATCAAACAAAAACTCCCAAACAGCTAAAACACTTTGCTTTATTCTCTTTTTTAACAAATACGTTGAAGTCCATCCATAACAACACAGCTGAGATCTCCTTTGTAATCAAGTGTTTACATCCTTTGTACAGATCTGCATACAAAACAATCATTTACGTCCCACAGAAGTCTAGTTACACGTAACTCTACAAGAACTGGTGAATGACAGAAACATGAGACACATGATCACAGGTGATAACAAAAAGAGAAAGAATTCATGTGTTAGTGATGTTTTTCAGCCCTGATGGCTCATGTTGGAGAAACAAGCTGAGGTACGTGGAAAGTTCACACACACAAGTGGGCGTGAGCGCACACACAGAGAGAAACACAACTGAAGCATCTGTTTGCTGTTTCTGCTTTCATCATCTCTGCTGCTGTGTCAGGCTGGGGTCTCTCAGTGACGTGGTTGAGGTGAAGTATGACGAGTATCCCTGATTCAGTCCATCGAGACAAAGGGCAAAGAAAGCTGTTGTTAACAAACTCTATGGTGATGTGGCATTTAGCTCTGACTCTACGCTCTGCTGAATCCTTTGAACCTGCTGATCAGTAAAGCTCTACGTGCTGCAGCAGATTGACCTCATCTGTGTTCACAGGTGTGGACCTCAGCGCTGAGGTGCAGGAGAGTTTCATTCAGTTCTCCCTGCAAACAGCATCCAGCCTGGAAATACTGTCATCTTTCCCAGAAACGGTGCTCTTATCTCAGAGAAGAAGTCTGATGTAAATAACTGCAATCAACAGTGATGTTCTGCACAGATCACTTTTCCATTTTGCTCTCTAGATGAGTCCCAGCTGCCTGACCTTGTGTCCAGGTGATCGTCTCACTGAGGAGCTTTTGTTCTGAAAATCTCACGTCCATCACCTGTTTCCTTTTTACTATCTCTGCTCTTTCTTTATTCACAATGCTCATAATATCACACAATTATATTCATCACCTGCATGTTTTTATCCAGCTGCTGTTAGAACCAAACAAATAAAAAGGATGAAAAGCCTGAAATCCTTTGATTTATTACATTTGAAACAAATATGAGAGCATCCCTAACAGCACAGCTGAGACCTTTGTTTTAATCAAGCCTTTGTATCGACACACTTGTAAAGATTCATATACAAAACATAATAGAATAAATCAATATAAAATACACATAATCACAAAAATGCAGCCATGTTGTGAGTTTGCATCTAAAACATGCATGTTTCCCTTTGTACAGGCAGATTTACAGCAGACAAAGCAACACGCTGATCGACTTTGACCGCTGCAAAAACAAAATACCCACCAAGTCTGAAGTCGATCAGAGGAACTGTTGACAGACTGACAGACAAACAGATGCTTGATTCATTAGTGCGATTAAATGTTCTTCTTTAGCAGCATCACTTCATGTGTTTGTGTTCCAGGAATAAAGGTCTGTTTAAACTGGACGTCTCCTCAGCATCACTCGTGCTGTCGTGGTTTCAAAGCTGTGCAGAAAGAATCTGAGGGATGATACAGAGGTGACCAAAGTTACAAACATCCAGCTGTGCTGCAAATGTTTGCAGAGCTCCAAACTCTTTGGCTTTCTGCAGAGCAAGTATGGAAGAAGCACCTGAGCTAACTTCAGTTTAGACGATATGAGGAAAAATGCTGCTTCCCAAAGTTTCCTACAAGTATCCAGTTTATATTTAGAGAAGCGAAGGCTCTTTATCCTGACAACTACTCCCTGGTGGATCCCTGTCCTGTGACAGCAGCAAAGACTGTGTATCAGTATCATCAAAGCCACTTCAATAACCAGTGTTTAAAGCTCTCTAGCAGATGGACTTCAGTGGCAGCAGCCTCTGTCTGCTGTGTACAGAAGGTTCTCTGATGAAGCACACAGCAGATGCTGCACTACAACAGCAGCAGCAGCTCAGCTTCAGTTTGCTTCGACGCCCTTTTTGACCTGTGAAACAGCAGAAAATGAAACATTTCAACACCCGTTTGTTAGCGTGAGCTATTCTGCTGTTTTTCATCATTTCACAGGTGAAATAAAATCACATTTACTTCCTGTAGGAGTGATCGTGTCCAGCCTGACTGAGACCATGTGCTCCATCCTGCACAGGTAATAAACCTCTGACATGAAGGGCTGTCAAGTAGTTTTAGACAAATGGGGGTAAAAGAGACGTTAAAAGCTTAAAGAGAAACTACATTTTCTAAGAACTGTCTGACGTTCACCTCTCACACAGTGGATACGATTCTGCCGCTGCAGGAATAATCTTTGTGCTTATGAAACTGTCCATGTGTTTGCAGAGAATGTCACATGTTCAAAGCCATCCCAGCACCTGGGGTTTGTATAAGTGCAGCTGCTGGTGGGGAGATAGTCTCACTCTTCTATATAAAGAGTCAGCAGGCAGCAGATCTTCATCTGTGATCTCCTCCATCATCACGTCTTCACTCTTCAGCAGCTATGGCTTCACTTCGTGCCCTTCTGGGAGTGGTGCTGTGCTCCTCATGGTTTCTGCTTCTGCCTCAGGCCGACTTTGATTTACAGAGTCATCCATAATATTTTTTATTTTACTGCCCATCTATTTTCATACAAATGTCTCCGTCTTATGGAAAAGGGGTGGAGCTTATCCAACGAGGACAGGCAGGGCCCCCCCAGACAGTTTAGCAGTCTATACAGGAGGCTGACCTTTGCAACATGTACTTCTATAATGACTTCACCATTTAGGTTATTTGGTTATGTTTCACCCTGGATTTTGTGTGATAATATTTATTTTGTCCACTGATTTAAAAACAACAAACTATATGAATATAAAACAGAGTGAACAACAAAACATCAGCTTTGGAAACTTTGATGTAAAATTCTGCAGTTGTTTTCTCAGATATAGCATAAATCAAACTAACATACATCAGTGTGTTATTAATGTGCACACACACACACACACACACACACACACACACACACACACACACACACACACACACACACACACACACACGTGTTACAATAAACAGCTCTTATGCTTCTGTATGATTCTCAGTGCTTTCCATTTGCGTGTCCACAGGTTGCTGTAAGTGGTGCTTGACTGCAGTTTGCTCTCATTTCAAGTGGTTTGCTGTCACAAAGCCAACAGGAAGTCCGGCCATGGTTGAGCCAACTGAAGATGGGTTGAAGGTGGCGTCCTCGTTTCCTCTGTGAGCGCGAGAGGACAGACAAAGCAAACACCGTTTGGACAGCATTAAAATATTTACACTGATGATTAATGTTGTGTCTTTGCACCTGTAGCGATACATGTTGGAAAATGGAGACTTTAGCCACCAAGACTGACGTGCCTGGAAACTTCCCTGTGAGTACGCCCACAAAGACAGGAAACAGTTTAACCACCGCGGTTAATCCTCCATCATCATCATCCAGTATTTTTCACATCTTTTCTTCTGCTGTTTCCCTTGTTGTCAGTCACGGGGTTTGTGACTGAAATGCGTGTGGTCGACGGGAAGCCTGACGAGTACGGCCTGAATCATTCCATCAACACCGGACGGAGTGAAACCTTTGTTGAAAACAGATTATATGGTAACGTTGCATTTAGCTTCAGTAAACTGTGAAGTTACAGCAGCAGATTTACATCACGTGGCTTCACAGGAAGTAGTCTGGACCTCAGCGCTGAGGTTCAAGCAGCTCTGCTTGCAGACGGCATCCTTCCTGAAAATGTTCTTCATCTTCCTCAAACCAGAACTTTTACATTGGTGCTGAAGTTCTATATAAAAACAGCCTGAAATACAAAGTGATGTTGTGCACTGATTACCTCACACTTTCCATGTTTCCTTCTACAGAGGAGTGTCCGCCTGAGTGTTTTGTCTGATCTGTTGTTGATCGTCTCATTGACACTGCATGCAGATCTGACACCAGGGCTGGACTGGGACAAAAAATGGTCCCGGGCATTTTGACTGGAGACCGGCCCCCCAGGTATTAAAGGAAAAACCATGAAGCCTTTGAATGAAAACAAACGCTGTTGTCACAGTGATGGACGCTGTCTTGTTGGTATACATGCATCAGTCTAATAAACTTAAACCTGCACCATCCTCCCTGTCCTGGTATTCTAAACAGGAAGTAGACTGTTGGTCGAGTTAACCTCCTGAACATCTACAACACACGGTGGAAACCTGACATTAAGACAGAGACTAGAGGTGAGACATGATCATTGCTGATTACTGATGACAGATTTAGATATGTTTTCATAAACCTTTCATTTGCCACATCAATAAACAGCACGGCAGGGCAAAATATGTTTTCTAACATGGCAACCTTTAAAAAGTGAAAGGAGACAGAAAGACAGCTGAGAAAGAATCAAACGGACTTTTTGATGCATTTTACACACAGTACTGGTGCAGAATCTAGAAAATGTGGGAAACACTGGCATCATATGCAGTACTTACTTCTGAAGAAATTATGATGGGACCCTAAAAAATGACTATGTACAATAATGGATTTCTATACATTTTACATCAGATGGAAACGTTTGTTGTAAGATTCAGATAATTATTTATTAAAAGTGAGACATTTTAAATGAGAACAAGAAAGAAAAGTATTTCTTTGTGCCCCCCTCTCCCTGTTAATGCCCTACCTGCCCCCCTGGCAACACTTTGCTAGACCCGCCCCTGCACAGTTACCAGCTGTCAGCTACACAAAAAGGATCCTGGTGTTATTTGTCTCTCAGAAACAGTTCATAACTTCAACTCATTTTGGTTTTGTCATGTTTTGTTCTTTACATTGTCTTTCTTCTATATAATTGTTAAACATTTAATAAATATGTCTACAAAAAGATTTTAAAAATCAGACATTTCACACAGACACCCAAATGATTTCTGACTGATGAAGGGGGCTGAAGGTGCCCTGCTCTTGCCCAGCTTCTGCTGCTCTCTCCCTGCTCACTGTCAGCAGCTGGCAGCCTCGGTCCTGCCTGAGACTCTTCATCTATCAGTGCCAAAGAATATGGGAAATAGCAACGCACAACATGCACATTACAAAACAAGCACATGAATCAGCATTACATTCATTAGTGAAGTGCTGACGTTCGTTCCTAAACTTTGGGCCTTAATTAACATCACTGTGAACTAATGTTTGCTTTGCTTCTTAACCAGTGAAGCAGCGAGGGGCTTTCTGAGGTTCCTGCTCGTAAATGCCCAAAATGAGTCGAGTATTTCTCTGCAACTACAAACTCTGTTTTCATCAGAGGTGTAAATATTACAGCACTGTGTCAGAGTCACTGAGGCTGGAACACAGAAAAAGGAAGTAGATGTATTTATTTTTAGGCTTTATTGCCTGGAACCACTTTAAAAATACGCTTTGGGTCACAATTAACTGCAGAAAACCAGGAATCCACATATGAACATTATCTGTGCAGAGATTTATGCTTCTGAAGGTAAACAGTGAAAACTTACAGCACTAAATGCACAGATAGCCAGGCGTTTCACATTTTGGGACCATCTGCCAGTTTTCATTTCTTAGGTATTGAAGAGCAGAAATGATTGAATTTTATTTACATGCTTAAAAATGTTTGCTTTTGAATATTATTTGAAGAATTACCCACACACTCAGGCACTTTGGGCCTGTTTCCCTTTGCACAACCGAGTGTTGGAAACGGGCCTTTTCTCTTTAAACTCTGAGGGGCTGTAACTTTGGCTTCTATTGGCAGATTTGCATGATTGACCCTCTTTTTAAAATAGTTTTAGCCAAGAGAATCAAGCTAACATCACTGTTTTTACGTCAGCTCACGTCACACGAGCTGTTTCAAGAAAAGTCCTCCTGTCACACAGCAATGCCTACATGAATCACACCACTCTGCTTAAATAATAATAATAATGTTTAGTGAAGCAGGTGAAGCAAAGGGCTGCTTTTAATAGGCTGGGAGACCCAGGTGTGCTGCTTTAGCTGCTGAGCCTCTCATGCTAGCCTCCATCTATAAGCTGGGATCACAGGAGCACTGCAGTCCTGACTAGATCAAGGATTGTTATTCATGCAGGTGACAAAAGTTTACATTCACAGAGTCATAGGATTGAGCCTGGTTTGAAAAGCAGCTGTTTAATGCAGCTGCTTAGAGTTCACACACAGTAGAAGAATCAGACTTGAGTCACATTTCAAACACTGGAAAAATACTCAGCAAGTAACAATGAAAACAGCACAGACTCAGTATATCCTGTTCAGTCCTGTGTTTGATATGAATGTGCTGTTCAGAGAGGATCTCGTGTCCTCTTTTACAAAGCCTTTGTTTCATGATGTTTGTGTATAAATGAATGTAGGTGTGTTTCTAAGTGTGAAGGAGCCCTGGGAGAAAAGACTGAAGCTTGTGCCAAAGAACAAACAGGAAAGAAAGATCAGCATTAATGAAGACGAGCACAGAAGGAGCCCAAGCACGTGTTGCTTTTTCAGATTTCTCTAAAAGTGTGTGTTCATTTGTTCCATCCTTCACAACAAACAACAGCTGACAGACACACATGCACTCTGTGTCACTTCACAGGGGCTGATGAAAGTGGACACAGTAAAGGGAGAGCTGGACCTGCTCTACACATCCTGCACTCTGTTAACAGACTTTATTCTGCAGCATCAACAGATAAAAATATATGAAGATATAGAAACGTTTAACATTGTGACTGTTCACATTAGTGAAGCTGTTACTTTGCTGCCAGGTGGGAAAAGAAGCCTAAAGCTGAGTCTGATTAAACATCTGCTGCACCAGAGAGTTTCATGGCCCTGCTTTATCCTGTGCTTGCTGACCACCTCGTCCTGAAACCTCTTCATCATCCTCACAGTTGTGTGAAGAAAGAGGGAAGCAGGTGGAAACCATCTGTGCTGCTGTGTTCACTTGTGTGTGTGCGTCTATGGTCATATCTAATGTGTACCTACAGACAAACACAAACACAAACACCTGGCGTTGCACAAGAGTCTCTATGGAGCAACCTGCAGATGTCAGAGATGTGATTAGAGGGTAAAGTGGACTAGTGAGAGCATCTATGTTGTTGTTGTCTGCTGGGGGACAGCATCAGCTCCAGAGATGCATCAGGATCAGCAAACTAATCTGCAAGGCTGCAAGTGTCACTGAAGGAGTTTGAGTCAGTGAGGGACTCAAACTCACACAGCTGGTCAAGAAGGCTCAGCAGCTGCTGTATTTCCTGAGGAGGCTGAGGAAATTTGGTATGTTGGCCAAGATCCTCAGCAGGTTCTACAGCTGCACTGTGGAGAGCAGCCTGACAGCTGCATCACTGCATGGTACGGCAGCACTACTGCAAACCGCAAACGCCTGCAGAGAGTGATAACAACTGTGGAGAAGATCATCAGGACCCCGCTGCCCTCTCTGCAGAGCAGCTACCATCACAGAGTCCAGAGGAGAGACACACCTCTGCCCTCGAGACGAAGGTTCAGAAGTGTGAAATGTAGAACATCCAGACTCAACAACTCCATCTTCCCCACTGCTATCAGACTCCTGAACAGCTGACCGACCTCAAACTGCAGTTTGCACATCAGGTCACTTTGCACACTAAGTTCATTTTGCACATTAAACTCCATGTACATCCATGTACATCGACATCTGCAGACCACACGTGTCTTCAGTTACTTATTTGTACTTATTTGCAGTTATTTATCTTTTTATTTTATTTTTTTAAGTTATTTCTTATCCTTATTTTATCTTTTTATTTATTCTTATCTTGTTCTTTTAACCATTATCTAACTTGGCATTGTGCACGGTGTGTTTAGATTCAGTTTAAATTCAGGGACACGGAGCCCCTGTTGATCCTCTACCTAATCACACGAGCCACGGTGTGAGAACGGGTGTGGGTCTCAATCAGCCAAGGTTTTGGGTGAACCCATTGTGAGATCTAGCCCCACCCCATCATGTGATTTCCTGTGATCAAATGTCCCAGGATGTAAGTGGGCGTTAAGACGTCCATGTCCCTCTTCAAGCAACTTAAAGAAGTCCAGACGCTTTTCTTTCCAAGCTCCTTCAACAACATCATTCATAGAACAACTTCCAGCTTCTTTTGCTCGGCTACAGTTTGGATGGATTTGCAGATGCAACAAGACTAAAATGGTTAGGGTCAGGAGGTCAAAGGTCAGAGCTCCTGTGGGTCTGAGGGCGGCCTCACGCTGGAGAAGGATGAAGGAGTCTGACCTGAGCCAGTGTTTGACATGAACACATCAGCACTGCTGTCAGTGAGCCTAACGACAGCCGTTAGCATCATTTCAGTGTTTCAGTCATAAAAACACTTCCTGTCACTGTGGTGGTTACAGTGACATCATGCAGTTTGTGCTTTGACCTCCAGAGGGCGACAAATCAGCACAGACAGAGAGCTCCATTCAAACTTTGCTGCCATCAGGAATAATTCTTCAAATATAATCATCAGTGTTTGAGCAGTTATGATATCAGGGACAATCTAGACATGTGTGACAATACTGAACATGTCACATGACACACCTCAAACATCATGTGATCCACTCTCAGTCTGCACTTTCATTCATGACTTCAACAGGTTGAAATGAGCTTTGAAGAAACATTCAGTGAAATAAATCTTTCATGGATTCATGTGAGCAGCAGATGAACTTTGTACCAACAACATCTTCAATAACAGAGTCTGAATGAAGCTCAGGTGTTGATGCTGCTCACTGATTGGACGCTTGCTTTCAGCTCTGCTCTCAGTCTTTACTGCACAGGTGAAGGTAGAAAGTGTGACTGGATCTATAGACTGGAAACAGAGAAACATGCTGAACATTTGAAGCTTTGCAGCAGAAATGTTCATGTTACAAATACAGCAGAGCTGATCTGGGATCAGTGTGTTCACACCTGCAGCTACAACAAGGTTTCATCAGAGCTGCTTTTCCACCATCCCTGGACTCGCACCAGTTTGCATACAGGGAGAACCGGTCAACCGAGGATGCGATCGCCACAGTGCTGCACACATTACTGAAGCACTTGGAACACAGGAACACCTATGCACGGCTCCTCTTTGTAGACTACAGCTCGGCTTTTAATACCATCCGGCCATACAAACTCCGTCCCAAACTCCACCAACTGGGACTTAACTCCTCTCTGTGCAACTGGATTGTGGACTTCCTCACTAACCGTAGACAGAGTGTCAGAGTGGGTAAGAACACCTCTTCCACCCTTGTGGTCAACACCGGTGCCCCTCAGGGGTGTGTTCTGAGCCCTCTGCTATACACTCTCTTCACCCATGACTGTATTTCCTCCTGCGCGTCCAATCTCATTGTTAAGTTTGCAGATGACACTACAGTGCTCGGACTTATATCCAACAATGATGAGACAAACTATAGGACAGAGGTGCAACAACTAGAGTCATGGTGCCACGACAATAACTTGGTCTTAAACACCAAAAAGACCAAGGAGATCATTGTAGATTTCCGGAAGAGGGGCCATAACAACCATCTGCCTCTCTTCATTGGCAGTGAGGCGGTGGAGAGGGTGAGCAGTTTTAAATTCTTGGGGGTAACTGTGACCGAGGACCTGTCCTGGGGCAACCATATCACCTCAGTTGTACGGAAGGCCCAACAGCGCCTCTACTACCTGAGGAGACTGCGGAGCGCACACATTCCCAGATCTCTGATGTTGAACTTCTACAACTGTGCCATCAGCAGCGTTCTGACGTATGGATTTCTAGTGTGGTTCCCCAGCTGCACCAAGGCCGATCAGCAAGCACTCCAGCGGGTGGTGAAAGAAGCTGGCAGAATTATTGGAACAAGTCTGCCAGAGATCAGTAATATCTTCCCCACTCGCTGTCTGAGGAGGGTGCACAGTATCCTGCGGGACCAACATCACCCTGCGCGCCACCTTTTCCATCTGCTGCCCTCAGGGAGAAGGTACAGGTCTATACAGGCCAGAACATCCAGACTGGCCAACAGCCTGTATCCACAGGCTGTGAGGCTCCTGAACTCTCTGCCCCCCTCTCACGGACAATAACCATATCCAACTTCTTAATAGCAATGAACTGGTCTGCATTGGTGCATCATATCTTTATTCTCTTCCCCCTCCTGCCCCCCCCCCCTCTTTCTTAAATAGATAACTATCATATCTGATATCATATCTCACAGTACAATAATATTGAATGGGTTGCATTGTTGTATTTTGTCATGTTTCTCAGGTCTTTGTCTGAATTTCTACGAACATTATTGCTAAGGATTGTCTTATTGCATTGGAGTCACACTGGGTTAAATATGTACACTTGGGTTTTAAGGGGTATTTATTATTTTCTTCTTTTTTTTGGGTTGTATGGAAGCCCCAAACGCAATTTCATTGTTCTTGACAATGACAATAAATAAATAAATACTAAATACTAAATGTCTCCACACGTCAGCATGTGAACTTTACTCTGACTTAGTCTGAGCAGTCAGACGGCATATTTTTAAAGTTAACACATCAGCACACACAGAGCTGAGCCCCTCCCACCTGTGCTGAGTTTCAGGTGGAGTCCCGCCTCCTTCCAGGAAGCAGCTCACCTGTGTGTCCGTGTTTAGTGTCCAGGTGTGGAGTGGAGCTTGTTGTTGGTGTGTGAAGAAACTGTAAGTTTGCTTTGTTTCCTCCTTTAACAGTTTGTCTTTAGGAACTTTACTGTTTGTTCAGCTCGTGTTTGATTTCTTCACACAACAAACTGTGTGTGTTTGTATTTCCGGTCTCTCCATTAAAGTCAGTGTGTAATGTTTCCTGGCTAACATCAGCTGTGTGCAGCTTAGTTCAGCACAAATCTGCCGCTCCATAGTTCACGGTAACGGACTCACAGCTGGACCAACGAGGCCGAGTGTGTCCGCCACTCTGAGCTACGTTCGTGTTTGTGTACTTGTAGTTTGTACTTTGAGTTCACTCAGAGCCCACAGAGGACGCAGCGTACGTGATGACGTCACAGCCCTTTACCTCCTTTACTGTCACTGTGATTAATATTTACACACGAGACACCTGCAGAGCTCTGACGCTAAGCTAGCACACAGCATGCTAACACTAAGCTAACGTTCAGCTAACGCTAAGCTAAAGCTAGGCTAGCCAAGAACCCAGAGTGAGGTTAAAGCTGAGTAAACACTGACCCCAGACCAGCACCGTGATAAAGTGAGCTGCTGCTGCTGAACTTGAACAGGTAACAAAGTGATGAGCAGTCAGGCTGCAGGTTTCTACCTGTTCATGTTTCTACAGTAGAATCACTTTGAAGTGTCTTTGTGCTGTTTCATCTTTGATTTGTGTTCATAAACACTCAGAGAAACATCACGTGACCTCATCAGGATCTGTGTTGGTGTGTGGGGCTGTACCTCAGCTTTATGTTGTTACATGCTCATTTGTTCATTTCACACAGTAACATCAAAGTAATGTTATGAGGAGTAATGAAGTAACGTACTCCATTACTTTTAATCAAAGTGTTCTGTGTAATATGTGTAATAATGACTGTTTTGAGTAATGACCAACACTGATCACAACAAAGAGGAAATGCCTCCAACATGCACAAACATTTGAGCCACAACATGCAGTTAATGTGCACAAATGTCTTTGATATGCTGCTCAGTGATGGTGGTGACTGTCAGAGCAGAGCTACTGAGAATCAATAAGTAATATCAATGATGGGATCAGAATCACTAAATTCTTCTCATCCCTGTCAGTATCATACATGTGCTGTATAATGTGATAAATGTAGAGGTGCTGGCTGTTCTCTCACTCTGCTGTTTAGCTGTAAAGGACGCCTCCCTGCCTTTGTCTCATTCATGACCTTTAATAGTCTCTTCTAACATGCAGAGATCTGTATGATCTGTTTCATAGAGTCTAACCAGCCTGTACAGGTAACAACAACAGTCACTGCATCACTGACACACAAACGTCATCTCTGTCAATAACAACATTCATACATGGAATAAAAACACATCAGTGGATCATTGCTGGAGCTGATGTTTGTGCTCCTGGTGCAAAGGCTCTCAGTTTCCTCCTTGAAATAACATCAGTGGTGGGTCAGCGACATGCTTTCTTTCCCTCTCAGGTTTAAATATCTGGGACTCTCCACCGTTTGGTTTTAGAGCTGAAGAAGCTTCTCGGATGAAACGTCTTCCAGAAACTTAAAGACGTCTCTTTTCTCTCCAAGCTCCTTAGATCACATGACCTGGATGACTGAACCTACAGACATATTGACCTGGTTTCATGGTCACATGACAGGTCAGAGGTCAGCGACTGTAACTCAGTTCCTCCTGTTAATGTGAACTCACTGAGTGTTTGTGGTTTACCTCTCAGACTGACTGAAGACGATGATGGAGGAAGAGGAGGACAGAGCAGAGTCTGCAGGGTCCAGCTGTCCGTCTGTGAGGAGTGACCGGTCCAAAGGTCAAAATCCAGACTTCAGTGGTGAACCTGGAGCAACGAGGTCAGAGAGCTGAACTCACTGAGTAACAGAAATAATTCTGCACTGACATTATAATCAGTGTTGACTCTGGTTGATTGTCTGACTGTGTTTGTGAGCTGAGAGGAAATGAAAATGAGTTTGTAACAAAAATCAGTTTTGTCCAGTTTTCCTGTAAAAAGCTGAACTCTAATCTAAGAGGATGTTACTGACAGGAAACAGCTGCATTATCTGCAGTCTGTGTGATCACAGCTGCTTCAATCATGTTTGTGTCTGCAGAGGTCAGAGGTCACAGTCTGCAGGGTCCAGCTGTCCGTCTGTGAGGAGTGACTGGTCCAAAGAGCTAAATCCACACTTCAGTGGTGAACCTGGAGCAACGAGGTCAGAGAGCTGTGATGACTCCTTTACATGTTTGTGTTTCCTGGATAAATATGACCTGAAACATCCTCAGATTGTTACAAAGATTCATTAAAAAGAAAACAATGAAAGAGAAAAGATCCAAATGTTCGACTTGGTCATTTGCTGTTTGAGGACAGTGATGCTCATATCTGTGGGGAAAGTGTGACCTGAGTGGGTTCATGTTTGTCTTTAAAGAACAGAGCTGCTCTGATTCTCTTTGTGTCTGATCTGTTAAACAGTCTGAGAGGTCACACAGAGACCCAGCAGCTAAAGCCTGGATCATACTGGCTGCTGTTACTCCATCAGGACAACACTGAACCACAGTGGTGTGGATGTAGTGGATAAATCCCACCATACTGATGCTCAGAGTTAACCACAGGGAACAAAACCAGATGTTACCTTCAGATTGTGACCTTTGGAGTGGACGATGCAGATTTCAATAGAGAATAAATGTTGTTGTTTTTCAGCTGTGAAGAAAGAATCTAATTTTCTGAACTTAAGAATTTATGATGCTGGAAACAACATGGAGACTATAACACAACATTTCCACTGTGTTCATAGAATGAATGTAAAACTGTCAGACATTCATTAAATATGCAAAATGTCTACAGAAGCATCAGAGGGTCAGACGTGAAGCACTCAGTGATTTTGATCAAATGACTCATCAGTTATTGATCTGTACTACACTGATCTACCACGTTAGTAAAGCTGGTGTTCTGGTGGTGGAGGGAGACTCGGATCATGTTCTGGTTTTGGAGCAGTGATCTGCTGATGGTTCAGTTTGATGAGCTTCTTCAAAATCATCCCTGACATCACCACTGAAAGGACGTCCATGAAAACAGACTGAAAATTACTGATATGTTCACAATCTGAGAGTTTAAAACTTGACAGACTTGATTCAGATGAAGTTATTTGAGCAGAAACTCCTGGATCTTTATCCTGTGTTGATCTAATCCTTCATGGTTCCTCCACAGAGTGGAGCAGCAGAGCTCAGAGGTTCCCAGTGGTCAGTCTGCCCAGCAGCATCAAACACAGCTGGACTCCATATTTATGGTCTGTACATGTACAACAACTACTTTATTATTAATAATAATGCATTTATTTATAGGTCCCTTTCAGAACACCAAGGACTCTGTGGACTAAATGACCAAAAGAAAACAAACTTTGAAATCAGACGGTGCAAATGTGATCACAGGGAAACGTTTTAAACATCGAGGCTTTAAACAGAAACCAAAGTGAAACAGTTTGTAGTCGAGATCAGTGGGAATGAAGCTGAATAACTGTTTCTTCAATAACTTTGATCTCTTAAAAAAGAAAAACTAGCTGAAAGTCTGGCTGCTCTTATGAAAAGTACAGAGAAATTATGGGTCGCTCAACACTTGTGCACAATATAAGAGTTTAAATAAATCTAAAGAATAACTCAAAGTCCTACAATCATACTGAGAAAATCATCTACAGCTAACTATCCAAGTGGATTTGTTTAAGACAGCTCCATCTGCTGGTGGCCCTCTGCAGGTGCATGAAAGGGGCGTGTTTATATTGAAAGTAGTAGAGAAAGTAAACCCCACGGGAAGGAGGAGGACTCTCAGCGGCTTCCAGCTCATATTCAGACATTTGACTTCTCACTGAAAGCAGCAAGTTTGAGTGTCTGTACCTTAGTTAGAAGAGATAACATGTCAGTAGTAATTAGAGTTGATTGAGCAATGCTGTCCTTGTAATGTAGTTTATGATTTTTATGGACAAGTCCAGTTTTTCTGTAGAGCCTCTCAAGTTGGTGACAGCAGCAGTGGAAGTTCACGTGTAAACCAGAGCAGCAAATCAGGTCCAAATGTGTTGTTCACAGTGAGTGGGATCATCATTGGCTGCTATGTTAACCTCCTGCAGCAGGATGTCTTTGGTCAGAGAATGGATAGATCACTAAGTCATTGTTGAGTTTAGGGAGACAGTAGACAGTTGGAGGAGGTTCAGCCAGTTGACACACAGTAGATAAAATAACTGAAGGCAGGAGCAGACACCTGTATGACTTTCCACCTCTCACATAGATTATTGTCCCTGGGCAGCGCCACAGGGCTGGTAGATGTAAACAAAGCTGGAGGAGAGGATTGATTCATCTGAGAAAAGTCACAGAGTTGTGTCTTGATGCTCAATCATCCAGGTACGTAAATCCCAAAAAGCTTGATTCTGTTCATCTGGATGTTTTCAGTGGGAGAAACGTTTCATCATCATCAGGTGACTTCTTCAGTCTCAGCTGACTGCAGGTTTCAATCTCATAAACAGGACATTTGTATGACTGAAACCAGCCCACTGAAGGAACAATGGGCTGGGAGGTCAGTTCATTGATCATTGGTACGCATATTGTCAGGACCATTGATCAATGGTTGTTGATCAATGGTCATGAGTCCAGTTCACAGAGAGCTGGGGAATGGCTGCAATCACAGCATGTAAGATGGTGACAGTTGTACCCTTAGGCCCCTCCTCCATTCAGAGATGGTCTTTCCTTTTCACATAAATGGCCTCCTTGACTCCGCCCTCAAACCAGCGTTCACATTTACTCAGGACCTTCTTGATGTGAAGTTCTTCTGCTTCGCTGGCTGCTGTGTCTGTGGGGATGGTGTTTGTTCTGTGTTGTAGCGTCCTGATGACGCCCAGTTTGTGCCCCAGTGGATGATGAGAGTCAAACCTTAAATACTGATCTGTATGTGTAAACAGAGTGAACCTTTAAGACCAGTTGTCTGTACGATCAACTCAGTCACCTGAAACATCTCCAAGTTTCTGGCTTTGATCATCAACCTGTTGGTAGTTCAGCTCTGAACACCAGTGAAATGTTTCTCCCACTGAAATCGCTGCATTCATATGAACAGCATCAACGTTTTGGGATCATGGAGTTGTGGACAAAGTCTCAGTTAATCAGATAAAGTCAAACCTATAATTGGTAAAGAGTTCGCGGATGATATGCCCCTTGATCGTAAAGAAGTGGATGTTGTGTGGACTAAAGTTCAGAGTGGTGGGTCATTCATAAATATTCTGTTCCAGCTGCTGGAGGACAACATCATCACGTTTGTGAAGAACGAGCTGAAGAAGATCCAGAAGGCTCTGAATCCAAATAAGCCCCAGTGCTTGGAGTTTCAGAGGGAGGATGATGAGCAGAGGAGAAACAGCAGAGAGGCATTTGTGAAGATCACAGTGGACTTCCTGAGGAGAATGAAGCAGGAGGAGCTGGCTGACCGTCTGCAGAGCAGTAAGAGGATTTATCTAAAGATTTAAGCTGCTGGATAAATGAGACACTTGTGACACCAGTGTGTTCAGTCATTTCTCAGTGGGTCAGAAATTGTCATCAGCATTTTGTAAAATATGATTGTTAAAGTTGTATTTTTATTATTATTATTCAGAACTTCCAGCTGCTGTTTGTCATCGTAACCTTAAATCCACCCTGAAGAAGAAGTTCCAGTGTGTGTTTGAGGGCATCGCTAAAGCAGGAAACCCAACCCTCCTGAATCAGATCTACACAGAGCTCTACATCACAGAGGGAGGGACTGCAGAGGTCAATGATGAACATGAGGTCAGACAGATTGAAACAGCATCCAGGAAACCAGACAGACCAGAAACAACCATCAGACAAGAAGACATCTTTAAAGCCTCACCTGGAAGAGATGAACCAATCAGAACAGTGCTGACAAAGGGAGTGGCTGGCATTGGGAAAACAGTCTTAACACAGAAATACAGCCTGGACTGGGCTGAAGACAAAGCCAACCAGGACATCCAGTTCATATTTCCATTCACTTTCAGAGAGCTGAATGTGCTGAAAGAGGAAAAGTTCAGCTTGGTGGGACTTGTTCATCACTTCTTTACTGAAACCAAAGAAGCAGGAATCTGCAGCTTTGAAGACTTCCAGGTTGTGTTCATCTTTGATGGTCTGGATGAGTGTCGACTTCCTCTGGACTTCCACAAAACTACAATCCTAACTGACCCTAGAAAGTCCACCTCAGTGGATGTGCTGCTGATAAACCTCATCAGGGGGAAACTGCTTCCCTCTGCTCGCCTCTGGATAACCACACGACCTGCAGCAGCCAATCAGATCCCTCCTGACTGTGTTGGCATGGTGACAGAGGTCAGAGGGTTCACTGACCCACAGAAGGAGGAGTACTTCAGGAAGAGATTCAGAGATAAGAAGCAGGCCAGCAGGATCATCTCCCACATCAAGACTTCACGAAGCCTCCACATCATGTGTCACATCCCAGTCTTCTGCTGGATCACTGCTACAGTTCTGGAGGATGTGCTGGAAACCAGAGAGGGAGGACAGCTGCCCAAGACCCTGACTGAGATGTACATCCACTTCCTGGTGGTTCAGGCCAAAGTGAAGAAGGTCAAGTATGATGGAGGAGCTGAGACAGATCCACACTGGAGTCCAGAGAGCAGGAAGATGATGGAGTCTCTGGGAAAACTGGCTTTTGATCAGCTGCAGAAAGGAAACCTGATCTTCTATGAATCAGACCTGACAGAGTGTGGCATCGATATCAGAGCAGCCTCAGTGTACTCAGGAGTGTTCACACAGATCTTTAAAGAGGAGAGAGGACTGTACCAGGACAAGGTGTTCTGCTTCATCCATCTGAGTGTTCAGGAGTTGCTGGCTGCTCTTCATGTCCATCTGACCTTCATCAACTCTGGACTCAATCTGCTGGAACAACAACAAACAACATCCAAGAAGTCTGAAACAGAAGAATCTGCAAAGAAACACTTCTACCAGAGTGCTGTGAACAAGGCCTTACAGAGTCCAAATGGACACCTGGACTTGTTCCTCCGCTTCCTCCTGGGTCTTTCCCTGCAGACCAATCAGACTCTCCTACGAGCCCTGATGACACAGACAGGAAGTAGCTCACTGACCAATCAGGAAACAGTCCAGTACATCAAGAAGAAGCTCAGTGAGAATCTGTCTGCAGAGAAAAGCATCAATCTGATCCACTGTCTGAATGAACTGGATGATCGTTCTCTAGTGGAGGAGATCCAACAGTCCCTGAGATCAGGAAGTCTCTCCACAGATAAACTGTCTCCTGCTCAGTGGTCAGCTCTGACCTTCATCTTACTGTCATCAGAAGAAGATCTGGATGTGTTTGACCTGCAGAAATACTCTGCTTCAGAGGAGGCTCTTCTGAGGCTGCTGCCAGTGGTCAAAGCCTCCAACAAAGCTCTGTGAGTAAACATGTTGTCATCGCTTCATTGTTAAAATCATGGGAAATAAATCAGAAATGCTGAGTTCAAAGAGCACTGTAACATTTTTTTAAAATAGTAAATTAAATGATCATCAGTCACTCGGTAAATATATGGTAGTTTTAATGTTTCACTCCAGCATTTCTAAAACACACTTTGTTCTGTAACTCTTATCAAAGGACAATCCAGACCCAGCCTATAAGAACATGAGCTCTGATGCTTCAGCCCCTCTGACAGGTTTATTATCCTCAGCTTGTTCACTTGTCTCCAACTCCAGGAGTTTGGTTGTTTTATTCTAAAGCACAAACTTCACCTGCCAGACTTCACCTACATCTTTTTCTGATGTTCATAATTTAAGTTCAAGTTTGTATCTCACTTTCAGTGCACACCCTCCCTTTTTAAATATAAATCTCTGCTGTGCTGTCATGTTTTCATCCTGTATGGAGGGAGAAACTCGGTCTTCATTACTGAAATTGCCTCTAAGGTCGTGTTTCTTATCAGTAACCATATGTAACTGTAAGGCTTCCATAACCAGTGTTATCACAGAATTACAGTGGGTTCACTCTGGGTCCTCTACAGTTTCTTCCCACTGTCCACAGACATGCAGTTAGGTTACCTGGTGATCTAAACTTCATGCAGGTGTGAGTGAGAGTGGTTGTCTGTCCCTCTGTGGGCTTAGTGGAAGAGACTGGATGGATCTCTGCTTTGTCTTTGATATATGCTGACAGCAAACATTCTCCATGAAGTCTGCATTTCAGCTCATCTCCTTTATACACACCTTTAACAGGAAGAGTTTTATACAGCTAGTGTTTAAAATCAAGTGTTATTCACAATACACAGGTAATGAGCATGATTATTGAATTACTAAAATTTTCTAAAATAATTGTTTTAGTTAATATTGTATGACAGTGTACACAGAATTATTAGCTCAGTAGGCAGAGTGGTCGCCCCATGATCATAAGGTCAGGGGTCGAATCCACCGAATAGCTACCTTGTGGTACCCCTGAGCAAGGTACCATCAAGGTACCAATCATGTGCACTGGACTGGTAGCACTCATAGTCTCATAGGTTTAAATAAATTTTTTAAAAAAAGGGTTCAACATATAAACAAATTTAATTTGATCACATATATTGTTTGTTTTTTTTGTTGTGGTTTTTTCCCTTTCTCTCACAGACTGAGCAGCTGTAACGTCTCAGAGGAAGGCTGTGAAAATTTGTTGTCAGTGGTCAGCTCCCAGTCCTGTAGTCTGAGAGAGCTGGACCTGAGTACCAACAGCCTGAAGGCTTCAGCAGTAAAGCTTCTGTCTGCTGCAGTGGAGAGTCCACATGCCAAACTGAATGTTCTGAGGTCAGATCAATTTGTATTATGTTTAGTTCTGTTTGTTTATGTGTTTGATGTTTGTTTTTGTTTATATCTTTATCCAGTTATCCTTGTTTCATAGCATTTTTATTTTATTTCAAAGTTAAACAGAAGTTTTACTAACCTGCTCAGCACAAGACAATAAGCTATTGCACCTTGATTACACTTTAACAACAATCTTTATTCATGTTTTTATCTTCAGACTTAACATCTGTGAACTCTCAGAGGAAAACTGTGAAGCTCTGTCCTCAGTTCTCAGCTCGCAGTCCTCTAGTCTGACAGAGCTGGACCTGAGTTTCAGAAATCTGCAGGATTCAGGAGTGAAGCTTCTGTCTGCTGGACTACAACGTTTAAACTGTAAACTGAATACTCTGAGGTCAGATCAGAAAACATTTAGTTTTTAGAATTATTAATTAAAGTTCATACATATGATGTTGTATCTTAGTATCTTTATGTTTCCTTTAAAAATAGAAAGTCAACATTTAATGTTGTGAAATGTATTAACAAACTCTACATGAGTACTTGTTTTATAGATTGTCTTTTATTTTTCAGACTGAGTGGCTGTAACCTGTCAGAGAGAAGCTGTGAAGCTCTGTCCTCAGTCCTCAGCTCCCAGTCCTCCAGTCTGAGAGAGCTGGACCTGAGTAACTCTGACCTGCAGGATTCAGGAGTGAAGCTTCTGTCCGCTGGACTAAAGAGTTCACAGTGTGAAGTGGAAACTCTCAGGTCAGGATTCAAACTTTTCCACAGATGATCATTTGAAATGTGATTTATATTATTGTATAAACAGGTAACTTTTACAGCTGTCAAGTGAACTTTTATTCACATTTGAGTGGATAATTGGACTCTGAATTACTAAAAGTTGTTATAGTCATGTCTTTGTTTATTTAAAAAAAATACTTCATGTACTGCCTAATTTAAAGATTTAGGCTCCTTTGGGCCCATAATATATATATATTTGATTTCTTTGTGAATGAAATTAGGAGGATATTGGCGACTGCTGATTGGCTCGCTGTTTGTTTTTTATTCACAGTACTTAATTTTAAAGGCTGATTTCTCAAAATGAGATGTTTATCTTTTCTTCTACAACACGTGGAGCCACCAAATCTTCTTGCTTGATTTATTCATTACAGTTTGATTTAAAGAATATTAGACTCGTAACATAATAAATATATTTATTTCACTTCTTCTTGAGAGAAAGAAAGGGATGACTGGGTGAGCTCCAGTGGTTCATCCCAGCAGAGAGAGCGGCACACTGGGCTGCAAATGATCACAGTAGTAATGGCCATAGTTTGATAAAACAGGCAGTCTTACCCTGTAGATAATACAGGGTTCTGGTGCCGATGTGGGGGAGGGGAGTCGCCCGGTACTAACTACATACTACTAACTACCTCATCCAGATGTCTTCCCTACTAAACCTGATAAGAAGTAACTGCAGTAGCCTTATAGGTCAAATCAGTTTCACCTGTTAAAGTTAGCTCCACTATTAATTAGGGGTGGGGGAAAAAATCGATACTGTGTAGTATCGTGATATTTTGTTTGCTAATAATGTATCGATACAGGGACAGCAGAAATCGATATTTTGTTACAAACAATTTTTTCTCTGAAGTCAACATGCTCTGGAGTCAGAGCATGTTGATCCTTTTTCTGAGCAACAATCCTGACATTCCTTCACTGTCCAAATGTGTTTAACTTTTTTTTTGGCAGCAATAAACATGACAGTTTACTTATTTTAATTTAAGACATGTTTAATTTTAATTAAGTTTGAAACTTTTTTATTTAATGTAAAATTATATATTTTTTTAAATTTACTTTCAAATTCTTCAGTTGCTGAAGGGGCTGCATAGTTTTCATAAATTGCATAGTTCAGAATAGCTATAATTGTACCAGATGGTTGCATTCAGTTAAGTTGGACTAGACTGTAATACAAACCGTTCAGTTTGTCAACAATAAAACTGAAATGAGAGAAAGACTGAGTGTGAGACTTTGATATTAGATAAAATGAATATTGATAAAGTTTACCTTTATGTGCAGAATTTAAATATCGCAAAATATTTTAAAAAATCGCAATAATATCGTATCGTGCGTTAAGTATTGTGATAATATCGTATCGCGAGTTGTATGGTGATTCCCACCTCTACTATTAATGGTGTCACTTGTTATTTCTGGGATGAGTTTAGTAGCCTGAACAGCTGCTTAAAGGAAAGTAATTAAATAATAAAAATAACCTAAGTCCGGGGGAACCTGCAAGAGCTGTTTGCACAAAGAATAATGCTCAGACTTTGAGGTTTTATCATTTTACACAAGGTTTAAAAATGAATGTCCACAATTGAATTGCAGAAATTGTTATTGAGCTAATACTGATGTAGTTGTTATCTTTGGTAAGGAGAGGTTGGAGGAAGGATGAGCACAGTCAGGCCTAAAGATGCTCTTAATAATAATAATGGATTGCATTTATATAGCGCTTTTCGAGACCCTCAAAGACCCTTTACAATCCCACTACAGGGAGTGCAGAATTATTAGGCAAGTTGTATTTTTGAGGAATAAATTTATTATTGAACAACAACCATGTTCTCAATGAACCCAAAAAACTCATTAATATCAAAGCTGAATGTTTTTGGAAGTAGTTTTTAGTTTGTTTTTAGTTTGAGCTATTTTAGGGGGATATCTGTGTGTGCAGGTGACTATTACTGTGCATAATTATTAGGCAACTTAACAAAAAACAAATATATACCCATTTCAATTATTTCTTTTTACCAGTGACACCAATATAACATCTCCACATTCACAAATATACATTTCTGACATTCAAAAACAAAACAAAAACAAATCAGCGACCAATATAGCCACCTTTCTTTGCAAGGACACTCAAAAGCCTGCCATCCATGGATTCTGTCAGTGTTTTGATCTGTTCACCATCAACATTGCGTGCAGCAGCAACCACAGCCTCCCAGACACTGTTCAGAGAGGTGTACTGTTTTCCCTCCTTGTAAATCTCACATTTGATGATGGACCACAGGTTCTCAATGGGGTTCAGATCAGGTGAACAAGGAGGCCATGTCATTAGTTTTTCTTCTTTTATACCCTTTCTTGCCAGCCACGCTGTGGAGTACTTGGACACGTGTGATGGAGCATTGTCCTGCATGAAAATCATGTTCTTCTTGAAGGATGCAGACTTCTTCCTGTACCACTGCTTGAAGAAGGTGTCTTCCAGAAACTGGCAGTAGGACTGGGAGTTGAGCTTGACTCCATCCTCAACCCGAAAAGGCCCCACAAGCTCATCTTTGATGATACCAGCCCAAACCAGTACTCCACCTCCACCTTGCTGGCGTCTGAGTGGGACTGGAGCTCTCTTCCCTTTACCAATCCAGCCACGGGCCCATCCATCTGGCCCATCAAGACTCACTCTCGTTTCATCAGTCCATAAAACCTTAGAAAAACCAGTCTTGAGATATTTCTTGGCCCAGTCTTGACGTTTCAGCTTGTGTGTCTTGTTCAGTGGTGGTCGTCTTTCAGCCTTTCTTACCTTGGCCATGTCTCTGAGTATTGCACACCTTGTGCTTTTGGGCACTCCAGTGATGTTGCAGCTCTGAAATATGGCCAAACTGGTGGCAAGTGGCATCTTGGCAGCTGCACGCTTGACTTTTCTCAGTTCATGGGCAGTTATTTTGCGCCTTGGTTTTTCCACACGCTTCTTGCGACCCTGTTGACTATTTTGAATGAAACGCTTGATTGTTCGATGATCACGCTTCAGAAGCTTTGCAATTTTGAGACTGCTGCATCCCTCTGCAAGATATCTCACTATTTTTGACTTTTCTGAGCCTGTCAAGTCCTTCTTTTGACCCATTTTGCCAAAGGAAAGGACGTTACCTAATAATTATGCACACCTGATATAGGGTGTTGATGTCATTAGACCACACCCCTTCTCATTACAGAGATGCACATCACCTAATATGCTTAATTGGTAGTAGGCTTTCGAGCCTATACAGCTTGGAGTCAGACAACATGCATGAAGAGGATGATGTGGACAAAATACTCATTTGCCTAATAATTCTGCACTCCCTGTATTCATTCACTCTCACATTCACACACTGGTGGAGGTAAGCTACAGTTGTAGTGGTAGGTTAGGTTTTGCCCAAGGACAAAATGACCAAGACAGAGAGAGCTGGCTCATCAGACAGACAAGCTCATCTTGTAACCTACTGGTTCGCTGGTCAGCACACCAGCTGACTAGCGAACCGGCTAACTAGCACACCAGCTAACTAGCACACCGGCTAAATAGCAAATCAGCTAACTAGCAGACCAGCTAACGGCAGCCACAAGCTGAAGGACGATTAAATGTAGTGGAGATATCAGAGATGACACTGGTGTGTCCGATTCACTCTTTAGCACTCTGGTCACTCCGGTGTGTCAGCCAGAACACCACTGAAGGCCAAATGATCCCAGCATGTGGAATAAAGAGCTTAAGGTTTGGTTTGAGACACTTTATTCTTTCACTGATTGATTCTTGCGGCTGTGATCATGTGTGTGGTTTCTTACAAAAAGGAAGTACACAATACAAATACATGACAAATAAGATGAATAGATAAGTTACATATCCAGTTATATGTACGTACATCAGTATAGCTAATATAGCCATATATAAGGACAAAGATCACAGTACTATAATGCAGTAATGT
Organism: Aulonocara stuartgranti; assembly: GCF_965226115.1. Lineage (NCBI taxonomy): Eukaryota > Metazoa > Chordata > Actinopteri > Cichliformes > Cichlidae > Aulonocara > Aulonocara stuartgranti. The sequence goes on from NC_138942.1 coordinate 36,863,196, forward strand.
TAAACACAAAGGTGTATATCTACATAAATCTGTCCTATCAGTGATCAGGGTACTGTAGTATACTTCCACTACATAAACTATAGAAACTAAACGACATTAGTGTGACTTTAAGTTACCATCAGTACAGACGAACTGATGGTAGTTGTACAAAATAAAGGCATTGCAATTATTGTGAAGGGCTTCCGGTTAAACTAAGATCAGCTGATTACCTCATAACAAATTGTTTGCTATAGAACGCAGCTCCCACTCTTCATTAATATCATGTACTGTAACTCCCAAGTAACCATGGTTACCCAGCCACGCCCAGTAGTCTCCAGAGAGACCAACAGCTGGTGCACGTTGTAACGCTGTGGCTGTCGTAGTCTCTCCTTTTTCTACAGCTCATGTGTTCTTCTTGTGATGGTGCGTCTTGAGGGAGGCTCATACATGCCGTCATTTGTTGATCCTAAGAACGTTCCTCAGACCGACTTCTTCAACAACACTAATCAGCCTGCAGTTTGTAGCTACTCACTTCACTGTGGTGTTTGTTAGCTTGTCTTTCTTTGGTTTTATCCTGACTCCTCCCACAAGCTGATCCTACGTAGTCTGCCCAAGCCTCCCACCTCTGTTTGTTTGGGTGGTTTGTTTGCTGCCATCAACAGCGTGTAATGCATTTAAGTGATACTTCAGACATGAAGTACTGCGACAATAAAAAACTCAACTTTGCTTAAAAATAACTTTAGTTGTATCAACACTGCCCTCTGGAATAATTAGACTTTGGTGACAAACTGATGTGATCTCCATGTTTCCTTTGTTGGACTGTGGGCGAGTGTCAGAACTGAATGTACTGAGTAACATGTGGAGTTTAAATATGTGTCAGTTCCAGTTTTAGAGCTCTAAAGTGCAGCTATCATGTTAGGAATATGTTAGGAATAGACAGGAACACTGAGCACACTGAGGTCAAATCTTTATTTATCCAGTTCATCTGTAGGCTGAGCTCAGTCCATCCATTTAGTGAAATGATGTTTAAAGGTCTCCTTGTTCTGTGAGCGTGCACAGATCCTGAAGCAGAAAGCCTGGGTTAACAGAGAAATGATCATCACTGTGATGATGCTCACCATCTCTGACTGGGATTTGAGGTTTTGTCAAAGCAGCAAAGAAAGCCTGGCTATGTTGGACTGGGTGTGGAAGCAGCTCCCAGTTTGAGTTCAGGAGACAGACACCCTCTCTACTTTGACGATCAGCTTCAAACTTTCCTTTTTGATAAAACTTATAGTTAGAGCTGGATCAGGTGACCCTGAACCATCACTTAGTTATGCTGCTATAGAGATGGATAACAGATGGATTGTTGTTTTGTGTGTCTGCAGTCTGTCAGGCTGTCTGATCACAGAGGAAGGCTGTACTTCTCTGGCCTCAGCTCTGACCTCCAACCCCTCCCATCTGAGAGAGCTGGACCTGAGCTACAATCATCCAGGTCTCTCAGGAATGAAGCTTCTGTCGGCTGGACTGAAGGATCCAGGCTGGAGACTGGACACTCTCAGGTATGGAGAGAATGTCTGATATAGGAGGAAGAGCTGGAATCATTTCCTGTGTCTTTCACTCACTTCCTGTTTGTTTCCTGCAGATGAGACATGAACAATCACACATGCAGGAATATTTTCAGGGACAGACACACTAGTCTAGCTGGATAGTACATGGATATTTATGTAGGGGGTCTTCAAGGAGTCTGTTTGCAGGAACATTAATGATAACTGATAAGTCATGTTGAGAGTTTCATTAAAAGTAGACTTACAGTTAGGTAATATTTGGACAGAGACATTTTGTAACTTTAGATACAAGTATCAGCCATGTGTGTGTTTCCCATGCTGTATGTCCACAGTCACAGTGACAGTCAGTGACACTGACAGAAGGATGAAACAAGGCTGTGAATCATTTCAGTCTGTGTGTGTGACAAAGAGGCAGACAGGAGCAGCTAACATTTGGAAATGGAAGCTTACTGGAAACACTACATTCACGGCTGAATTCACAATAGATTTGTTCTCAAGTGCACATTTAGCAGCTAATGCTAATACTGTTTTCCCTTTGCTTTCTACAGCAGCTATTGCTAAGTAGGCCACTTTGCTCCGCTAAGGATTTGTGTGACCATGATGGAGACTCTGATAAGCTAATGCTGCTAAGCTAATGCTGTTTACGGGCCCTGTTAGAATCAATATTTCATTCTCATTCTGTTGTTTGAGAACAATATTAACGTTTCACATCATTATAACACAAGAGAAAAGGGTATTGGCATTAGCTACTAGTGCTTATTCACCTCAAATTACCTTTAGCTGCTAATGGCAGCCTACTTAGCATTAACTCCTCACTAATATAATGCTAATTTACATCAAATTAGCATTAACTGCTCATATTGTTATAAGGAAAGAGAAAACGGTATTAGCAGTAGCGCATAATGCTAATTCACGTCAACGTAGTATTAGTTAATAATGGCAGCCTACTTAGCATTAACTGCTCACTAATATAATGCTAATTCGCATCAAATTAGCATTAGCTGCTCAAGTTGTTATAACGAAAAAGAGAAAACGGTATTAGTATTAGCTGCTAATAATTATTCACCCCTAATTAGAGTTAGCCCCTAATGGCAGTCTACTTAGCATTAACTCCTGACATTGTTATAATGCAGGGGAAAAGAGTTACCATTATCGGATAATGCTAATTCTCATCAAATTAGCATTAGTTAATAACGGTAGACTTCGTATCATTAGCTGCTGTCATTCTTACAAAGCAAACAGTATGAGCATTAGCTGTTAATCCTTTTTCATCTAAAATTAGAATTAGCCACTAATGGCGTATTGTTAAAAAGTAAGAAAAAACATTGTTAGCATAAGCGGATAATGCTAATTCATCTCAAATTAGTATTAGCTAATAATGGCACCTGCTTAGCATTAGCTGGTCACATTGTTATAAGGCAAGAAAATATGGTATTAGCATTAGCTGCCAATTTCTATTTACCTAAAATTAGCATTAGCCACTAATGGTAGCCTATAGCAAAAACTTCTTAATGCTAAATGAAGTTAATTAATGCTAAGTAGGTTTAACTGAAATTAAAGTAGTGTTAGCATTAGCTGCTGATATTGTTAAAAGGTAAGATAAAACATTGCTAGCAGCAGCGGATAATGCTAACACACATAATAATTAGCATTACCTAATAATGGCAGCCTTCTTAGCATTAGCTGCTCATATTTTTATAATGCAAGGGAAAAGAGTTGGCAAAAACAGTGTTACCATTATCGGATAATGCTAATTCTCATCAAATTAGCATTAGTTAATAACGGTAGACTTCGTATCATTAGCTGCTGTCATTCTTACAAAGCAAACAGTATGAGCATTAGCTGTTAATCCTTTTTCATCTAAAATTAGAATTAGCCACTAATGGCGTATTGTTAAAAAGTAAGAAAAAACATTGTTAGCATAAGCGGATAATGCTAATTCATCTCAAATTAGTATTAGCTAATAATGGCACCTGCTTAGCATTAGCTGGTCACATTGTTATAAGGCAAGAAAATATGGTATTAGCATTAGCTGCCAATTTCTATTTACCTAAAATTAGCATTAGCCACTAATGGTAGCCTATAGCAAAAACTTCTTAATGCTAAATGAAGTTAATTAATGCTAAGTAGGTTTAACTGAAATTAAAGTAGTGTTAGCATTAGCTGCTGATATTGTTAAAAGGTAAGATAAAACATTGCTAGCAGCAGCGGATAATGCTAACACACATAATAATTAGCATTACCTAATAATGGCAGCCTTCTTAGCATTAGCTGCTCATATTTTTATAATGCAAGGGAAAAGAGTTGGCAAAAACAGTGTTACCATTATCGGATAATGCTAATTCTCATCAAATTAGCATTAGTTAATAACGGTAGACTTCGTATCATTAGCTGCTGTCATTCTTACAAAGCAAACAGTATGAGCATTAGCTGTTAATCCTTTTTCATCTAAAATTAGAATTAGCCACTAATGGCGTATTGTTAAAAAGTAAGAAAAAACATTGTTAGCATAAGCGGATAATGCTAATTCATCTCAAATTAGTATTAGCTAATAATGGCACCTGCTTAGCATTAGCTGGTCACATTGTTATAAGGCAAGAAAATATGGTATTAGCATTAGCTGCCAATTTCTATTTACCTAAAATTAGCATTAGCCACTAATGGTAGCCTATAGCAAAAACTTCTTAATGCTAAATGAAGTTAATTAATGCTAAGTAGGTTTAACTGAAATTAAAGTAGTGTTAGCATTAGCTGCTGATATTGTTAAAAGGTAAGATAAAACATTGCTAGCAGCAGCGGATAATGCTAACACACATAATAATTAGCATTACCTAATAATGGCAGCCTTCTTAGCATTAGCTGCTCATATTGTTATAATGCAAGGGAAAAGAGTTGGCAAAAACAGTGTTAGCATTAGTGGATAATGCTAATTCACCTAAATTAGCTAATAATGGCTACGTACTTAGCATTACCTACTAATATTGATATAAAGCAAGAAAATATGGTATTAGCATTAGCTTCTAATGCTTTCTCATCTAAAATTAGAATTAGCCACTAATGGCATCCTATTTAGCATTAACTCTTCACATCGCAAGGGAAAAATTTGAATTCAATAAAAAAAAAAGTGTTCACATTAGCTACTTGTATTGTTAAAAAGTAAGAAAAAACATTGTTAGCATAAGGGGATAATGCTAATTCACCTCAAATTAGTATTAGCTAATAACGGCAACCTACATAGCATTAGCTGGTCACATTGTTATAAAGCAAGAAAATATGGTATTAGCATTATCTGCCAATTCCTATTCACCTAAAATTAGCATTACCTGCTAATGGCAGTCTACTTAGCATTAACTCCTCACTAATGTGATGCTAATTCACATTAAATTAGCTTTACCATTAGCTGCTAGCATCAGCCTACCTAGCACTAGCTGCTCACATTGTTAAAAGGGAAGAGAATACGATATTAGCATTAGCTGGTAATATTTATTCACCCCTAATTAGAATTAGCCACTAATGGCAGCATACTTGGCGTTAACTCCTCACATCGTTGTAATGCAAATGAGGCTAACTTGCATTAAATTAGACTGCTGTTATTAGCTAATGCTATTTAGCAGTAGCTGCTCACATTGTTATAAAGCAAAGGAAAACGATATGAGCATTAGGTTCTAATGCGTATTTGCTTTAAATTAGACGTAGGTGCTAATGGCAGCCTACTTAGCATTAGCAGCTCAGATGTTATAATGCTAGGAAAAAGAGTGTTAGCATTAGCCGTTCACATTGTTATAAAGTTAAGGGAAATAGTGTTAGCATTAGCTACTCACATTTTTAAAAAAAAGTAAGTGTTAGCATTAGTGCATAATGCTAATTCATGTCAAATTAGCATTAGTTAATAATGGCAGCCTATTTAGCATTAGCAGATAATGTTGACCTTGGCCCACTGGAAAAGTTAAGAACTAAAGATTTAGGAGTGTTTCTCGATAGCTCTTTCTCGTTTGAGAAACAAATGAATTCTGTTATTAAAACCAGCTGTAAGGTTTATATTGTTGATTGTCATTTATGCTTAGAAATATTTACTCATATATGCTTAATTTTATAATCGATTGCATAATGATAGAGGTTTGATCCTGAGTAGTCTGTAAAGACTCTGTGTGCTTTCCAGAGTGCTCTGGCATGCACACACCACTTGGGGCCATGAGAGAGGTCGTACCCTCTCTTACTGATTTATGGTGTAGGACAGAGGTCTCAAACTCAATTTAGCTGGGGGCCGCTGCAGGCAGAGTCTGGGTGAGGCTGGGCCGCATTAGGTTTTCCACAAGAAAGGCATGGTTAAAAAATTCCAATCTTCTCAAATCTCTTTATTTTTATTTTTTAACACAAAATATGAAAAATGAATAAACAAATTAAGAATTAATAAGAAAAAAAATCAATCAGTAATACATAAATAAAATAATAATAAGATATTTTTAGTCAGTGAACTTGTGTGTATCTTTCAGTCTTCTATATCTGCTGTATTTAGATTGAAATGTCTGTATTAACAGTTCTATAACCTTCTTCTGAACATGAATGGAACACTGTAGAAAATGAACTGTTCTTCTGAACATGGCTTCTCTTGCCTACTCCTTGCTGCTAGAGACCTGGCAGCGTTTCCTCTCGCATAGCCGAGCCAGATTTGGCCTGAGGGAGGAAGCAGTTGCGACCCTCAGTATGTCTTGAAGATGATCATCCGTAAGTCTGGACCTGTACTTGGACTTATTGAAGTTCAAAGTGGAGAAGAGCTTTTGGCACAAGTATGTGCTACCAAAAAGGCACATGGTCCGCTTGAACATTCGGGAAAGCCGAGGGAAACTAGGGCTCAAGTCTCTCAAAAATTGTCCAAGCTTGTCTGCTTTTCCACTCACCTCCCTGAACTTTGCTTTGAGTTCAGAGTTGCACTGCAGCTCAATGAGCTCCATTTGAAGCACAGAAGGGGCATCTTGCACATCAAAGGGGTCCGCAAAAATGTGAAAGGTGGCTCTGTGTGTCTTGAAGTCAGCAAATCTGTGATCAAATTCCTCCTGTAGCCTCAAAATGACATCAACATACTCGTCAGCACTGAATGGTGTGCCTGCATCCACGAGTGCCTTGCATGCTGGGAAATGGCAAAGGTT